>NC_090921.1:1028846647-1029155759 GCF_040938575.1 Ambystoma mexicanum | reverse complement strand
GATTGCCGCAACAAATGGTCTTTGTGCATCTTCTTGGATAGTAAGTAATATCCCTATCACTGGCTCCCCCTCCTCTGCCCTCCCTTAAACAGAAGTGATATATGGCCTTGCAGGACAAGCCTAGGGAATTTCTAGGAAGACGTTTTTTACAAATTGGGCTGCCAACAAGTCGGATTTATTGTTTGCGTTAGCCACAATGGAACTGGTTTTTTGCTGTATTCAAGTGCTTGCATCACGGGCTTTCTACAAAACTGTACAGTGTATATACACAATTCTTCTTCACCCTAAACTGTGCAATAGGTCTTTCTCTGTTTATCCAGTAATGAACTCAACCAGTTGGAAATTAAGCCCCTTGTGCATCCCATTTTTGCCGCATTTACTTGCTTCTTTTTCTGCACTGCTGCATAGGCTCACGCAGGGTTGCTGTAGCGGTAGGAGCCGAATATGGGATGTGTCATATGCCAGTGACACGTGCCACTGCATGTCACCACTACAAGTGACACATACCACTGGCAGGTGTAACATGCCATGCCCCAAAAAAGGTTTCACATGCCTCGGTAAAAAAATTATCAGATGTGGCGTCTGTCTCTTCGTTTTTCAAATTATAATCCTCCTTTTTTTGTAAAAATAAAATTGAGAGGTTCCATGCCGATTCGAACTCAAGACTTCGTGATATTGGCCCTAGCTCCTTAACCGCTATACCACTACGATTTACAATGAGTTTTGCTCAAATTCTACCTCTAATGTGAACTGTCAGATGGTTCAGTGATGGTCCCTTTTTATTTTAAGTTGCATCTTTAAACAAACTGCATGTGCGTTTCTGAAAGTTTCCAGGATAGAAACAATTTACTGCACAATACTAAATTTACAAAACAATTTAAATGTCAAACATGTATTGTGTACATGTTTTCCAAAACAGTATGGTCGCAATATTAAAGTGTGTGTGTTTGTACATTAATTCATGCGTTTCACACTTGACTGTACGAACTGTGATAAATACAGTACAACCATATACTACTGATAATATTTATAACCTATATCAGAGTATATGCACGATCATGAAAACATTATTTACAAATGTTGCTAAATCTTCAGATTTAGGGCCCAATTCATAGAATCCAGCACATAAGCAGCGCAAGTGCCGCACGCCGAGAAGGAGCGTGTGCCAGCTGTGGCGCAAACCAGCAATTGCGCAGCACGCATATTCATGGATTTTCCGAGGCATCAGTAGCCGTGGCGCCATGAACACCAAGCAGCGCCAGTAACGCCCCCAACATGCCCCCATCCGCAGCAAAAAGCCAGTGAAATGCCCAATTCGGTGCAAGGCCCCGCGCCATCCATGGCCTAGCAACCCCCCCTGCACGTGCCCCAGTGAAATCACATACCCCGCTCGCACCAGCCAAATGCGTGGCAAGGCCCGCGTATACACTGCAATACACGCACAACTCCCGTGTAAGCAGACACCACCTCACGGGACAGCCAGACCCCAGCAGTGGACCATAGCCCGCAGGCAGCCCACACCAGATGCCCCCCCCCCCTATCACCAGTGAACATACCCCGTAGGCAGCCCACACCACATGGCCACCCCATCACCCGTGACCATACCCCGCATGCAGGCCCTGCCTCATGTCCCCCCCCCAGTGATGGCAACCTGCATGTCCCCACCTGTGACGGCAACCTGCAGGCAGGGCCCGCCTCATGTCCCCACACACCACCAGTGATGGCAACCTGCAGGCAGGCCCACCACATGTCCCCACCTGTGATGCCAACCTGCAGGCAGGGCCCGCCTCATGTCCCCAACCCCATCCAGTGACGGCAACCTGCAGGCAGGCCCCGCCACATGTCCCCGTCCCCTACCCCAAAACACATTGGACCAACATATAATCACGCAGCACATGCCAACTAAAAGGCCACCACACGGTGCACCCCCCCGGTGCACCTCAACACCCTTCCATTGGTCATGCTCCCTAATACATGCCCCATGTCATGTGAATCCTAACATCACACATGCATGCTTGTGTGCACACACATGAACAACATTGGTGAACAGCAGAGACCTGCAAATGAGTCATGGAGGAGTGAAACATGCACTAAACCGTTGAGACCAGACACCACTTCGATTTCAATGTTACAAATTTATATTAAAAAATATGTATCTAAGGTCACACACAGTAAAAACATGCATGAACCAAACCAAAAGAAATTGAAAACCAAAATCAATGTGATGCAAAAAATGAACGTATGTGCAAATGAAATCACATATCATGTGAAAACCATTCCTTCATGGTTAAAAAACTGTTCAAATAAATTCCAAATATTTACAAAGATCCAGGGTCCATGGTCCCAAAACATGTAGAAAAATCCTAAAAATACAGTACAAAAAAACTATATACAAGATGCGGAGCAAAGTCGAGGAACTCCAAATAAAAAGAAAAAATAAATGAAACCTACTCCTAAAGAACTGTATACAAAGGCAGTGGGCTAGTCCATCTCCTCACCATGCGCTCTCATAGTCTCCGCCAGGGCATCATCGAACACTGTGTCAACTTCAAGTAGGCGTGCCTCGACTTCCCCCTCGAGGGCTTGCAGGGACTCCTGCATGCTCCTCTCGAACTCCCTGCTAGACTCCTCGAGGACCTCCACCCGCCTCTCTGTCCGACGCAGTCAATTCTCCGCCCTGGCCATGGTGAGGTGTGCCTCCTGTGCCCGCTGCCACTCTACCCCGATTTGCTGGCCCAAACGCTCCAACACAGAAGACATCCTTGTCGTAAGGTTCACATTTGCCTTCTGCCCGATGGCCCATACCTGCCCCTCTGATGATGATGATGAATGCCCTGAGTCCTGTTGCATCCTACCCTGAGCCTGCTGCCGCAAAAAATGCCTGGTGCCTGCGCCACAAGGACAGCCTCCGGGATGACACCAACCGGGGCCGTCGTGCGTGTGCCCTGCTGTTGGGGCATGCACTTCCTCCATTGCCATAGCTCCTGTCGCTGCAGTGACAACCTCTACTGATCCTCCTTCGACTCCCGACTGTGGCAGGGATGTGATCTCCACCAGACGGGCTGCCAGGGTTGGGACAGGAACACAGGGGGCCCTGGTGGTATCTGGGGCGGAAGACGGCAGGGAGACGCACAGAGGAGGAAAAGGAGGAGGGGGGGGGCGCAGCAGTGGCCAGTAAACATACCAGATTTGTGATCAGGAACTGAGCTAGCCAGTTAGTGAGGCAACAGACCTCATCTTGATGATGTGCAAGACACCCAGGATTTCGGAACCCATTTTTGCATGGGCGTTCCCCCCCCCCCCCCCCAACCTTTTCACATGGTTCGTTTTGAATCTTTGCATGGGGTGTTTGCCATTTTTAATCTTTTATTTTTTTTTTTTTTTTTTTTTAAATGTGGCATTTTTTAAAACAAAAACTAACGTGACGTATGAGGTTTTGCAATGTTTTCACAGATTAAGGCCCCTTTTTGAGATGGGTTATTTCCTAGTTCCCAAAGATGTTAAGAATCTCAAACGAAAATCAGGAGAGGTGGAAACGGACAAAAGAAATGCAAAAACACAGAAATATGATGTCTTATTGGGATTTTGGGTACACATGGATCACAGTTGCTGGAGAAGTTAAGTCGCAGTGTGTGGTTTGTGGTCTACATTAGCAAATTACATCCTGAAACCAACAAAATTAAGGCGGTATTTGGAAACAAAACATGCAGATTTAGTAAAAAAGACCAGGGATTTAATTGTACGGCAGCTGTATGGTATAGAAAAAGCAAAAAGACACTCAAAAGTGTGGCCTCAATACCAGCCAATGCTTTTGAAAGCTTCTTACCACATTGCATACTATTTGGGCAAAAACAAAAAGCCCAGATGCTGAGAGAGGGATTCTGCCAACAATTCTCGCTGTCAACCGGGTAATGCTTGATGACGGTGCAGCAGAGAAATGCCAAAGTATCCCTATGTCGACGCCACAATTTGCCGCCGCATTACTGGCCTGTCCTGTGATAATCGGTACAGAATTGATATCGCTCTTGAAGCACAGTTTGCCCTACAGTTGGGTGAGGCCACTGACATTTCAAAAGCAGCTCATTTGATTGCTTATGTGAGGTACTGCAATGGAAAAGAAATATTTGAATATTTCTTATTTTGTAAAACAATTCAGGACAGCGCAACTGCATCTGAACTCTTTGACATTGTTGACAACTTCCTAAATTCCCACTGCCTAAAGTGGGAGGGTGTGCTATTTGCAACAAAGGTGCTCCTTCAACCTGTGCTGCTAGAACTGGATTAAAAGCAAAAGTGTTGGTAGTAGCTCTGCATATTGTGTGAACACACTGCATGATACACCGGGAAGCTTTAGTTGTGCACAAAATGGATAATGAACTTACAGATGTGCTGACTTCTGTTGAAAAGATTGCACTTTTTATTAAGATGCACCCCACACAAGCTCGTCTGTTTGCCACATTGTATGCAGAAATGGGAGATGAACATGCTTTGTTGTTTCACACGGAGGGCAGGTGGCTATCTAGGGGAAAGGTTTTAAATCGCATTTATGAACTCCAGAACAAAGTGAGACACTTCTAGACCAGACAAAAGCAGAGCCTCTGTGTGATTCATGCTGGCTTACCATGGTGACATCTTTATTTTTTGTTTCTGATCCTGAATAGTAGTTATTTTCTATGGCACAACGTTTTATGGTGTTCCTTGTCTGAACTAACATACCCGTGATCCTCCAGTGTCGCGTACCCGTTCAGCGAAATCGGGCCACGACACAGGCTATAACTGGCCTGCGTCAGCGCAGCCAGCTGTTGAAACATACTTTGCACAAACTGCTTGCTTTGCTCTTGCTTTGCATACTTTGCACACATTGAATCTAATTATTTTAACTTTGTGATAGCCTACTTTTAGGAATAGTATTTTTTTGGTGCTTTTAATTTTATTTTGGGTGCTTTGATCTTAGGATTGGTAACTTAACTATGTGATTTAACTATTTTAGGAATTGCTTACACTTTCCACGGCACGCCTGTGTGAACTTTTGTTTCTGATCCTGAACGGTGGTTGGTATTTTCTATGGAACAACGCTGCATGGTGTTCCTTTTCTGAACTACCATACCCGTGATCCTCCAGTGCCGCACATCCGTTCCACAAAATCGGGCTGCGACACAGGCTGTAACTAGCCCGCGTCAGCGCTAACGCGAACCCTGTTCTAGCAGCTGGCAGGAGGTGCTGCTGGTTTTCTCCTGGTTTCCCTCTCGTGGTGGATTTCAGCTCTTGCATTTCTACCTGAAGGTATTCTCATAACTATGGGTGGATTCATTTACGTTATAATGACTCTATTAAAATTGAATAACTCATGTGGCAGTATAACTCTATGTACTCTGAACAAGATCAGGGTATATATTGGTTTACTTGTGTTTTTTAAGTATTGTATAAGTAACTATTCCATACTATTTTTGTACTCTAGAATTACTTATAGAGTACAAAAATAGTATGGAATAGTTACGGCAAAAGGATCACAGTGTGAAAGAGCCACACCTTTGACCTATGATACATTATACTATTAGGATCCACTTATTTTGGTTTACTTGTGTTCTTTTTTAAGTAATGTATATGTTTTTGTGACATGATCATTTTTATGATTGTTTTTACTAGGATTTCTATGTTGTGTGATTAATAAAATCTGCTTTTTATGAAAATGAGACGGTACCAGTAAACTGCTAGACAGGATACCCATTTTATATAGGCACTGTTGTTACTAAACTTTTTGCAGAATAAAAGTAATTCTCCATATAGTAAGAAGTTTGTGAATCCCCGATGTGGATATAGCTGTATTGAGAGAGAGTACAAACAGGTTATCTTCCAAGCAAAAAAAGAGTTCCTAGGGAAAAAGTTAAAGGCAACAGATAATCTCCCAAGGGAGTTATTCTCCATTGTATCTAAATTCTGTGATCCATCTTGCAAATCTACACCGATTGAACCCTCACTCATGCTGGCGAATTTGTTCAATTCTTTTTTCATAGATAAACTGGGAGGCATTAAGGCCGACATTGCTAATAAAATTCAGCCCGCAGGGGGTGTTCCTGGTGAGCCCCCCAATAATCAAAGCACAGCTGACCTTAAGGATTCAGTAGTGCAGAACACAACTTTTGATTTTCAACAGGTTGATGAAAAAGAGATCCAGCATTTTCTGGACACGCTTAAGCCTACAAATTACTCCCTCTTTGTTCTTCCTGCCTACGTAGTTCTAAGTGATCCGGCCGGAATGTTCGCATGAGAAAGGTGCGAACCACCAAAAGTTTGCACCTTTCTCATGCGAACACGCGTACATACTATGGGGGCTGCAGGGGTTTCCCCCACAACCCCAGCTCACTATACTATGAAGTATAGTGAGTAGGGTGTTGCGGGGGACACCCCTGCAGCCTCCGTTTTGTTTCTCTTTTTCTATTTTTGAGGCTGTGCTGCGGTGGTGTCCCCCGCAACACCCCGCTCACTGCTACCACCAAAGGTTCAAACTTTTGGTGTTCGAACCTTTGGTGGTAGCATTTTTTAGAACTTTTGGTCCTTGCGACCATTTATAGTCGGGTCAAAAAGTACAATTCTGCCTACGTGGCCAAGCGTCTGGCCTCTGACCCGACACCATTTGTAACTAAGTTTGTTAATCTTTATCCCAGGGGATGATCCTCTCTAGCTTGAAACATTCGATAGTCGCTCCTTTTATTGAAGAATCCCACTCTGGACTCTAAAATCTTTCAGAACTTTCAGCCAATAGCAGGATTCCCATGGCTTGCCAACATTTTGGGAAAGGTAGTTTTACTGGTCAACTTCAGGATTTTGTAGAGCGGGAAATACTACTGACAAATTCCAATCCGGGCTCAGACCCAAGTTTGGAACGTAAATGGCCCCTTTGGCCGTCCAGGATGACCTGTTGAGGGCCACGGATCGGGGTGAGCTGTCCCTTTTTGGTGATGCTTGACCTGTCCGCGGCCTTTGACACAGTGGATCACACTACCTTTTTGGGTCAATTAGAAGAGGGGGAAGGGTATCGGAACATGCACTGCAGTGGGTCAGATCATTTTTGACCAACCGCTGCCAACGAGTAGGGTTTGAAGTTTTCTTATCAGATGCTATTAGCCTGATCTGAGGTGTACCACAGGGGTCCTCATTGTCACCATTATTATTCAACTTATATGTCCGCCCTTTCCTAGAGTTCTTGAGGCGTCGGGGACTAAATTTACACTTCTACGCGGGCGACGCTTAGATCTTTCACAACATTTTGGTAAATTGGCACAGTGTCTGGATGAGGTAAGTACCTGGATGTCTTGTAATCAGCTTTAGTTGAATGCTGCTAAAACTGAGCTGATTCTATTTGTACCTAAATATATCCTAGTGGCTGCTAAGAAACTACCCACCCCAATATTGTTGGGATCAAACCTGAAATTCGTTTCTAAGGTTAAGAATCTGGGCTGCATTTGACAGGACGAACTGGGTAGTGAGGCTAAAGTTGGAGCAAAGGTTTGGGCTGTACATTTTGTCCTTAGGCGGCTTAGGCAGGTGCTACCTAACATCCCCAGGGAGGGCTATGCCATGGTTGTAGGCGCACTAACCAACGACAGTCTGGACTATTGTAATAGCCAACTGCTTGGTATTCTGCACAAACAAATATTAAGACTGCAGAGAGCGCAAAATGCCGCAGTACGAACAATTTTTAGCTTGGGTCTACCAGCACATGTCTCATTCCACTGGCTGGCCGTGGAAGACCTGATTAGATTCAAAGTGGCATGCCTAGTCTTTAAATGTATCAATGGTCTTGCCCCAGAATATCTAAGATCTGATCCAATTATATCAACCCCCAAGATCTCTCCGCTCTAATGATCAGTATCTTCTGGTTATCCCCCGTTCTGGGTGGATTTTGGCAAAATGTGTCTGCAGAGTTTGCAACTTTATCCAAATGTGCAGTGAATGTACTGTTGCCTTTCAGCACCTTGTACCTTTGCGAGATTGGATTCTCAGCAATTGCAGCCCTAAAGACTTAATATCGGTCAAAGCTGGATGTGAAATTGAACCCAATATTGACAGGCTGGTTGCTGAAAGACCGGGCCACCCTTCACACTAGTTCTCCAATATGCCACTGTCCAACTTGCAAGTGACGGCATTGATTGTAATCTCAAAGTTGTTGTACTTAAGAAACAAATTGTTACATCAGTTGGATGTCAAACGTTACTGTAAAACAGCGATATTGGCTCTTTTATTTTGTGGGAAATAAATATCCAACACTACTGTCAGTCAAGTCCTCTGTATTGAAGCAAAACATTCTGAATGCTGTGTTCACAAATATTTGTTGTCTAATCTAATTTGAGTTATTGAAAGCAATGATTTTGAAAGAATTTTGTGTTTGACACCCCGACCTCCATTTGGGGGCACCATTCTAGGCCGATAACCGTTTGCAACCGATTAACATTTGGGAGACCATGTGTATAGGGGGGCCCAAGCCAGGTACTAAAAAAGTTTTAAGACCACAGATGTAGAGTGACTATGTTGTTATAAAGAACAAAGGCGAAAAAACAAATTACTATCTTGCTGGCACTGTTCCATGTTAACATATATTTTGGTTGCTAGTTTGGAAGAGCACTTAGACCTTCTCCGGTCCCTAGGGAACAGTGCACGTGTGGGCTTGAACGGCAGAAGCTTACTGTACTAAACACACCTTCTTTGCAAAATCCCTGGTTGCTTGTTTACTTTTTACAGTGCTCCGATATCCACGTGCTTGCAGTGCCCATGTGTGCGACCTTGGTATGTGCACGGTACAGTGCATATACAACTGGTACGCATGACCGCGCCTTTCAGTGGGTACGAGCAAATCATTCCAGTAGTTTACTGTGTAAGTCACACAGGCCCGGCAATACTCAAGTTTTGACTCAGTCGTCTGCTTAAGAACATTGCAGTGTCGCATAGCTACTGTAGGAATGTGTATATCGTGTATATAAAGGGCACGGTGGCACTATGCTTTTGCCCAGACGACTGCATGCTTGTGCACAGATGCCCGCTGGCATAGGATTGTTGTGTGGCACGTGGCATCTTCAATATTGCTTAATTCTCTAGCAGGGTGCCAAGGGGCACAGTTTTATTTGGTTGGCCATGTTTTGAAGTGTGGGCAGACTGTTTGAGCCGCTGTGTGGTACGGTGTGCTCTGCACAGACCGCCAGGTGTAGTCTCAGGCCGGGGATGTTTGAAAGGCCCTGATGAATGCGCTCTCTAATTACTGCCTTCCTGGTTCTGGTGGCACAGAGCGCTTTGGGGTTGGATGAATAATCGCAATGAATTTGCTTACTTTACAAAAGCTCCAAATTAGATTTGCTGTTGTTTTCTGTGCACAGAGAATGGTTGCCGATATTGGCCACCCAAGCTCTCATTAAGAAGGGAGAAAAAAGGCTTCTCTAACCAACAGTGGACAGATGCCCACCCATCTATTTATTTCTCTTAAACATTGCTAGCGGCCTGATCATTGCGTTCACTTAAGCCATTGAACACCAGCCAACTAAAAAAGGTCAAAACACAGAATGCCGCTCCCCAAGTGGCATCCATTAATTCTCCAGCAACTGAGATTTGGCTTAAAGGAGAGCCTCGGCTTCACCCCACTCAACCCCTCACCCCGTTCAAGCTGGGGAAGATTGTTTACAGTATATGCATCAGTTTGAGATTTGTATGATGTGGAAAGTGTACATGACAGGTACTCTGTTCTCAAGTGAAGTTCAAGGTCAAAACACCCCTAAAGAGGTTCTGTAAAGCTGCCCCCCATAAAAAGCAAACAGTCTGGCATTCCAAGACTGTAATTTTGTATTGTAACACTTTTGAATATTATGTTTTCACTGCTGGAAGTTAGGGATGCTAAACCCGTGAAGCAGAGCTGTTGTATTGCTTTTACACCATTTATTTTAAAGCGCATATAGAGCGCTTGGTTACCCCAGTTCATTTTCCAGTGCCTTTTCAGTTCACAGTATGGTGACGTTGTGCCAGCCTTTGGGCGCGAGGGACAGTGTTCTAATTCCCTCCATGACTCACACTGTCCTTCATCTATGTTTAGTTTATGTTCAACACTTTGGGGAAATCGCTATATGATTTAATAAATACAAATGTAAGTTTCAAGGACTCAGACAGATTACTGCATGTTCTTGTTATACTTGTGTCCTTCTCTGTATAGGTTGGTGAGATTCCTGGAGGGATTTTATTGCACCTTCAATACGTTTTCTTTTTTTTTTCTCCAACCATTGCACCTCAGCAGTTAATTGAATCTAGTTTGACTGTAAACTTTATAACGTATTTATTTAATGCTTCCCAGGCTGGTTGTGATCACTGGCATTAACTTGAAATTTTTTGGATAATTGTTTATGATGATCTGGCTTGAATGCTTTTTATGATGATGGTTGGGAGCCGTTTTGACATCTTTCTTTTTTGTCTCCAGTGATGGGACCAGTTCATTCTCGTACGATGTTGTACAGCTTGGAGCGATTTTCTTGCTTTTCTGTATTTTTCAGCAGCCTTGTGGAACAGAGGACTGGTGCAAGAGGTTTCTGGCCTGGGCGTGAAACGAGTGCTGTTAATTGCTTTGCTATTTGAAATTGGGAGGTCACTTTATTCCCTTAATGCAGTGGTCTTCAAACCTTTTTATGCTGAGCTCCCCCTTGAGTAAAAATATAGTTTGTGCCCCCCCCCCACAAGCCACAAATGCTTATGTTTTCGATTAAATGCTTATATTTTCAATAAAAAACCGTCACCATAATCCTGTTTTTAAAGAACTTCGTGCCCACCCCGGGCATCCATTGGGAACCCCTTAAGGGGCCAGCTGCCCAGTTTGAAGACCACTGCCTAAGCCACCCTAGGCGCTCAGCATACAGAGGCCCCCTTTTCGAGGGTGGGGTGATTCCTTCCCCTTTCTGTATCCACACAATGACTGTTCTACTGATCGCTTTTAAGCCGTCGCCGAGTAGGGGATAAATCCTCCTACTGGCTGCCCTTCTCTGGCTTTAATGCTGTTGCAATGCCCCAACAATGTTCCACATGAATAGGTCCATGCCATACGGTGCACCCGACCGCTTAAGTAATAATTTAGCTTATCTATGTGTGTCAGGCCGTGGTGCATGTGTGAGAAACCATGTCTCTACAACATTTACCCATGTCTTGGTTTATTTTTTTTTCCGGTTTACTTTCTTTGCAGGTTTTTCCACTGCTCACGAGCACTGCACTATTTAAGCTTTAGTGCATAATTTATGGCACAATAGCGATGCTTAGGCGTTTGGGGGGATTTCTGTTGACCCTTTTGGAGGATAGTACCTCGCTCATTTTAGCAAAGGCCTGCCTTCTAAGGTGTAATATTTACTTTTTGTTCCCCCAGTAAAGATCACTTTGGTTATGGGTTCTGTCCCTGCATACCCTCCTATTTCCGGTCCCTATAATTTCCTCTACATGTTACTGTCCGCAAGCTGGGACTCTCTAAGATTGATATTTACATTTAAGAAACTGAAACGGGCGCTTGTCTTAAAGGACACACACAAAATTACTCTGCAGGATTTTAGGTACAAGAGCTCTGCAGTTAAGAATGTATTGCCTCTCCAGAACGCCCACTTCTTATTGTATTAGCGAGCAGATGGAACTAGTTGAAGCCACAATAGGTGAAGTTACCAAGCGACGCTTTGCTCACAAATAGGACACTTCAATAGCAAGCCCACTATAAGTTAATGGTTTTGGGTACAGTCAAGTTTCACAAATACTTGGAGCATACTAAACTAACTTTTTTGTTTCTTCTTCTTTTAGGTAATAATTCAAATCATGGCACTCTTTAATGTGCTTTTCTTTGATTCTGACCATTTATTTGAAAGGATGGGCAATTTGAGCCATTGGCAATTCCTGGTGAAGTTAATTGTAAATAGCTGATGGAGGGTCTTGTTGAAAGTAGAAGAGAAATAAGTGAAGAAAAGGATTCCAAAGCAGTGGTGCTTTCCAGTCAGCAGGTAAGCATGTATTTTTGTTTTTTGGTCCATTTATTTAATGTTTGGGGGAGGAGGGTACAGCCCCTACGCTGAGGCATTCCCTTTTTTCACACATACAAATGAGTGCTGCACCATGCCCACCACCCTTTTACAGCATCTCTTTATCCTCTAGAGTAACTCTCTAAAGTATATATGGCCTACATAATTTCTCTTATGTTATTGGGCATTTGTAGTGCGCCTTTTGTCATTGGTATGATCTCAAAGTGATATGGGTTGAAAGCCACCGGGAACTGTAGTCCATGTCAAAGTAGGTGTGCTGCTAGACTTGAGTTGTGGGTAGCTGCATGAGGAGGGAGGGAAAACGCAGAGGAGCACAACCATAAATAAAAATGAAACCAAGGGGACGGGTGAGTTTGCGCTTAAAGCGAGTCACTAACAGCTCAAGCAAAAAATTTGATAATTGATAGTAACATTTTGAAGTTTTAACTTTCCTTTTTCATACCTGCAGCCACGAAACAGTGTGTTAATACACAGAAAACCTGTTGTAGTGATGCCTTTTTAAAAAGAAAGGCAGAGGAGAAAAAGCAGCTACTGGTGGAATCTGGCAATCAGGGAAGCACTGGAAAACGTACACTACAAGAAGAAGAAGAGACGGTCACAGAAGAAATTATATTGTAAAAGCTGATGGGTGGAAACTGACTATTCCTACACTTAGTAATGGCTGTTCACAGTTCGGGTCACAAAAGCTGGAAGAGCTAAGTCTTTTGCCAGGGATGGGTAGTGTTCTTCATTCCTCCTACATTCCTTCCTCAGAACCTGCCTCTGTTACTTCACCTGGACAATTGAAAGACACAGCAATACATCAGCAGATGTCTCTGTGTAATGTTGCAGTTTCCAAAGATGTAGCTGCGTAACAACTACAAAATATTGAACTATCAAGAAACCGTCAACTACAAACGTTTTGTCGGACAGATCTAATTGGACAAACTCAACTGTATCATCACGTCTTCTCAACAGTGTGTCCTTGTTACAGTATGATGGTCATGTCTTTTTTTGACAGTGAAGTGACATCTACACGATCCCACACACCTGCTCAATAGTTCACGGTCAGAGTAGGGTCTTTAAAAACAATGGAATTGGAACATCCCCACAACTTGAGTTTAGTTGCTATGTCAGCCCCTGCTACTAGTCAACAACGTAATGTACAAAAATATCCATCTTTAATAGATTGTCCAAAGTTACTGATTACAGTGGTGAACCCATACATGTAAAGTTTGTGTTTATGGAGCCAGACATGAGTATTGCTGTTTGTCATGAACTGGGGAGTGTGTGTGTGTGTTTGTGTGCTCTAGCATAGAAGGGAAAGATGGAAAGTGACGGATACAAATTTCCTTTCAGTACACAAGTGTAAGTAGACTCGCCCTATAGTAATTCAACTGTCTTACTCGCAATGGATCCATCCTATGGTAATCAAAACCCTTTTCCTAAATCTTTTGGAAGCATCATGAAATAACTCCTCCTGTAGTTGTCTGCAATAATCATTCACAATTCAAAACCCATCATAAAGTTGTCATGGGGTCATCCTGGAGTAATACGAGATCATCACTTGAAGTAATCCGAACTCATCCTGGAGTAGTTTCTGTGATCACGCTAGAGTATTCTCATTTAAATACTTCGGGGTTCTTGAAAGGGTTAAGACAAATGACTGGGGTAGAGAACAGAACCCCCTCACAAACACCCTTTTATCAATCACTCTGTTGTCTTCTCTTGGTCTTTTAGCCCTTCCACCCATAATGGGCACATCCACTCACAATGGACACTCCTCCATCATTATCGCGCAGCACCCCATTCCCTACCAGGGCACCAATGGGCACAATGGGATTCCTCATATTGCTTTCTCTTGGCTACCCTTTGTTAGCCGGTCTTAAGCCACACCATGCTTAAGACCGGCTTGCTTGCCAGGGCTCAATGCAACCATGACCCATCATCGCCTGCAAGAGTCCATCTTCCAGCCCTCCCCAATCCACCTTTGCTAGCTCTCCTATTGCATGCTGTCATTCCTGAGAGGCCATAACTGCAGCTTGAATATCTGCAGGTATAGACCATCCACTTCTAGCTCACAGACATCCTCTGCTAAACCTCAGACCTTCCCTGATCCCAATGCCAGCACTAATAACATCTACCCTTTGCCAACCCAACTCCTCACAAGTACTAAGGGCTACAATTACATGACACCATAATGGACAGATCCACTGTGTCTTGCCCTTTGAAACAGCTGATAGCCCGTAGAGGCCCCTCGCGAACCCACATAAGCCACTATAACTCTCCAATTCCACCAACCCTGATGGCGCCAACAGGTAACCTAGTGGCACTCCATCTGCACTGATGTCCTACTATAAAACTCATGTATTCAAATTTGAAGTTCGACAAAACTGAACTTACATACTTCTATAGCATATATATCATAGAGACCTAATTCTTATTGTCAAAGTAGACTGAAATGTATTGTTGACTGGGTTAAGCCACCCTTGATCAACATAAAACAAAGATAAAAATTCTTATAAACACATATTCATTTGTGATCTTAGAATGTTTTGCAAATCCAGAGAAGGCAACAACCAATTATTCTCAGCATTAAACAGAGATCAAAATAATTGTTTACACAAAATTCTAATTTGTCACAACCAATCAACTCCAATTTGGATCATAAGTTTTCCAAAGCGTTTCAGATTTGACATCCATCATTATGGCTTGGAGCTTTATGTTCATTTCAATTCAATGAGGAAACCATAACAGTTCATCTGTAAACCTATAATATAACGGGTAGAATATCTTGAATTAAGTGGTAAGGAATATGTTGCACTTGTGCTGTACAACCAATATATTACAAAGATGTATCATTGTTCGCATTGTTTCATAAAACACTAACCTCAAAACCTATATGGTGCAGATTTGCAATGTTTACAACCTGTATGATGTAACAGAATTGCATAATAAAAGTGATATCCATGGGTCCATGTCATTTGGATATTGTAATAATAATCTCCTGTTCTTAAAGTACCCAACTTGCCCAGCTTCTGACATTTCTCACATGCCTCGGGAGACCTTTCAGTCAACTCAGTTGTTGCACATAGCTGTTTCATGCACCTCTGAAATGAAGTAGACCAGGATACACCATTTTATACGTATTCTGGATACTAAAGGGTTAAGGCTATCAGTACTTGGGTATCATGAGAGTTTCCAGGTTTAGTGATTTAATGGCATGTCCCTCAAAAAGGATAAGGAACATGTACACAACAGTGTCAGCCGCGGCGGCGGGATATAAGTTGTAAATCAAATTCCCATTTTCTATACAGTCTTGGAAAGGACCTTGAACTAATCATATAGCCAGCATGACCCGCTCACTCCAAAAGAGCGATACCGCAGGTACATTATTTGATAATGCAGTTATGAAGGGAGGGACTCGTTATCTCAGTGGTAACATGAGGACTCGCACTCATAAAGATAAAACTTCCCAAGCTCATGCATAACATGTGCCTACCTTACGCCAGTTCGATTTCCCCCAGAGTTCGAAACAGCCGACTAAAAGACGAGCGTGCGTCCTCTGTGTGTTTTTTTGTTTTACCATTGTCATAGCGACCATGTGCATGCAGGTCATGAAAGATAGCCCTCTCGGTGTGGGATCTCCCTCTTAATTGGGCAATAAGGGCTTGTTATTGCTACTAATTTGTAATAGAATATATGCTATTCATCCAATTGTAAATACGCCGAGCGTTGGTTACACGGCCGAATGAATGGCTCAGAGCGCCGTCCTGCTCCCTGTAATGAACAGTATTAAATCCATTTTGGGGGACCCAAATGAGCTAGGCGTGAGCCCATGTGGGTTCGTAGCCAGCTTCAAGTGGCAATTCATTCTTGACCATGGAAGTCCTTAGCTGGTGGTTGTGCGGAGCGCAGGGCATAAAGCCGAAATATCGTCTTGGTGCCCCACTTCCACATGCAAGTACTTTATAGGTCTAAAAAAGGTTGGATCAAAGCTTTAAACAATAAAAAGGGTTATTCAACCCACAGTGATCTCCATCCTCCTACTAAACCATGTCAACATTAAAGGTTTCACCTTGGTATTGATGATTAATAATTTGCTCACAGGACAGCTGCCCCACTTAGACTCTTGACATAGCACTGACAATAGTTGTTTATACAAAACACATCAGACCATAGTCACAATTCATCCCACGATGACTCAATGAATCTAGCGTCTCAATCCATGCTATCTCTCTTTGGAGGAGCCTTTTGTGTAGGTTCCCTCTCCTCCTGCCCATTATTACCTGTTCCAAAATGACACATTTCAGTTGTGCCACACTATGTTTTGCTTAGACAAAATGTGTGGCTACTGGAGATTTCCAATTTCTAGTGTTCCGTCCATCTAGTTTTGGCCTTGTGCATCGTTTTGCCTACATAGTAAAGGCTGCATGGACATTTAAGTGCATACACCACTTTGGTCGAATCACACGTACACGAGTGTTTCAATTCGGTAGCTTTGCCAGAGTGCGGCTGTGTAATGCTTTTGTTCTTAAAGATATTACTGCAATGTTGGCAGTTAAGGCATGGTAAAATCCCCTTGTGTGTTATTTTCTTTTTTTTTTTTTTTTTTTGGGGGGGGGTGTTAACTCGGCTCTTACCAGGGTGTTACGCAGAGCCTGACTGTTCCTGTACGCAAGGGTGGGTAGCTGTGGAAACAGGTTTTGTATGGTCGGGTCCATTCGCATCATGGTCCAATTGCGTTTGATAATTTTCTTAATCTTGTAACTCTGTATCGAGTGCGTTGTTACATATACAAGTGGTTGACCTTGTTTGTGGGGTTTGGGTTCCAGAAGGGAATCTCAAAATGCCTTCTACTTTCTTGGCTATGTCCAATGGTGTTGTAACCCCTCTCCAAAAACTTGCAGTATCTCAACTTGTTTTTTGTACTCATCCACTTTTGAGATGTTCCTCCTATACCTCAGAAATTGGCTTAATGGCATGCTGTCAATTATGCATTTTGTGTGAAAGCTGGTTGCATACAGCAGACTATTTCTGTTTGTGGGTTTGGTGAATATATGAGGCCATCACCCTTATGGTTCAACTCCACATCCAAAAAATGGGTTGTTGTGCCACTGACCACTGGGGGTCGCGTACCTAGTTAGCATGGAGGGTTGTGTACCTAGTTAGCCAAAGACTTTGGTTTCCCAGAAGCTGCTCAGCGGATCATGGCAATAATGCAACCGGATCACTAGTCTGCATCGTTTAAGGTCGGAACTACGACAGTATCTGATCGTCTTCGAACCTCTGAACTCTGAATTTCGTTCTTGATTGAAAACATTCTTGGCGAATGCTTCCGCTTTGCGCCGATCCAAGAATTTCACCTCTAGCCTCATTGTCCACAAGGCTTTCTGGGGCCTGGGTCCAAAATACCTTCAGCTATCCCTTCGCAAATACCTCCCCTCTCGAGCTCTTCGCTCCTCTAACTCCCTTGTTTTTCAAAGAAACGAGCTGGGGTAGATCTCTATCTTCGTCTGGGTCCTCCCTCTGGAACAGCCTCCCTGCCACTCTAAAACTTGAGGAGAACCATCTTCGGTTCCGGAAGCATCTCAAAACCTTCCTCTTTGCTTCTGCCTTCGCTCCCCTTCTCCCCTGCTGATCTGCTCTCTTGGCACTGTGCACCTGGCCACCCTCTGTCCCCTGGGCCCAGGTACCTGCTTACCCTGCCACCTTCCTGCACTTCCTCCTGGCCACCCCTTGCACTGGGGACTGTATCTGTACCCATGCAGCCCCCCTCCCCATTTTTCTTCTTTTCTGCACCTATTCAGACTTACCCAGTCTGCTGCCTTAAACACAGCACTTGCCACTTGCAGGCTGCACTACCACAGTTTGCCTCAATTTTCTATTCATTTTATTTATCTGCGCTCCTCGGCTTCTGCACTTTCCACTCTCACCCTTCCATGCACTTTTTCCCTTTTCCCTGCACTTGCACATTCTCAATGTCACTGGGCCTAGAAAGATCGTTTTTATGTTGTGCTGTGTTCTCCCTTGTTCCCCTCCCTTGTCTAGTCGCGCTCTGAAACACTTGTGTACGAGCGTGATACAAATAAAATATCATATCATAGCTGCACAATACGAATGCCCATGGCTGTCCCTCTTAATCATGGCCCCAGTTCCGAAAACCAACAAAATGGAACCAGAGTCCTATTCCATTATTCCTAGCTGAAGTATTCAGGCGTCTGGCCTGCTTTGAACCCTTTAAGGTTTTCAAAGTAAACGCTTTCGACCCCCCCCCCCCCCTTGACACTCAGTCAAGAGCATCAAGGCGGCGCCGAGAGGCAGGGGCTGGGACAGGCAGTAGCTCGCCTTGCAGCGGACCACCAGCTCGATCCCAAGACTTAATTACGAGCTTTTTAACTGCAGCAACTTTAATATATGCTATTCGAGCGGGCAACAGACTTTCCCTCCAATGGATCCTCGTTAAAGTTGAAAACTCTTTACAAAGTTGTCCGCCTCACATTTTTCACCCCTCCTAATAGGTTCTGAGATGCTGGATGGTTTGGGAAATCCAAGGTTCAGGACACAGGCAAGAGGGATAATGGTTCTCAACGTGAGCACTAGTGCTAGGAAAAAATCTGGGAAGGCCTTCTCACTGAAGTTTGTAACAGATGGAAAGAGCAACTAAAGGAAGGGCCTGACGTTATTCAGATGAGGAGTTATTTTGTCCAGTGAGTTTCAGCAACATTGGGTCGACGGATTGTGGCGGGTGACCAGAAAATGGTCAGAATATGAGGAGTCAAGGTGAAGACAATGGCTGTAGTCCTCTTCGACAGGTTGATTTGCCAGGAGTTCAGTGGCAGAGATTTGATTAAGTCATTGGTAAAGAGAGATTGAAGACTCAAGCAGAGCAATATATGAGAACTATGCAAGAGGAGGTGGAGCAAGGAGCTGAATACAAACATACTCAAAAGAAAATGAGATTAAGGCTTTGAGGAGAGAGGTGGATGGCGTGGCTTTACTGATCAGAAGACCTCCCATCCTGCCATCCTTCTAGGATAATCAGTGAGAGTAGGGAAAGTTAGAGAAATCAGTGTGAAGGGCTTCTAGTGAGGCTGCTGAAGATATGGTGTTTACCCGATTTATACACACAGGTTACTGGTTATCAGCACATAGAGGCTCATTTTAGTAGATACTGTGGAACTTGGGGCCCAATTCTGCTGGAGGTATTCGACACCCATGGCCCTTAGGGCCATATTCTACTTGAGCTGTAATACATGGGTGAATTCCCCATTCAGAATGTACATTTGCTTTTTACATCAGTTTTCTAGCTTTATAATGGGCCCTATTCTGCTAGAGGTGGAACAACCTCATGGGGATATTACACCTCTAGCAGAATAGGCCCCGTTTTAAAGATAGGAAACGGGTGTAAAAAACAGGTGTACATTCCGAATGGGGAATTCACCCATGAAATACACCTAGCATAATTACACCTCCATCAGAAGAGGCCTCTAAGTCCAGACATTCTTCCTTATCACTGTGTCCATTCTTGAGTAGCAAACCCACTGCCTGCGTATTTGTAATGATCTTGGGGTGTGAGGGAAACCGTGTTCATTTTGAATTTAATTCATATTTTTACTTTTTCCTCCAGAATGTGCAGCATAGTTTATATCAACAAACACCGCTTTTAAAACAAGAAATATTCAAAATTTTAAGGCATCACGTAAAAAGGCAATATTTCCACACTTCCAGCAACTAATCCAGAAAATGGGCAGGTGTTCCTATAAGTTATGAAGGACAAAAGCATAGAAAAGATGATTGGAGATGTGATCAATATAAATGGATTCAAAATGGAAGGCATGCTCTGCCGAGGGCCAGTCCTCTGGTGTGAAAGACATACTTCCAGAGATTAATTAGTAGTGAGGAAGTTACGTTTTACAAATATGGCTATGAAGTTCTTGATGGAAGTGTTGAAAAAGTGATTGACCTTATATGACCCCCCCCGGTGTGGCCGAGACTTCAGAGATTAAAGATACCCTTGTTGAAACCCTGCGAGCATGGTTAACCACGAACAAGGATGGGATAGTGGTGATAGCAGGGGATTTTAATGTGGATTGTGGTTATGCGGAAAAGGGAACTCTAGTGGGAAAGCAGGTGGGTCTTCCCAGTTACAGGTTGAAGGGCTCCCAGAGAGCTAAAGCATGGATGAGAACAATGGCCGAATTTGACCTCACTCCCATATATCCAGATAATGAGGTAAACAATACCACCTGGACAAACGGCAAAACTTCTACAAGGATAGATTTTATCTTTACAAATAAACAGGAGAGTTTGAATCCTTTGAAATTAGAACTGATTGATATTAAGGCCAGTGACCGTGTAATGTTAAGTTTTAAATTATACGAGATCATCTTCAGACTTAAAACACTTATGAGACTGAGCGTTGCTATTAACTCGGGGGGGGGGCTAATCGTGTATGCTGGACCCCAAAGATTATGCACAGATATAATGCATTATTGAGGTCCGATTTGAAGGTCAGAGAAGGAGAGAGAGAGTGTCCAAGACATCATCGCCGTAATATACTCCTGAGTTGAAGCCGAGGTTGCTGCATCTAAGAAAGGGGCCCATAAGAAAATACAGAGAGCAGGACAGTACTACGATCCTGCTATAGCTAGAAAATGAAACAGATGAAATTGGCTATTAGGAAGCTGGAGAAAAAGTACAGAGAACGCCCTATGATCTTAAAAGGGCGGATAAGAACCTTAAGGAATAATTATAAATCTTGGCTCTGCAACCATAGAGAATCAGATGAAGATGAAGGGTGGAAGTACCTGAATAGACTAATAAGAACTAATGATTCTAAAAAAATGTTGTAATTGACTAGGGAAGGCCCAGCGACCAGCAGGGGCACAGAAAGAGATAGTCACGGTAACCGAGGCCAACTGGATAGAGTTTATTAAAAGATCTTTTCATGGCTCTGAAAGGACAGATTCTGTCCTACAAACCCAACTAAACTCTAAAGTGTGCGATCTGGTGAAAACAACAGACCTAGTGGCAAGAATTAAGAAATTAAAAACATTGAGTGCCACGAGTTTTGGGCCAGTGTGTTAAGACAGTTGTTTCTACAGATCTGCCAATCAAGGGTGATTCCGGAGACGTAGAAAGAGGCCATCTTGATCCGAGTGTTTAAAAAAGGCCAGAGAGAAAGCCCCGAAAACTATCATCTCTTAGCCACGCTAGATTGTAGTAGTAAGGTATTTGCCAACATTCTGTTGGAGCTACTTACGGGTTGGACAACAAAAAAGGGCATTCTAACCTACGACCAAACAGGGTTCAGAAAGGGGTGTTCAACAACACACCCTATCAGGGCCCTGTTAACACTAGTCTCTGACTTGGACGCTAAATCTGAGATGGTATTGTATGCCTGCTTTGTGGACTACATGTCCGCATTTGACAGTGTAGGTAGAGCAAAGTTATTGACTATGCTTTAAGACTGGGAGATAGATTCCCCTTTTATATTTCATAAAAGCCCTTTATTGTGACACGGCAGTAAGAATCAGACTGTCACAGGAAGGGGCCCTCTCGGATAGCATTTCTACTCGGAGGTAGCTAAAACAGGGATGTGTGCTTGCCCCCTTGTTCAATTTATATCTCTCTATGCTGGCTAGATGACTGGGCGCAGTTCATAAAACCCCCCGCAATATGGAAATAAGGTATTGACGTGCATCTCATACGCGGATGATGTAGTGATCCTTGACAGGACCAAAGTTGGGCAACAACATTCTCTTACAGCATTATTCTCCTTCTCACAAGAGCTATCTCTCAAGCCAAATATAAAAAAAACAAAGATTATGATATTTGGGGACACTACCGCCGCTAGTAAGCATCAAGTCTGGTGGCTGGGGGGAGAAAGAATAGAAATCACCAGTAGTTATCGTTACCTGGAAATTGTCATCACGACTAAGACTACAGCGATTTCTATTCTAGAGGAAGTCGCAAAAAAAGCCTGGGGGAAATGGTTAGCCCTAAAGAAAACTATTGATGGACAAGGGGGCAGATGCCTGGAAGCAAAACGGCTAGCATATAAAATTATAAATTGTACCTACAATTATGTACGCCCTAGAGGTCTTTCCTTGGAAATGGGTCACGCCAATTGAGAAATTGGAAAGAAAGATCTTGGGTTCAATGCTAAGCCTTCCCCCATGAACCTCCGCTCAGGCCATTAGACTAGAACTGGGCCTTGCATCTTTGAGTATGTGCTGGTCAGTAGCTTCTTGTAATCTATGGGCTAAAATAAAGTTTGACCTAGCAGGCACAGATAGCCTATTGTCACTTACCATTCAACATGCAAGTAGGTATGAATCCAGTAAATGGTTCAGAGAGCAAGAGGCTAGAGTAATAAATTACATGCATAAAATTGGATTAACGCGAATACCAGAAACATGGCTAGACTACAATCTGGCTAAAATCCCGGATTAGGCAAGGACAAACGACATAGACTTTGCATTGACCCATCTCGGCACTTTAAGGAAATATAGATAGTATGTCAAACAGGACTTTGATAGAAGCAGCCCTAGCATCTACCTAACAAGGAAGTGATCTCCGAGAATGACTAGGTTCATTCTGTCGCTCAGACTACAAACAACTAAGCTGCTGGAAAACACGGGCGCTTGGAGGGATAGCCCTCGAGAACAACAAATATGCAGATTATGTGGGAGATGTATTGAGACGGCTAAACATCTTTTAACCCAATGTGATGAACT
This sequence comes from Ambystoma mexicanum, assembly GCF_040938575.1. Lineage (NCBI taxonomy): Eukaryota > Metazoa > Chordata > Amphibia > Caudata > Ambystomatidae > Ambystoma > Ambystoma mexicanum. The sequence goes on along the minus strand of NC_090921.1, from coordinate 1,029,133,000 downwards.
AGGGGTACTATACAAGCGATCGTAGAAAAACATAGTAATCCTAACTCTGACCTGTTTTCGAGCGAGCTGTTTGCCGCCAAGTCATCGGTTTTAAACCATGCAGCATTTTATGTATGGGAGGTAATTATTAAAAGGATAGCTAAAATTGATGATGATAGCTCCTAGTGATTTTAAGATTGTTTTATATGGAAAATCTGTTTGTTGATTAAAATGATTGTATTTTTACTTTTGTTTATAAAATTGGTATGTGATATTGTGTAAGTGTGAAAAAGATGCTAGACATCTAATAACGCACTATAAAGAAATACAACAAAAAAATATTTTCCATTATCTACTAGGTGAAGACAAAACACCTGAGCCATTCATGCCTCATTGAAATATGAGAAAATACCCCTTAAGAGCTCATGTTTGCACAATGCCATCTCTGCTGATAGAAATTACTGAAAATAAAGATTTAGGTCCGATTTCAATTTACCAGAAAAAAATAGCAGAATGCAATGCTTCCTCTACCCACATGAGAGTTACAGTGCCGAAAAATACAGAGCAAATAAAAAATAAACTTAAGTATGGTAAACGGAAATGTACTATCAGTCATGATGATTTATATAACCTCTAGGAGCTTCACTATGCACTGGAAGGGTTTGTAGGCCATTACTCTCTGGTTCCAGAATTTATTGTAACTTTGGCTCTTCCAGACATTATCAATATTTTTGAGGAAGTGATGAAGTTGAATTCAAGAACCCTAATTTCATATGACACAACATTTCAATTAGGTGATTTTTACCTCTCTCCACTAATATTTCAATGTTCATTGTTTGAGGAAAATCTTGCAATCCCTGCCTTTGTACCAATTCATGATAAACGCGCAACGATTGCTCATGAAACATGTTTTTTCTTTTGTAGCAAAGGGTATGCCTCAAATTAACCAGAGTTCCATTACTATAGTAACAGACAGAGAATCTGCTATTGTGAAATCTGTAGAGAATATTATTCCAAGATGCAAGCATGTGGTTTGTTGGAACCACATACTGAAAGACGTGGAATCCTGGGTTTCAGGTCATGAAGGAGGAAAAGCAGACATAAAAGTGTACACCAATAATGTTCTACAGCTCTTAGACTGCAAAAGTGAAGAAGACTTTCTAAAATTGTTGGAAAAACTAAGGGCAACATTGAGTGCTTCTTTTGTAAAATATTTTGAGGAAAAACTGAGCAAAGACATCTTGACAAAGGCAGGCAAATGGGTCTTGGAAACAGTTGGAATGTATAGGAAAAACCTGTGGAGTTACAACTAATGGGTCAGAAAGCATGAACGCAGTGATGAAAAGACTGACTAAGCACAAAGAGGTCCACATGGATGAAATGGTATTCGCAATCTACTTTTTGCAAACATTTTATCTAAAGGAAGTGTTGAGAGGACAGTGTGGCATGGGGAATTATCACCTGTCAAACAGGCATTCTGGCAAGAAACTTAATTCTGGTGATATTGAATACCAATTTGATTACATACCTGTGGAAAAGATAGTGGACTTTATAAAGAAGGGTCACTATGATGAAGAACCTGTAACAATATCAAAATCAAAAGGTGATGAGGGCAAATCAAATACTATGGAAGGCCTAGCAGACTTGGTAGTTAAGCAAAACCGAGTATTTCTTCAGGCACAGTCTGGATGTTTCATACTTACCGGATTACGAGACTAAAAGGATGTGGTAAAGTTATTCCCAGTTGAAACATGTTCTTGCAACAGTTCACAAACATGCTACCACATTCTGGCTGCTCAGACGTCAATTGGTAAGAGTTCAAATAAGAAAATAGTGTACTCTCTGAAAAAGCTCAGGATGAATGTCAGAAAAGGCATATCTGGAAGGAAAAAAATTTGACAGAAAGATGAGCTGCAGATTGTAGCTGCAATGGATTCTATTCTGAGTGGAACTAAATTTGAGGACACCCGGGAAGACATTAAAGCAAAAACTAACCATACCATACAATTGAACCCATATGAGAATGTTCCCAAGAAAGAACATTTGACCTCTTTTCTGGTAGACGAGTATGATCATTGTGAACCGCAGCGGTCAAGCTCTCCTAAACAAACAAAAAAAACGGTGCCACTTCCATGGGAATTAATACCAGGTTATCCACGCATGCAGAGTGTCCTAGGTCAACATATTTACATCAATGTTGAAGACATGAAGTCTCTCTTAGGTGATAACTGGCTGGTTAACACAGTCATTGAAGGCTTCTTGCTTACTAGAGCTTCTCCAAAACATGTCACTGAATGAGATGTACGTGTGAGTGTTTTCAGTCCATTCATAATTAATTTCATTGACTTACGTGGATACTCTACAAGTGTTCACGAGTTCGCCATCAAATCAGATATTATGGCAAAGGACATCTGGATCATCCCCACAAATGTACAAAAAACTCACTGGGTACTTATGCTGGTGTTCATGAAGTGGAAGATTAGTCTATATATAGACTGCAATCAAACCTTCTGCACAAAGTACATATACATGCTACAAACATTCATGGACATTCAGATGGCATCCAACATTGACTGGTGTAAGTGTACAATCCATGCTCCTCATGATGTACCAGCTCAGCATGATTCATCCAGCTGTGGACTATTCTCTGTTTATTTTCACATATATTCTGTAGTGGGTCACTTGTACCAATCCTTGCAGACAGGAATGCGGTATGGCAGTGGATAGCTATGGAATTAATTAGTGGAAAAGCCTTTCTCCCAAAATCACAGTTGAAGAAACAAAAATATTGCAGAGCAAAGGAAGAGATTAAGCAGAATACTAAGAAAGATCATCATACACAGTTTTCAAGGAATCCTCCAAAAGAGGCAACATCCACTGTTGAATTTCTACAGCATTAGATGACTATTACACTGCAACTTGGTTCCTCTGTTTCATGGGTAAACTCTGTAACCAACAAAATCAAAAATGATACTCTACCAGAGACTATGCCAAGACTGGTATCATTTGTCTTGCCTTGACCTAGCTCATTTCCCTAGTGGTCTGTACACATGTCCAAAGTGCATTTAGGGAAGCACTATGTATTTGAAAAAACAGAATAAATCAAATACAAACAAATGTCTACCTAAAAACCAATAAAATATGACAATCGCACTGCATCAAAGTTTATGGACAACCTTTCAAAGACATTTTATGTTACGTTTTATGTGACTTGTTAGTACACCAATTTCCAGATGCAGCTGTGCCAGGCAACACAATCAGCATGTCTTGTGTGCTAGATTAACAGAAATAGAAGGCAGGTTTTACTGACATCCTACAAGTGAGATGATCTCCCAAGGCTCTCAGGTGGCTTGGTCAAGAGTTTGAAGAAAGGGATGGCATATGTTGTGAAAGAGAGCTCATCCATAAATGTCTTATTGGTAGCTCAAAACCATGTTGTAGTATCTCATTTACAATGTTATTTCATTTATTTACATTTGGCTAAATGTTATAAAAATGTATGCTAATATACAAGTAGTAATGTCTCTCGCCTTTGCAGATTTATTACACTGGTGGTTATAAGTGACACTGGTGAATTGTACTTGGTGCCATTGCTGAATGTGGGTATTCATTGGAGTCATACCCATTGCAGAAAACTCAGATCTCTTGCCCCATCTTACAAACTTGTCACACAACATTGCACTCCTCTGCCTGTGCCTTCCACCTGTACAGTGGAATGTATATAAACGTAAGCATATCCACAGCACTAGCCAAGTTATCTTGAGCAAGTCACTTGTCCCAACAGGTAGCGAAGAGCAGAGTCTTCTCCTTTTCATGTGTTCCCCTCAACCACCTGATTCCACTTGCACAGCCCTAACAGACACTGCTGGAGAGTGCCCCATCTCTTGTGTTTCCTCTTCCGGTCCCCTCTCCCTCCACTTTCGTTTCGTCTTTGTGTTTTTTTTGCTTGTTTGGTCCTTTCCCAGTCCCTCCCTGACCTTCCACCTGCACACCCTGGTCCGCCTGCAACCTCTGGATTGGGCCGTGAGCGAGTCGCGTGTCCCTCATCCTGAAGAGCTCCAGGGCAGCCTTGCCTGAACAGCCATTAGCTAAGGACCAGAGGCAAAGGGGAGCTCCCTCCAGAGCAGTTCCACTCCCTGTTAGCCCATGGACGCCTGACGTAGACAACCTACAGTGACTGACAAGGTAAGAGTGGTGTGGGCACGGAGTACAGACATTACTCCAGTAAAACACCACCACTCTTATTACCTAATATCATGTATCTACCCGCATTCCATATTTTTGCATTTAGCCTAACTGTGTAAGTTAGACATGTTTTTCTTCTAACTAACCGTACTAAAAACTATCAAATTCTGCATACTCCCCTTCAAACTCTGAACTGGACACAACCATACCTCTACCGCACCCCAACCCGCATGCACTTCACAACAGCCAACCTGATATACAACCAAACCATGCACAATCATACCTCAACACCACAATGCGACTACCAACCGAAAATCCAGGTTTTCTCCGAACTGAAGCTGCCAACAGTACATCAAAGCTCTCTTGCTCTTTTCTCAATCCCACTAACAACCCCCGCCCCAACACTCCTTACATTGAAGATCTGCCAGTGTGCCAAGAGACTACACCAGTGGCAACTGTGTGCGGTACAAGATCTCATAACATTAACATCATTTGCCAGTTTTGGCATCAAATGCCCAGCTTCTTCCACCATTTGCTCAAACACTTGTGTGATAACACTGTGCTCTTCTACCATACAGCATACCATCATACCTTTAACTGACAAGTTCTACTCTATATATCCAGGTACTGGCAGACACATCAATATAGACCATGTTTGTGAGTAATGGGTTAATGACAGGCATTGTTTAACCTTTCCCATTTCCAAATGTTCTTCATGTGTGTTTGCATCATTTTCAGGTGAGTTTCACTGCCGTTTATTCATTAGGGTACCGTTCTGGCCCGTTCCGGGTACTTTTTCTGGATAAAATGTAGATTTTGAGCAGTAATGGGTTAATGACAGCATATTGGTACACCGTTGTCATTTCAAAATGTTCTTCATGTATGTTTGCATCATTTTCAGGTGAGTTTAGCTGCCATTTTAAATGCTAGGGTAGCTTTCCAGCCCGTTCTGGGTACTTTTTCGTGATTAAATGTAGATTTTGGGCAGTAATGGGTTAATGATAGCACATTGGTACACTTTTCTCATTTCAAAATGTTCTTCATGTGTGTTTGCATCATTTTCAGGTGCATTTCGCTGTCGTTTTATATATTGGGGTAGCTTTCCAGCCCGTTCTGGGTACTTTTTCGTGATTAGATGTAGATTTTGGGCAGTAATGGGTGAATGATAGCATATTGGTGCACTTTTCTCATTTCAAAATGTTCTTCATGTGTGTTTGCATCATTTTCAGGTGAGTTTCGCTGCGGTTTTATATATTAGGGTAGCGTTCCGGGTACTTTTTTGTAATAAAATGTAGATTTTGAGCAATAATGGGTTAATGAGAGCATATTGGTGTACCTTTCTCATTTCAAAATGTTCTTCATTTTTGTTTGCATCATTTTCAGGTGAGTTTAGCTGCCGTTTATATACTAGGGTACCGTTCAGGCCCGTTCCGGGTACTTTTTTGTGATAAAATGTAGATTTTGGGCACTAATGGGTTAATGGCAGCAAATTGGTGCACCTTTCTCACTTCAAAAGGTTCTTCATGTGTGTTTGCATCATTTTCAGGTGAATTCTGCTGCCATTTTATATATTAGGGTACCGTTCCAGCGCGATCTGGGTTTTACACACACCCTGATAAATATGCTATGAAGGAAATACGCACAGTAAAGTTTTTATCTGATAAAGCAGGACAGCCATCGCCTGATTCCCAGAAGCTAAATGTGTAAACATAATTATTTTGCGGTCTTTTCACAGCTAGGGTGTTGTGATGAATGAAATTAGCTGGAAGGCCAATGTATATTATGTGCAAGCCAGAATCGCTTTGATATTTAAACGTGTGTGTTAATTATTTTTTTTATTTATATTTTTATTCACAATCAATCAATCAAACATACATACAAATCAAAAACTATCATCAGAATCAGACATACCCCGTTTCATCATTCTTTCCGGGCTCCAATAAACCCTGTTCAAAATGTTAATCTTTCTAGATCTTTCACTCAAATTTAACAAAGTTTCACATTACTGCACATCTCCATCCATTCTTCTCCCGTAATATCACACCCCAATCGCTGACTCCATTCTTCCTTCAATTTCGCATTCTCTTTGTATTTAGAAACAATAAGTTTGTACATTCTACTCGCAATCCCCCCTTCACCCGGTCCTCTCACTGCCGTCAATATTTCTATGTTCACATCCCCTTCCCATCTCATCCTACCAATGCTCCTTTTCAAGCGTCTGTATTCAGAATATGTAAAATTCTCAATATTCCATTTCTCACACACCTCAGTCCCTGAAATCCATTGTCCATTCTGCCATAAATCACCAATCCAGAACACACCAGCCAAAAACCAATCCACCCAAAATAACACCTTTCCTTTCTCTTTAACAGCAGAATTCAACCATATTGAAGCAGTCAGTGAGCAAAGCATCTGAACCCAAATATTCTTAAAGCTTTTTCCAACTCTTCCTTAAGAACTCAGTAATGAAATTCCTCCTATTCGCAATGATAGTCGTAGTTAGAATTGCCCTCGGCAAAAGCAGTCCCGCAAGCCCTGTCTCTGCAACAGTCCAATCGTTTGACTCTTCCTCAAGAAATGGAATAATAAATTGACAAGTAAAGGCCAAACGATATGCACGGAAATTTGGTAATCCCAAGCCCTCTTTTTCCAAAGGGAGTTGAAGCTTCCATAACTGTAATCTCGGGGGTTTCTTATCCCATATGAACGACTGAACCAGATAGTCAAGCTCCCTCCAAAAAGAGGACTTAATTTCCAGCGGTAGCATGCCCAGCACGTAATTAATTCTAGGCGTAGCAGTCATTTTCAGAGCATTTGCTTTGCCCCATAGTGATAACCTTAACAAGGGCCATCTCTCCAAACTTGCTTTAAAGTCTCTACACACCTCATTCATATTCTCCTCAACCATGTTCTCTGTTAGTGGAGTGAGCCATATACCAAGGTATTTCATCTTCTTCTCAAACCATTGGAAGCCTAACGATGAAATAAAAGATCTGTCACAAGTAAACGTCAACGGCATAACTTCTGATTTAGAACAATTAATCTTGTAGCACGACACTCAATAAAATTGACTCAATATCTCTAACAATGTTGGCAGGGAAACCCTCAAATCTTTAATAATCAACAATAAATCATCTGCGTAAAACCAAATCTTTTGTTCTGCCCCTTGAATACCAATGCCTCTAATGTCTAGACTTTGTCTCAAAGCAATTGCCAAAGGTTCAATAGCCAAAACGAAAAGTAAAGGAGACAAGGGGCAGCCTTGTCTAGTACCCCTCTCAGAAGAAATGAATCCGACCTCCAACCATTAGTCCTTATATCAGCTGTCGGAAGAGTATATAAAAGACGTATCTGTGAGATAAAACTTTCTCCAAAGTTCATTCTGGTGAGAACTGAGAAAAGATATTTCCAATTTATCCTGTCAAATGCCTTCTCAGCATCAAGCGAAAAGGCAGCAATATCTTCCACAGAAGATTGAGCCTTATACATTGTTAATAGCAATCTCTGTACATTACTTGAGGTTTTTCGACCTTGAATGAAACCTGATTGGTTATCGTGAACTAGAGTACCCATCAAATGAGTGATTCTCAATGCCAGTATCTTTGCCAGAATCTTATTATCAGTGTTAGTTAAGCTTATTGGGCGATAACTTGCCGGAAGAGTACCATCTTTCCCTTTTTTTGAAAAGACCAAAATTGTTGCATGAATAGTAGAAGACGGTAAAAGACCTTCATCATGGGACAAAATGTAAGTATCCCTCAACAAACTTAGCGCAGAGTCTGGTAGAATTCCACCGGAAGTCCATCTGGTCTCGGGTCCTTTCCTATATTTAAGCTGTGAATCGCCATTTTGATCTCATCCAAAGTTATAGATTTCTCAAGGAATTCGTTATGCTTACCAGACACCTGTGGGAATTGTAATGACTCACAAAAGGATTCACCATGCCCTGTAATTTAGGTTCATCCCTATATAGTTAGGAATAGTATTCCTTAAAAACTTTATTTCCACAGGATTAAACGTAGTATTGCCATCCAAGTCACAAATCGAGGTAATGGCCCCCTCAGAATTCTGCCGACTGAGCCGGTAGGCCAGCCAACTATCATTATTTTCCCCTTGTTCAAAATAAGAGCATTTGAGACGAAATAACTGCCCCTCAGCCTTTACGTTTATTATTCTATTCATTTCTCTCTTTAAAGCATTCAATTCCTCTTTTTTACCTGGCCTCTCTGGATCAGTTACTAAAAAATGAGTCACTTCCTTGATTTGTTTCTCCAAATTTAATCTCAGTGTTTCCATTCTTTTTCTCTTTCCACTCGACAGACCCACGATTAGGCCCATTGTGCATTTAAACGCCTCCCAGACAATTTTTACATTCAAATCATCTGTACGGTTTTCTCTCACAAAATGGTCTATTTCATCTCTAATTTTATCAGCCACCATTTCATCTTGCAAAATTGAGGTATTCATCCACCAAGTAAACAATCTATGTATTCCAAGTTTCATCCTCAAAGAAACAGGGGCATGATCCGTCCCTACAATACTTACAATGTCCCCCGCAATAACATTTTCAGTAACTTTGCCGCTTGTGAGAAACATATCAATGCGGGAATAGGTACAATGAGAGTTAGAATAAAAACTATACTCTTTCAACTGCGGATGCATCAGACGCCAACAATCCTTCAAATCATTTTCCGCAATAAGTGACTGAAAAGATCTAAAATGAGGGTCGCTCCGGTTGTCTATACCACCCCTACTTTGATCCAATTTAGCATCCATTACCAAATTGAAGTCCCCACCTAAATTAACATTCGGTGTATCAAAGTCTTGTATTAATTGCGAAACCTTTCTGAAGAAGGAACCATCATCAATGGACGGCACATAGATATTACATAGTCACCTTACATCCTTGAAGCTCAATCAACAAGACTACAATTATTCCTTCTTTGTCTGCTTTTTGTTTCAAAATTTTAATTGGCGCATCTTTATGAACCAAAATCGCCACTTCTCTAGATCTGGAAGAGTAGCACGAGCCATATGTGCCGCCAACCCATTGCTTTTGTAATCTTTGAATCTCTTCATTCAACAAATGTGTTTCTTGTCAAAAAATAAATACCACACTGCCTCTCACACATACAATTGTAGATTCTCTGCCATTTGTTCAGGTTATTCAATCCATTAACATTCCATGACAACACTCTCGGGTCCAGCTTCATTGGAGACACCATCTCTTTCAACAAACTCAAAAAAACACTAGGTGCATAAAAACTAACCAAAAAACCTAAAAAGAAACAACAAAAATATATACAACCCCTCCCTCCCCTTATCGACAGAATGCTGATAGCAACACTACAGTACATGAAAGACCAGATCCCCCAACACTCCCCCAAATTAAATAAGAACTTCAGTTACCTCATTGAGTAGAAAAGGAACCCTCGTATCCAAGCAATTTTCCCCAAATTCAGGTCAACTATAAATAACCCTATATATGGAAACATAAAGTAACACAGATTGTCAATTATAACCCCATCCTCTGCTCAAAGCAGGTTCAGTTAGTTGTAGTATTTTTCTACCACTATGTAACCCAAACACCCATCACTATCGCCCATCTTCCAAAATATACTCAATCTCTTAAAACTTTCAGAGAACGTGCTTAAGATTTTCCCCTGGTACCAACCACCACATTAATCACATACATATAGGAAAATATGATGACTGTCACACAGCCTTAAAGATAAGTGAATACACATTTGAACACCCACGGGCCTGGCCATATTATACAATCACTATACTTTTTTCTCAGCAGTTCCACAATCTTAAGCCTCAAAATAAGGGGTCAAGCGATCGAGTGCATGGGTAGTTGTCTAAGGTCAACATCATGTGAAAATGTATTATGACATTTCACTCCAAACATCCATCAGATACCTTAACATACTAAACCAATTGCAAAGGATAGATAGATATAGCAAAAAAACACCAAAAATACATAAATTAATTAGTTGATAAACCAGCATCACCGGTAGAATCATGCAGAGAACCTCATTGAAAGAAAGTGTTAGCTGGTGTTCAGTAGAAGTGATCATACCCCTTATAGCGCGGGAACTTTAAAAAACATCTAATCAAACAAATGGACAGCATGCCTAAAACATAAATAGGTTCAACAATGCTGACGTATGATGTGTAAATGCCAGCATATAAAGGAACAGGCATATGATGGTGAATAACACTGTAAAGTCTGGCGCATACGTCATAAAACATAGGTCTATACATACAATGCTATATTATACATCCCATCCAGAGGTTATCGTGAGGAAAATAATCAAGGATTTAAGTAAATATTTTCAATTTTTAAAAAAAGAAGTCAAGTCAAGGCCGCAGCAAAAATAATCTGTTCCTTGAATCAGCCGCATTTCTGGTGAGGCCTCTGAAGCCTTTATATTCCCAATCCGACTCCTTACCGCAGTCAGTTCCGTGCGTGATATCTCCGTCCACCGAGGCGTGCACAGAGTCGACGTTCCTTAAGCACACTCCTGATGGAAGTGGCCGACTTTCAGAGCAGCCCTGTGGTATCACGTTACACGCTTGAGGAGAGTAGCGCTCACCCGGACATGGCAAAGTTGATGCTCGTGCAGCGCGTCGGTCTGCGACTTCTGCCCAGCCCAGCCCAGCGGTAGTTGATAGCACAGCACTGGAGGGGACTGCCCCAATGAGATCACCATGACACCGCAGCGCTGCTCCTGCACGTAACGAACAGCAGAGAAGGCATGCACGCAACATCAGCTGACCACGTGTCAGGAATAAGGTCCTTTCTTCTATATTTCTCTACCGGCACGGACCAACAAAGATACATTCTCTGCCACAAGTATATTTTAAAATTGCAACCAGTTAACTGTAGCACCATGGCAGCGCCATTTTAGTTAATGTAAAAATACAAATAAAATGTAAACCAAACATATACTACCAGGTGACAGAATCACTCCATTTCAGTAGCATTATTAGATCCTTCACAATGTTTCTCCAGCCAAGCGATTGCTTCCTTTGGATCATTGGTAACCCTTTCTCCTGTCGGATACATAATGTCATAGAATTAAATTTGTTGAGGAAGACTTTTATGTTTAGTTCCTTTGCCAAATCTTTAACTGCCTTGAATGATTTCCTGATTTCCAAATGCTCCTTTGGGAAATCTGGATAGATGAAAATCGGGTTTCCTTTGAAATTAGTAGGACCTTTAGATCTGGCAGTTTGCATTCTGGATTCCTTCATCTTAGACATGGCAAAGGTGACAAGAATATGTCTTGGTCTGGATCCAGTAGATCTGCCAACACGATAAACATTGTCAAAATCAGACTCAGCAACCGATTCCACTCCATAGCAATCCTTTGAAATTTGCAGAGTAATTTCTCTCCCACTGTGTCTGCATTCTCCTCCACTCCAATTATCCTGATGTTTTTCTCTCTCAGTTTTAAATCCAATTCCAAGCATTTTTCCTTCTCCTTACATAGATCTTTCTTCAGGATATTGTAAACTCTGAAGCTTTCAGCTATTTCAGAGCCCATATTTGAAGATGTTTTCTCCAAGGAAGTTACTCTGCCATCCAAGTGGGAAACACTGACACTAAGATCAGCCATAGTTGCCTTGACTTCCTTCATATCTCGAGCTACTTGCCTAAGCAGCTTGTAGATAGTCTGAGGGCTGGGAATTTCTTCTTCTTCATCCTCCAAATCTGGAAGTGGTTTCTGCTTTTTGGGAATCGGGTTAACAGATTCCTGAGATTTCTTCTTTGAGTTCATAATTAAATATGCAATATCTTTTAGGGAGAAGGCCAGGACCACAAGCTTAAGCTGCTGCTAGGACCAACATTCCGGAATCCACATGTGTTAATTCATATGTTCCCGAAATGCTCTTTGATTTTATGCAAAGCAACAAGTAGCTTACACTGGTGCTTTCACCCATGGTCTCTAGGGTAATTTCAGAGCCAGGTCAGCTGAAGATGCATGTGGGCTAGTGGTGGCCACCCCTAACCTCTCCACCTTCCCCTGGTACCGAATGGAGATACTTCCTAATGCAAACTCCAATGGGTGCTTTCCCTGAGTTTATCATTGTGGGTGCAAAACATCAGCCCCACCTTGAACTTCATTTTTCCCGAAGCATACTCCATGCCCCACACCAGAGATTTGAAAGCAGTGCAAAACATGTTGGGGATAAAACATCTATTAAAGGAGGTCAGTCTTTAGCCACCAAAGGCGCATATAAAGTGACACAGGCTTTAGTTTGAGAAGACTGGTGCTTCCTTTGGGAATATGTGCTTACTATCAGCCCTTCTTTGCGCTTTATGCTGTGGCAAACTCCTAGGTAGCACAATGGAAGCAGGAGGTTAATAGCTACCGATTTTCATGGGGCAGGCAAACAAGACAGGAGCTTAAACCCTAAATGAGCACTTTTGAAAGCTATTAAGCACTCTGCCTGGGTCATTTATTCACAGAATGAAGGAGATCTACAGACAGCAAAGTATTCAGACAAGGTAGACCCAAAATACATGTTTGCAGACCTCAAGATGTATTGTTTGCGGCCTTTCTCTAAGCCAAATACCCATCCTTTAAAAACGCATTGAGCACAATGTGGCCACGACCAGTTTCCAGAGCCCACCTTAATTTCATATTACACCTAAAGCACTGGACAGACAGACAGCAGAGTGAATACAGATCAGAATGTGGCCTTGTAGAGGTAGGTCGGAATAGTGTTTTGTAGAGGTGGCATCAGGATGGGGCCTTAGAGAGGCATCAGGGTGGGAGTTTGAAGTTCCATCTGCCATCCGAGTGCAGGACCGCACTAAGGTATGGCTGTAGGCTTAATAAACCACCACAAAATTTGTATTTATTTGGTTACTCTGAGCGCACGAGGCGCAGTAACCACGAGCAGCATTTAACTTCTATCATGCTGGAAAGGAAATGCACACACCTCATCAGATGTGCAAAGCAGCCTGAGCTGTAACTACCCTTCGTGCTGTGCCACCGCCATTGCAGCACACGAGTTGAACCAACTCTAAGATGGCCGCCCGGGCCATCTGATCTTTTCCTGCACCCTTTTCAGCAGAGGTGAGACGCCGCCTGAGGATTGGCTCGAGCAGCTTACTTCCCCTCCAATCCAAAGCCGGAAGGCGCAAGCCGGCCCTTCCGGGAAAGGCCCTGAGGGCAAGGCCAACAACTGTCCAGGGACTGTCCAAAGACTGTCCTGAGCTGACCAGAACCCAGGGCCATACCCCCTGCTCGTTTCTTATGAGGTTGTGAGTAATCCATATTTGTCTCACCTACTCCATCTGCGCCCTTTACCTTATCCGCTCAATCTGCTCCCTCTATTACCTTGCCAGCATCTGCTATGTGTCCCAGTCACTGCATTGGACGTTAAGGTTGCTTAAAACATTCGCAACAGTCCGCCACCTTTAGTCGGACCTATGTACTCTACATTCTGGTGGACATCTTTACTATCCCCTCTCTTCATAGTCAAATCACACTCATGTGTTCGTTATAAATGCATTTGAACTTGTGCCTTTCTGCATTTTAATTGACTGCCTTTTTGGCTCCCTCTGCTAAAATCGAATCTAGGTATCTGTACTCTAATACACTGCTACCGCGGTTACTGCTGCCTTACATTCTGTGCACGCCACTGCACCTACGGTGGTCATTGTTATTATTGTTTAGCATTGTGTGCAATTGCCTACGACAGCACCTCTATCTCAACCACCCTTTTTGTAGATCTGGTAGGCATCTGCCTTTAGACTGTATTAGGCCAACATGCCCTCCACCCTCACTATTCTATTTGTAAGAATACTGCCCACCCTACTCTAACTCACATGGCACACCGGTGGGACAGTACCCAATTACACCACCGCCTCCCTCCACTACCCCAATCTTCACAACGCCATGACTATGCCGTCCATTGCTCACCACAACAACCCTTACCTCAACAACCCAGCCTTATGGCTCCAACACTTTGCTTCCAGACCTTCACCAAACATACCATGTTCCATCACCCTGAGAAATGCTAGACTTGGCTCGCGACTCACGCACGCCTCCCATCACTCTGTGCATCTTAACAAACGGCCTCTGACCTCCACCGCATCCACACACTTGAAAAACCCATCATCACCTCACCCCAACCTCCCTAACACTAGCAATATTAAGGGTGCATTAATCAATGTCAGATCACTCACGGCTCACGCTTTAGAAGTGGCTGACCTTATTCTTACCCTCGACCTCGACTTTATGGCTATCACCGAAACTTGGCTTCACGCAGCCTCTGGCCCACTACTCTCACTTGCCATCCCTCCAGGTTACAACATTATCAGACACGATCTTAACTCTAACCAGTCCAGAGGTGGTGGCATTGCCATCATCCATAAAAATGCTGTAAACTTCCACCTCTCCTCTGTGCATCACTTTTCCTCTATGGAAGCATTGACAGCCAAACTAGCTGTCACTCCTAACCACTCTATCACCTTCCATCTACTTTACCGGCCACCTGGGCCGCTCTCCACCTTCGCTGAGGACCTCTCCAACATCATCACTCATAACGCCAAAACCAAATCCCAAGCCCCGATATTAGGGGACTTTAACCTGGGCCTCACTGATCCCAATGACACTGCTGCCATGACTATTGATAATATGCTTATGAATGCAGGATTCATACAGTTTATCAACCAACCTACCCATGTTAAGGGCAGAACCCTCGACTGGCTAGCCTCCCACAATTGTCCTATCCATATCATCTCTAACCAACAGTATGCATGGACCGACCACAACTTAATTACATTTAACATTCAGTCCAAACATGCCAGCCCCTCTCCTATCATTGCACCGGCTACTGCCACCCGCAGTAAACGTGACATCACTTGTGACAGACACCTCCCCCTCCTCCTCCCAGCTCTCAATGACCAGGTTCGCTCATGCTCCGACCCCACGGCTATGGTTGACACCTTTAACCTCGCTATGCAAAAAGCCTTAGATATCATCGCCCCATCCAAACTGAGAAAACCCAAACCTCGAGCCCACCTGAACTCTTGGTTCACACCCCAGTTCAGAACCCTGCGCAAAGAAAAATGAATTGCGGAATCACATTGGAAAAGCAACCAGTCCGCAGCCAACAAATCGTTCCTTCTCCTGGTCACCCTTAACTACAAGGAAGCCATATTCCAGGCTAAAAAAGACACTTACAATAAACGTATCGAACAAGCCAAATCCAACACCAAAGAATTGCTTAGAATCCTAAAAGAACTTGAAACCCCTGTCACTGCACCAGACACTTGCATCAAAGATAGCACTTGGTGTACCAAAATCCAAGAGGCTCTCCTCGGCAAGATTGCCACCCTCCAAATTAAAATCAATAACAAACAATCAAGCCTACAATCCAACCCACAACCCAACCCTATCCCCACCCTAAACCACCCCATCCCAGACTCTCTAACTCCTTTTAGCTTCTCTCCACTCCCCATTTCTGAAGTGGAAAAGATCATCACCAGCCTTAAACCAACCAATTGCCAAGGCAACCTCTTCCCGGCACCTATAATCAAGGAAGCAGCTCATGACCTAGCGCCTTTCATTACTACGCTCATCAACTCTTCCTTTAGCTCTGGGATCGTACCTGACAACCTAAAGGATGCGTGGGTCATCTCCCTATTGAAAAAACCCACCCTGGACGCTAGTATACCCACAAACTACAGGCCAATCACCACGGTCCCGTTTTTACTAAAAATCCTCGACCGTGCAGCATATCTACAAATTCAAGATTACCTTGAATCTAAAAAACTCTTGGGACTTAGGCAATCTGGGTTCCGGCCACCTCACGGCACTGAAACTGCCCTCATAGATTTGAAAACACAGATTGAAGATCTAAAAGACAAAGGCAAACTTGCTCTCTTACTCCTCTTGGACCTCTCGGCAGCCTTTGATCTCGTCAATCACGAAATCCTCTGCCACCACCTTAAATCAGCTGCACACTTCTCCGATAAAGCTACAACCTGGATTAGCTCCTTTTTAGACAATAGATCTATGCGCGTGTTCTCTCCACTAGCAGTCGCCCCACCTGCACCTGTCTCCTGTGGCGTGCCACATGGATCTTGTGTTTCACCCACGTTGTATAACGTGTTCACCAAACCTCTCTTCAATATCTTGGACTATCTGGGTGTCACTTACACAAACTACGCTGACAACACCCAGATACTAATCCCTATCTCAGGTGACTACACGGCTGACTCCTTCGCTATCAATGTCATCTACCAGGCCATCCAGGCGTGGATGGCTCAACATGGACTCTGTCTTAATGATGAAAAGACTGAGCTCCTTATTCTTGGTTCGCCACAAAAACTTACCAAACTCGACCCTGCGTTCAAGTCCTTCGTCATCGATGGGAATATTATCCCAACCGCCAAGGACACAAAAACCCTAGGGATCTACATTGACTCGACCCTATCCCTGACCAGACAAACTAACTCGGTCTCTTCCGCAGCAGCATATACCTGCAAGCTTATTACAGCCTGTCGCCCTTTCCTCTCCGCAACCAATTGTGTCATCCTGGCTAGAACTCTTGTATTATCCAAGATTGATTACTGCAATGCACTGTACCTAGGCACCAATTGCAGCAACCTAAACAAGTTACAAATTGTCCAAAACAATGCGATTAGAGCTGCCCTCAACATTCCCAGGCGCCAACACATATCCGATACCAGACGCAATATTCGCTGGCTCTCAGTCCCCCACCGTATCTCCCTGAAAACCCTGGCTCTTACCCACAAATGCCTTCATAACCAAGCTCCCTGCTACCTGGCCAACCGATTTGCCCTCCACAACTCCATTAGACCCAGCAGAATGGCTCATTTAAACTGCCTTGAGGTTCCACGTTTCAATCTCCAAAGATCAGGTGGAATTGGCTTCCCTATCTTGGCAGCTAAACTCTGGAACACGCTTCCTAATGTGCTTAGTGCAGAACCCTCATTCCCGAGATTCAAACACCTTACGAAAACCTGGCTGGCCGCCCAGGACATTTAGCTCTGGGTTCTCTGCTTAATTTACACATATATATATATATAATCTGCTTGTCCTCTCATTGCTATTATTATACCTGTAAATTCTGTATTATACTTGTAAACTTTGTAATTATGGTTCTGTCTGTTTTTCTTATGTTGTAACTAAGTGATGTGCCCGGTTGCCCCTGGGCCTGGTGCGCTATACAAATAAATAAAATACAAATAAAATACAAAATAAAATAAGGCAGTGGATTGGGCTTTGTGGAAATTCTCATGAGTCCTTGTACAGGTGGTTGGAATGGGATTGTAGAGGAGGCGTTGGATGGAAAAATGCAAGGTGGTATAGATGGGAATTTGTGGAGAGGGTCTGGATTGGGCCTTGCGGAGAAGGTATGCATTGATAATTGTAGAGTAGGGCCTACCTGGATCTCTAGTGGGGTTCGATAGTTAATGTTAAAGGATATTTGTACCGTGCACTATCACCACCAGAGTGGTCCCCTGGCGCTCTGGCGGCTCTGAAAAAGGGAGAGGGGGAGGTGAGTTAGTGGGAATGAGCTGGAAAAGTGCAAAATAGCATTTTATGCAAATTTTATGCAAATTAGCAAGCTAAAAAACCATTATATTAAAAAAAGACAGTCACAAGGCAGCCTCAGCCCGGTGGGTCCGTTGGCTGGGCTTGGGGTGTTTTACGGTCGGTAGTTGTCGTGTGCTGTTGTGCAAGTCTACGTGTGGTTTGTTTTGTTGTTGCAGTGTAGTGAAGATTTTGCGGTTTGCTGCGTTTAAGGCTTGTGGTTGTGTTTGGTTAGAGTTTGAGAGGTGTATGTGGAGGGATGAAATTGTTAGTGGATTGGTTAGTTGCCATTGCTGTCTTTGCAATTATGTCCAGGTGTGGTGCTTGCTATCATTCACTATTCCATCTAGGTGTGGCACATGCTGATCTTCACATTTCTATCTAGATGCTACTCAGGCTAAAGTTGAGAATTCCATCAAAGTGTAGTGGGTTTGTAAAGTGGTGGAAAAGATGGGTTGTCACAGAGTGAAGCGTTGTAGTGGAGGTCTGATTGGAGTTTATCAAAGGCGTCTTCAATGGGTGTTTGTAAAATGGCTCTGGATAGGGCTTTTAAGTATGAGTCTGGGCTTTTGATGAGGTGCTCTTTATGTTTATCAGACTTTATAGAATGCAGTCTGGGTGGGGCTTTTTTAGGGAGGTGTCTGGATGGTGGATTTGTGTACGGGTCTGGAAACGGCTTTTTATATTAGGATTGGATCAGGCTTTACAGACAAGTCTGGATGGAGCTTTAAAGAAAGGTATGGATGTGGCATTGCAAAAGGCATACCTCTCAACTCGCCCGCTTTTGGCGGGTGTCGCCCAACACAGAAAATGTTCACACACCCGCCAAACTCTTTATCTGTCCATTCTCTTCAATGGACTCTCACCCACCTAAAACGGATTTGTGTGTTTTCACCTGCGTTTCTGACTTGAGAGGTTGAGACCTATGAAAAGGGGTGTTACGACTTCTGATAATTCCTAGTCTCGTGGGCAGAAATGGAGAAGGACACATCCTTATGGATTGTTCACCCCCTCAAGATGGCGTTCCATTAATTCCTTACGTGGAACTAGAGGAAGTGTTCCATCCTTTTCCAAGCTGGCTGCCGCCACTGCGTTGCTTTGCAGGATGAGATCTTTGAACAGGCTCTATTAAAGACAGCCCTACGGTCAGCCTCCTGCATCGCTTTGCTTTCCGAAGCTCGGACACTGTGTTTTTGTATCCTCTGTTCTTCATATGTCAGCCCGCTATTCCCTTGGCATTGCAGAGCTGGGCTCCTTCTTGCTCACTGCCTATGTCTCCTCCTCTTCTACCTGCCTTGGTACCTCTGAGCTGGGCTCCCTCGTTGCTTAGTGCCATGAGACACCATATGTTCTCTCTGCTTACTGCCTTTTCTTCTTTGGCTTCCACAGCCTTTTTCCTGATTACCTGCTGTTTCACCCTCTACCGCCATCTGTCTACACACCAGTCATTCAGCATTACCGGCACTATCCTTCTGTGACCTCTGCCGTTCAGCAAACAGGTACCTTGCATCAGCTTTATGGATCAACAGCTAGTGCATCAAAAATTGACATTCATTTTCAATCCCTCACATTTTGAACATTTCCTAGGCCACATTTGGTATCCAATATTTAAACGCAGCAGGTAGCTAAATAAACAAAGCAAAGATGTACTTAGTGCATCATCTACTACAGACTTAAGTTTTTTCCCACAACAGGTTTTTATTCCCCTTTTTGGGCTCAGCCAAATTGGCACACATTTCACTGGGTTTTAATTCATGGGAAATTAGGCTGTGGGTCATTATCATCACGCCTGGAAACCTCCATGGTATTTCATCCGGTACAGCAGCAGGTCAGTCTGTGGGCTTTACTTGAATCCTGATAGTGATGCTCGCCCATTACTATGGCTCAGATGCAGCAAGTAATCTCTACTTTGAAAAACAGAAATGCTGCCTTACGTCAGATTGTTGCAGCGGGGCCAACTCGTACTGAATTCGCTCCAGCTCCATTAACCTCTGGGAAGTTTGATGGGAATCCCCAAAAATTAAAAGAATTCCTGGAATCCTGCATTGTACAGACAACTCTTAAACCCTCCTTTTTCCCAACGGAAGGTTAGTTTTCTGGTATCAAATCTGGCAGGAGGTGCTCTGGCCTGGGCATCACCCCTAGTCGTCACTAACTATCAAGTATTGGACTCATATCCTGCTTTTATCAACTGCCTAAAGGCCATGTTCAGTTGACAAGAGTTGGCAATCGCTTCTCAGGAAAGCCTCTTGGATCTCAGACAGGGATCTTAGGATGTTCTTTCCTACATAACTACCTTCAAACAAATGACATCTGACACAAACTGCCCTTAGGACGCCCTGGTGACCTTATTCCGCAGTGGTTTATTAGAGGAACTAAAAGACAAAGTTTCCCGGCTTCCGAGACCCACTACCTTGAAGGACATTATCACTTTAGTATTACAGATTGATTTTCGTATTCAAGAGCATCATGTAGAGAAACATAAAGGACTGTTCCCCAAGACACAGGATCCTTTACGCTTAAACCTTCGCCAAATTCCAGAAGAGCCTATGCAGATAGGCAGCACCAGGGGCCCTTTAACTCCTGAAGAAAGGAATCGACGAAGAAGCCTTTCCTTAAAGGGAACCACGGTTGGGGGAGAAGCTTTCTGTTCACAAGCACTCAACCCTCAGGACACCATTGATTGATTGATTGATATTTTATTTCTATCGCGCTCGTACACAAGTGTTTCAGAGCGCGACAAGGCAAGGGAGGGAAACGGGGGAGAACAAAACAGCGATCTTACTAGGCCCAGTGCCATTGAGAATGCGCAAGTGCATGGGAGAGGGCAAGGGGAAAAGTGCATGGAAGGAGGGAGAAGTGGAAAGTGCGAAGCAGAGGAGAAACATGAATAACAATAAATTAATAATAAAGGCAACAAACAGTGGTAATGCAGCCAGCAATTTGCAAGTGCTAGGTTTAAGGCAGCAGACAGGGTAGGTCTGATAAGTGCAGAAAGAAAAAGGGGGGGCTGTATGGGTACAGATACAGACCCCAGTGCAAGGGTGGCCCAGAGGCGGTGCGGGAGGGTGGCAGGGTGAGCAGGTACCTGGGTCCGAAGGACAGAGGGTGGCCAGGTGCACAGTGCCAAGAGAGAACAGATCAGCAGGGGAGAGGGGGAGCGAAGGCAGAAGAAAAGAGGAAAGTCTTGAGGTGCTTCCGGAACCGGAGATGGTTCTCCTCAAGTTTTAGAGTGGCAGGGAGGCTGTTCCAGAGGGAGGCCCCAGCCGAAGACAGAGATCTACCCCCAGCTCGTTTCTTTGAAAAACGACTGACCCTGAGGGAGTTTGAGGTAGAGGAGCGAAGAAATCGAGAGGGGAGGTATTTGCGGAGGGATAGATGAAGGTATTTTGGACCCAGGCCCCAGAAAGCCTTGTGGACAATGCAGAGGGAGCCAATGGAGAGATTTCAGAGCTGGAGAGATACGATCCCAGGGCTTGAGGCCAAGGACAAGTCTTGCAGTCCTGTTCTGGATTAGTTGCATAGGGCGGAGAGTAGAGGCAGGTAGATTTAGAAAGACGCTGTTATAATAGTCCAAGCTATAAAGAACCAGAGCTTGGGATACCATGAGCTTCTGGGAGAAGGAGAGGAAAGGCAGAGTACCTCTGAGGAGGTGCAGTCAGAAATTTGACTTTTTAGAGACTTCAGAGATGTGGGCGGAGAAGGAAAGGGTGGAGTCAAAGATGACCCCGAGGTTCTTAGCCTCGCAGGTGGGGGCAGGAGGAGGGCCAAGGGAGGCCAGCCAGAGAGTGAGGGGAAGGGATGGTGAAGGTGTGCCGATGAGGAGGATCTCCGTCTTGCTGGCATTCAGACAAAGATCATTGGCGGAACACCAATCTTGAATGGCAGTTAGGCAATCAGAGATGAGAGAGGGAGAGGAGGTGACAGAGGGCAGCCTGAAAATGAGTTGTGTCGTCAGCATAGCACTGGAAATTTGAGCAGAAAATGGAAATGCAGTGGGCGAGAGTTGGCAGGTATTGGTTGAAAAGCCAGGGCGAGAGGTTAGACCCCTGGGGAACACCACAGGTAGAGAGGACCCAAGTTGGACCTCGGAGGGTCGATCTGAGAGGAAAGAGGTCAGCCAGGCCAGAGCCTGATCAGTGATACCCAGGTTTTCACGGAGACGGTTGAGCAGGATGGTATGGATGACCGTGTCGAAGGCAGAAGAGAGATCGAGGAGGATGAGGACAGAGGGAATGTTAGAGTCAAGGTTGGAGAGCAGATCTTCACAGATGTTCAGGAGAGCAGTTTCCGTGCTTCTGGCAGCTCTGAAGCTAGACTGGTGGTCATGGAGACAGCCAACAGAATTGGAATGAAGGTTAAACTGAGAGATTGCCAACTTTTCCAGGAGTTTGCGAAGAAAGGGAGTAATGGAAATGGGGCGATAGTTAGCTGGACAAGAAGGATCAGCTGTGGGTTTCTTGAGAAGAGGATGCACAAAGGAGTGCTTCAGATGAGAGGGGAAGGATCCCGAGGCAAAGCAGTGGTTTCAAAAATCAGCAAGTGTTATGCTCACCTGGCTCCCACAGAGGCGTCGATCTGAACTGGACAGCTGCGGTCTCCACCAATGTGACGCGTAGGGCCGAGATGACAGACTGGACTGGCCCACCTAACTTCGTTTGCTTGGCCCGTAGGAATATTCTTCTGATGGTTTGAAAAGATGAGCTCTCCATCCTGCATTGAGCGCAGAGGCGCGTAGATAACCAGTTGCTTCACTGGCTCGAAGGAATTGGTGAGTTCCAGAACAATATTGACTCCAAGATTCCCGGCAAGGCGCCGTAAGTATGTAGTTCATAAGAGTTCAAATGCCTGACTTTCACTCTTGTCCAATTCCTTGCAGGTTGAAGCTTGACCCTAGTGAAGAGTTCCTCGTGGCAACCGGTAATATTCTGGTAAGGATTTGTATCATCCAACACAGTTCGATAAAATAATGTCAATATGTAACCTGTTGCTTTCTCCCTTATTCAGGCGCTGAGAGAAAGTATGAAGTCTCGGGGAATAATACCTCCGGAGGTAAAATCAGGTAAGTCTATTGTGGTCAGGAGGGTTCCCCTTGTTAGTCCCTTTGTTTCACCTTGCTGTCCTTTTGTTTCCCCTTAGGGGCCGGGGTTCGGCGAAGATGCAGTGCAAGTTGCGCCGACCCGTGAAGAGGAATAGTACCCCCGTTGGTAAAATCAGGTAAGTCTATGGGGGGTAACTAATATTCCTCTGTGTATTCCCTTGGCTCACCATGCTGTTCTTGTCTTCTCCTTTAGGTGCCGGAGTGCGGCGGGAACATGCAGGAGGATGCGGTGGAATGTGAAGATGCTGCGAAGGTCAGTGAGTTCAGCGCGGCGCTGCAGCAGGCGAGGCGACGCGCATAAAATAACTTCTTCCAGCTCGAAGGCGCGATGGATTGATAATTCAGGTAAGGATCAAAGGTATTGCTCTTGTTCTAACCTTTTCTCCTTCTTTCTCCCTTTTTCTAGGAGCTCCAAACTCGAGGCGGGCGTGGCAGAAGGCTGGATGCAGACTTGCAGGCACGGTGAGCGTTACGCTGCTGGATGCAGAATAACACAAAGCGTGTGCTGCTCTTTGGGCGTGGTTTAAATAGCCTCCAAAGTAGTCCCAGGTAAGTATTCCTCCCCAGCCCCACCCGAGTAAAAAAATAGTCCCTAGGTAAAGTAGTCCCTTCGAAGCCTCTTTTGGCTTGGAGCTCTTGCAGCATGGTCTGCATCAGGTAAGTTTGCAGCATGGTCTGCATCAGGTAAGTTTTAATCTATGAGCCTGGCGCCTATGGTGCCAGGACTGACTCTCCATATGAGCCTGGCGCCATAGGCGCCAGGACTGCACCCAAAAAGCCCCTAGCAGGGGTTGTTGGGCTTGCTTGGGATAACTTGATGCCTGCTTCCGGGGTTGCTGGACTTGGTCTGGGTCCCCGGGGGTAGGCATCATGACAACAAGTGCCTGAGCAAGGGTGTCAATGTGGTCCTTGATGGTTTTAGAGGAACAGGGATGAACCTGCAATTGTTCTCAAGGTGGATCTATATCTGTATCGTAGGCATATATCTGACAGTCCTACTCTCATTGATTGTGGTGCGGCTGGCAACTTTCTGGACAATCAATATGATATGTCATATTTACACCTGTTCTCATCCCTGTGGAAGGAGTAGAAAGATCCCTCCTATCTTCTGGACCCATAAAGGAACCTACCTTAGAAATAACGGTACGCATATCTTCACACACTGAGACCGCTCGGTTCGACCTAATTAAGGCGGCTCATTATCCGATCATTTTGGGGCTTCCCTGAATCAAACGGCATAACCCTTTTGTGAATTGGTCGGCAGGCACTTTATTCTTGGGCTCTGAATACTGCCTGCCTCATTGCCTGGCCAGGGAGCCATTGTATTCGATACCCACATCAACTCCAGTGAAAAGAAAATAGTTTCACTGATCCAGACATTACCCAAGGAGTATCAGGCTTTTCAGAAGCTTTTTGCAGAGGAAGACTTCAAGGAACTCCCCCCTACATAGAGCTAAGGACTGTTCTATTGATATCTTGCCAAATATTCAAGTTCCATTTGGAACAATGTATACCTTGTCGGAACTTGAGAAAGAAGCTCTCAGGACTTACCTACAGACCAGTCTCAAGAATGGGTTAACCACTGAGTCTAAGTCACCAGCTGGAGCTTCAATGTTTTTCATACCAAAAAAAGATACATCAGAATTACGCCCATGTATTGACTACCAGGGATTGCACAGGATAACCTTGAAGGACAAGTATACACTTCTGTAGATTCCTGACATTCTGGAAGCTGTCCATGGGACTGCAGTATTCACGAAATTGGACCTCTGAGCTGCGTACTATCTCCTCTGCATTCGTAGTGGTGACGAGTAGAAAACTGTGTTTTGCACTCCCTTTGGCCACTACGAATACTGTGCAATGCTTTTGTTCTGGTGAATGCACCTGTGGTATTCAAGGGGTTCATGGACCATCTTTTTGCTGATCTTATGCTGTATTAAGTAGTAATATATTTGTAGGACATACTGGTCTTCTCTAAATCCCTACCGGAACATTGACTCCATGTAGCAGAAGTCTTGACTCGCCTCCTGAAGAACAACTTGTATGCCAAACCGGAAAAAGGGAGTTTTCACCAGTCCTCTGTTACTTGGGCTTTGTTCTGTCTGCAGCACGAGCATCGATGGATCCTCAAAAGGCGCAAGCCATTGTTTGCTGGAAGGAAACGAAAACTGTAAAAGACATCCAAGGGTTCCTGGGGTTTTTCAAACTTTTATCGAAAGTTTATCCTCAATTTTTCGATGAAAATCCTTCCTTTAACAGCCCCCTCTTGAAAAAAGGAGCACGTTTTCTTTGGAATGATTTAGCCAGTTCAGCTTTTCATGATCTCAAGGATCACTGCATACAAGCCCCAATATTGAGGTTACCCGACCAGACCCAGCCTTTTTTCTTGGAAATGGATGCTTTGAACACTGCAATTGGGACGGTCTTGAAACAGGTGTTTGACGACAGAAGTGAACCCCCTATTGCTTATATGTGGAAAACCCTATCCGCATCAGAACAAAATTATACTGTACTGGAAAAAGAACATTTAGCAATCAAGAGAGCATGTACGGAATGGTGCCACACATTGCTTGGGTCCAGACATCCCGTAACGGTAAGAACCGACCACAGCAATTGAAAAGTTCTACAACAGTAGACAAGCCAGCTGGGCTTACTTTTTTTCCCACTACGACCTTCATTTTACTTTTCTCACTGGAGTGGGTAATCAGATGGCTGATGCGCTATCCCAAATTGACGCAGATACTGGAAAACATACTATAAGAGAGAGATTTTTGTGTGTGGTCACCACATTTCTTCAATGTGTGCGTCAGGCTACCTATCTTGGAAATCATGACATTTGCGAAGCAAGGACACGACACAGTCTCCATGAAGAGCAAGGATTGTTGTTTTGCGGTCAGGTGCTCTTCATACCCACCTCCTCTCTACGACAAAATGCTTTGGAAATGTGTCATGACCTTAAGTCGGCTGCTCATCGGGGAGTATGCGTCACTCAGGAGAATGCCAGTCGGCATTTGTGGTGGCCTACGTTGCAACGGATGTCAAAGATTACGTTGCAGCCTGTAAAGTGTGTCAACAAAGTAAGACCCCAAGAAAACTACCCATGGGGAAATTGATTCAACCAACCTTGCCCACACTCCCTTGGCAACACCTAAGTATGGACTTTATAGTCGACCTGCCGCTCTCCCAAAACCAGACTACCATCATGGTAACTGCAGACTCATTAATTAAGATGCAAATTTCATAGCTCTGTCACAAGTTCCTTCTATGCAACTTATGCCATTTTTCAACTTGATGATGGATTGCCTTCTACCATTCTCTCGCACAGAGGTCCTCAATACACGTCTAATTATTGCAAACATCTATGCAAATCCTTAGAAATCAAAAGAGCATTGAATTTGGGATATTACCCGCAGTCTAACGGTCAGACCTAACGATTAAACCAGTCTCTTGAACAATACCTATGCTGTTTTGTTTTTGCCTCACACGATAACTGGTCTTCTTTGCTTCCATATGCTGAATTTGCTTACAACAATTCACTTCATAGCGCCATTGGTGTTAGGACGTTTTTCGGTTCATATGGATTCCATCCAGCTTGTGTGCCGTCGGTCTCCCCCTCCAACACTAAGGTACCATGAGTGGAAGAACTTGTGGACAAGATACAATCTGGACACACAGTTGCCTTACGAGCCTTGACAGAAGCTAGAGCTGCAAGTAAAAGACAAGCAGATCGTAAGCGACATAAGGCTCCCGTCTTGAAGGTCGGGACCGGGTTTGGCTCTCTGGTCGATACCTACCCAGGCATTTGGTTCCTTCAAAGCTCTCTCCACTTTTTTTTTTGACCCTTAAGGATTCTACAAATTGTGGGCCCAGTGGCTTTCAAACTTCAACTACCTCCCTCGTGGTCCAGAATTCATCCAGTTTTTCATGTTTCACAGTTGAAGCTGCATGTCTTGGATAGTTTCCAGAGAAGGGATCAAAGCACTCCGGTTCCAGTTGACACTGCATCAGGACCGGAGTACGAAGTCAAAGCCATCGGTGACTCACGTTACAGAAGAAGTCTGTTACAGCACCTTCTTCATTGGAAGGGTTACGGTCCTTCAGACCGCACCTGGGAACCAGCCACTGCGGTCCATGCTCCTGACCTCCTAAGACTATTCCACAGATTCCACCCATGGAACCCGGTCCATTACCCCCTCGGACGGGGAATACTCTTAGGAATTCCACCAATTCGTGGTCTCTTCGACAGAAATGGAGAAGGACGCATCCTTATAGATTGTTCACCCCCTCAAGATGGCATTCCATTCATTCCTTATGTGTAACTAGAGGAAGTGTTCCAGCCTTTTTCAAGATGGCCACCACCAGCACGTTGCTTTGCAGGATGAGATCTTCCGACGGCTGTATTAAAGACAGCCCGACAGTCAACCGCTTCGCTTTCCTAAACTCGGACGGTGTATTTTTTGTATCCTTTGTTCTTGATACTTCAGTCTGCTATTCCCTCTGCATTGCAGAGCTGGGCTCCTTCCTTCCTCGCTGCCTCTGTCTCCTCCTCGTCTACCTGCCTCGGTACTGCTGAGCTGGGATCCCATCTTGCTTACTGCCGTGAGCCGCCATATGTTCTCTCTGCTTACTGCCTTTTCTTCTTTGGCTTTCCAGCCTTTTCGTGATTACCTGCTGTTTCACCCACTACCGCCATCTGCCTGCACTCCAGTCATTCAGCATTACCGGCACTATCCTTCTGTGACCTCTGTGGTACAGCAACCCAGTACCCTACATCTGCTTTGTGGATCAACAGCTAGTGCATCATCTACCACAGACTTGGGTTTTTCCCCACAACGGGTTTTTTCCCCTTTATGGACTCAGCCAAATTGACATGCATTTCTCTGGGCTTTAATTCAAGGGAAATTAATGCTTTTTTAGGATGTGGTTCATTATCATCACCTCTGGAAACCTCTGCTGTATTTCATCCACTACAACAGCAGGTCAGTCTGTGGACTTTACTTGAATCCTGATAAGGGGGACCTCTGTGGGGGCTGTGGAGAGCATTGTCTGATGGGACTGTAAAGAAGTGCTCTGCAGAAGTGTCTAGATGTCAAGCCTGAGATGTGAAGCATTGTACAACCTGCACAAAGTTTGTTTTAGCAGAAGGCAACTACCATGTGTCATAACCTATCAAAATAGCCATTGGTATTCATTCTTGGTGAAATCCATTCAAATATAGAGAAATCAGTCTGTTTAAGAAAAAGTCCCAGATGGGGCGGAGTGAAGTTGGCACTATGATCAGACATGAGGACCCCTTGCTCCATGATACCGGCTCTACGGATATCCCAAAATATGCATGCTATTTAATATAGCACTGGCAATTTTCCTCCTTGAATGAACCGGAGGCTGTGAAGGCATCATTAAGCAAGACACAGAGAACAGATTCAAAGTTTAAACAAAATATGTTTAGTAACTTAAATGTCGGGAAGGTATAAGGCCTAACTTGCCCTGTACTAAATTGGGATTTCCGTACCTAAAGAAACTAAGGATAGTCCAAGTCATAAAGTTCAAATTAAAAGTCTGTTTGCATACAAAAACTATATTTGCCCTCACAACTAAAGCTAAACAATGTGTAGGGATGTCAGCAACAAATGTAATAGTGTTCCAAATCAAGTTCTCAGCTTCTTCCAGCTCTAGGCTTACTTTTCAGCTCCACTTGTCCAAGTTCAAAGCAGCTCCACAAGCCTCAGAGTTCACTTCCCCAAGAAGAAAACACAGTTCCAAAAGATCTCGGGGTTCCCTTCCCCAAGACTTCAACTCTTCCAGCTTGCCAATGTACAATCAGTTCAAGTCTCTCAAAAACCTACTCTAGGTCGACTTTACAATCCTTCAGGCTCAATTGATACAGATTGCTATCTTCTCCCATTCACTTCAGCAATCTTAGTTCACAAGTGGAAACTATTTATCTTGACTTTCCTTGGCCTTTTCCAAACATGGTATCCTCGGTCTAGGCATAGTTGTCGGTCCACACCGTCCACCCATTATAGATCACGCAACCGATAACCCTATACTTTTTTGCCCACACAGGTTTCTTGGTCACTGCACCTGTTCCCTGGTTCACATTCACTTTGGTTTCTCCTTGCCAGTCTCATGGCTTTGCCACCATGAGTTTTTCTCCTTGCCAGTTTCTTGGCTTTACCACAAGGTGTTCTTTCGCACAATTCACTCTGTGGTGCCCACTTTCCTTCACCACATTACTTTCACAATCTTCAACAATGTTCATTACTTGCTTTCCACTTTTTTCATAACGTTTCATTCTTTGCCACTAAATGTTCATTACGTGTGTTCAACACCTGTTTTCCACTCATCCATAGGCTTCTTAAAGTTTTTCTTTAGTTCGGCATTCAATAAAGCTTGCAAAACATTCCTTTACTTTACAGTTCAATGTTCGTTCATAGTATTCAAGAACCCCTTTCTTGGCTTCACTGTCACTTGTACATACATTTCCGTTCAACCGGCATCACCATATGCCCTCCGATAGCCCCAAGAGCGCCCCACAATGAATGTTCCCTCTCATTCACTTGCCGGTCATCTGCAGCTCTTCCGTGTTTGTTCTTTCTCACTTTTCTGGTCCGCGCACACTTCTCTGTGTGTCTACGAGCAGCGCTCATCTGCTACGATCCCGCTGTGGGTTGCCGGTAGCTCTGCCTCTCACTCAGGAACGCTACCGGTGGCCTGCAGCACTTGTGGGTCCTCTGTGCCCTACAGCCCTTTCACGGCTGCTCGCTCCCCACTGTCACAGTTCCTCTTTGTCAAAAGCCGGCGTCCTGACCTCCAAGCAGGACACTCCTCGGCAGCCCCCTCTGATGTAAGAATTTTCCCCTCTCAGGCCCATCTCCATCAGCCCAGAATCCCTTCTGCTGGTCTCTCCTATCTGACTGTTGGCTCCACCTTTTATGCAGCTTTGACCTCTTAACAGGTTGCAGGTGCGAGCACTTAACTCCAATGGCCTGACCATAATTATTGGTGTTCTGTGGACATGCCTGACCCTCACAATAGATTTCAGGTCCCCCGCTCGTCTCAGTAGCAGAGTGGTGAAATTGCATGGTAGTGTGTGTAACTCCTAGTCACCACTTCCTCGTCCCAGTACTAGAGTGGTATAACTGAGGAGAACTCTTTACAACACTGTGTGGTTTTTGTGCTCTTTTGGCCTGATGTTTTTCTGAAACAACATTAGTGGGGTGATATGTGTTTACCTTCCCTGAATACGAAAACAACCTTCTATTTAGCCTCTTTTTAGTGTAAATACATTGACAGCATTTTCCAGGGAATTCTTGAAAGATAGAAAAGGGGAACCGATGACAATGTCTCGTAAAGGCGGCTGGGACTGAAGGTTCATCATAAAATGAAAATGGGGGATACTTCCTCTCACCCAAGGACATCCCCATTCCATTCCCCAAATCGCCTCTACCCAGGTGATCCTTCCTCGCATATCCACCCCCAGGGTCGGGTTCCAAAAGTGATGGCCCTTTGCTGGCTAACTGAGCATAGGATATTGGGGAAACGGAAGTGAGGAGGCCCTCAGGTTTCTCACAAGGCTCTGAGGAGCATTGTGAGCAGCACAGACATCGCTCAGTGAAGGCATTCTCCCTGGGCGGAAAAATCTGGAACCACGTCCCAGCCCTATCCAAGACGGTGGGCAAATGTGTGGTGAGGGAAGGTTGTGGCCCATAAAGCTTGCGACTGCTGCCTTTGGTAGAGTTAGTCCCTGAGACCAGTGCTGTCATGCAACTGGATTTTCCTGATGATTCTAGCAAACAATGTCTTCCGAGAACTGGGCAAATCCATTTACACCCTTTGTTTATTTTAGTGCGTTCAGACAAGTTTAAATGATGCTGCGGTGCTGAAGCCCAGATTCAAAATGTGGTAGTTAGGATCAGGAGTGAAACACTTATCCACAACTCCACTTAAGCGTCTGATGGGGATCTCGGGGAAACCTTTTTTTAAGATTGTATTCGGCAGGAAATATTTAAGTGCAGCTTTTTAGGTTTAGAATGTGCACCTTTTGTGCTATGCTTTCAACATATAGCAAACACCCCTTTCTTTAGGTTATTTTCCAGATGTTCATGATTAGCCTTCTGAGAGGTAAATGTGTATGGTGGGATGGGGTGAGAACAATAGCCCACTGTTGCTAGTGGGATCTGTGAAGGAATCATGAAGGAAGGCACAGACAACAGAATTAAAGTTCAAAATAAAATGGTTTATTAGATCAAATGTCAGGATGGTTAAAAGCCTAACTTGCCCTATGCTAAGGTCAGAGTTCCCTACCTGAACGCAACTAAGGAAAGTCTGAGTCAGTAAGTTCTACTTAAAAGTCTGTCTGTGTCAAAAACCTAGCCTTGCCTTCCCAACTAAAGCTAAACAGTGTGTATGGATGTCAATAATAAAGGTGATCAATACAAAGTTCTGAGCTCATTCCTGCTCCCAGCTTCCTTTTCAGCTCCACTTCCCAAGATTCAAGAAAGTTCCACAAAAGTCTTAAGATTACCTTTCTCAAGTTCAAGGCAATACAGTTCCACACAATCCTCGGGGTTCCCTCCCCCAAATTTAAGGCAACACAGTTCAAAAGAATAGGGTCTTGAGGCTCTGTCCTCAAGACAGCATTGCAGTTCAGGAAGCCCCAGGGTTCCCGTCCCGAAGACTTTATCGTAGCAACTTATACTAGGCTCAGTCTATCAATGTACAACACAACTTCAGGTCAACTTGACACTCCTTCTGGATTGCCTTAACAGTTCACTTACAGTTCTCCTCCTTGGTTTGTTTCACAATGTCTTTGGTTTTCACAATGGAGTGTTTGCTGGTCGTGGCGCAGTTGTCAGACGACACGGTACGCCCATCACTGGCCGCGCAACCAGCAACACTAGGCTCTTCAGCCCACACAGGTTCCTCTATATTTGCCCCTGTGTACAGGTTCACCTTCACTTAGCTTCTCCTTGTCGGCCTCTTGGCTTTATGTGCAGGTTCACACTCTCCTGGCTTCCCCTGGTTAGCCTCTTGGCTTTGCCATAATGAGTCACACATTCTATGCTAGACTTGGCCCTTACCGCACTGTATTCATTCACAAAG
This sequence comes from Ambystoma mexicanum, assembly GCF_040938575.1. NCBI lineage: Eukaryota > Metazoa > Chordata > Amphibia > Caudata > Ambystomatidae > Ambystoma > Ambystoma mexicanum. The sequence goes on along the minus strand of NC_090921.1, from coordinate 1,029,101,044 downwards.
TTCACTTTGTGGTGATCTTATTTATCCCCCAACTTTCTGTCATGCTCTTTCACACTTATGCTCGTATTTCATATGTTGTTTTCATATGGGCACTTTCCCCTTTTGACTTGCATCAGCATCGTAGCTTTGCTCACAAAGTTTTCATTCAGTTCGGTATTCGATATTCAGGCATTAACTTTGCTGCTTAATATTTATTCAGCCTGCGACTTCGGGTTTATTTCAATCTGATTGTGTCATCTCATTTGGCATTCTATTTGGTCCATACGGCACTTATACGTAGCCCATAGGAGCTCCCTGCTTCGAGTGACATTCCCCTGCACTCAATGGTACTCGGCATTCCTCTCCAGCGGCTACAGGTTGTAGGTGTGGGCTCCCAATTGGAATTAACTAACTATAGTTAAAGGTACATGCCTGACCTTCACAGTATTCTGCAGGCATCTTCCTTGTCCCAGTACTAGAGTGGTGAAAGGAGTTATTGGTGTTCACTACTCCTAGTTGCCTCGTCTCTGTCCGAGTACTGTCATGGGGAAAATGTGGGGAGCTGTTTGGCAATTGCCCATAGAGGCCAGAGGAGTGTTAGGTTGGTTTTCAGAAGGGAAATGGGGATACCATGTCTCACCTAACTCATCCTAAACCCCTCTTCTTCACACTCTTTCTGGTATTTCTAGATTGGTAATATCTCCTGGCGTTTTCTTGGTTGGTGGGACAGGTATAGCAATACCCCATAACTGCCTCTGGGATAGATGGAAATGGAAATGTGGAATACCGCGTCTCACCTGAGGACAGCTCATCCCCAATCCCAAGGATCCATCACCCAGGTGATCCTCCCTCGCTTCTCCACCCCCAGGGTCAGGATTAAAAAGTGATGGCCTTTCCCTGTCCACCTGAGAAGAGGACACAAGAAGGGTAGATGTGAGGATGCTTTCAGGTTTCTCACAGATCCCACAATAAAACCAATCTATTTCCAGCACTGCCTGAAATGGAAGACAAGGATTGTGGACACCCACTGGAGTTCCAGGAGGTGAGGTGCTCGTTCTGTGGGACCAGGACCACTATACATGGGATTTGCAGGCCCCAAGAATCTGTGTTTGGTGGCGGGTAAGGAAGCAGGCGCTCTCGCAGAGTAATGGAACAACATCTCTTAGATGTTCTCAATGAACAGCTTTAACAGCTTTTATGAGAATTAAGGAGACAAGGAGAATTAGGGAAACAGATGCTGCAAGGCTTTAAGTAACAGTCTAAGGAGAAAACAATATTGGGTCCAGACAGTATTCTGCATGTAACCCCATATTGTATCAGTATTCTCAGATGCAGTTGTTTCTGTCCTGCCTTCAGGTCCTGCCAAATGTTCCACAGTGATGGTTAAGGGAAGGCTCGTTCACACTTCTTCACCTCTAGGGCAGAGGACTTTGGAGCAGACTGTACCCCCAATCAAGGACCAGATGTAATCCTTCGTCAATTTACAATCTGCTGAATCTAAAATTTTCATGTTTCAACTCAATGTATTATTTAATACAATCTAAAACCGTTTTCTCTCTGAATTTTGGGTGAATTGCTCATCATTATTGGTTAAAATGGCCCATTCCTTGGGCCTCATCACGAGTTGGCTGGTAAGCAGGCGTTATTTCTGCAGAGGGGAACAAGTGTTACCGCAGGGACCCATGGCGCAAATAGTGCTGTATCACAAATATGTATGCATGCATGCACGGCCCTGGTGGTGACGCAAATTGCGCCCGGCGGAAACTGCGCCGAAAAGTGGGCTACCGCCCGAAAACCCAGCACCAAGAGCACTACCCCAAATGCGTCACTGCCGGAATGGCAAACACTGCATCAAAAATCAGAGCCCCTGGCAGCCATCCACACTGCAAGAGCATCTGAGATGTCTCAGGAGAGTGCAAGGGGCAAGAAAGCCAACGATCGCCTGTGCAAATTTACAGAGGCAGAGTTCAATGTATTGGTGGAAGAGAATGTGGCCCACCATGCACAGCTCTATGGTGCCAGACAGAAGAAGACATCATCCCAACGATGCACCCAAATCAGGCAGGCAGTGAGCCAGAAGGTGTCGACAGTCGGCCGTGTCCCCCGGGACGGGGAGGACTGGCATAAAAAGTGGAATGACCTGTGTGTGCAGGTCTGGGGACTCCTGTCCCAGCACAGATGGAAGCTCTCCTCTGGTACTTGACCTCACGCCTTGGGAAGAGAGATGAAGTACAGTCGTGGACATGGAGGGGATCGTGTGAGTTGGAATACCCGAGGTGGGAGCTGGCAGCCAGGAGACAGAAGGTGAGTCAACTCCCCCCTTTTTCATGTAACTACAACAGTCTAGCACAGCATCCCCCAGTGGAACGACCCATGAGCCGGGCACTGCAAATGGGGGTAGTGCGTGGGAGCCACTACAGGCACCTACCGCAGCACCTATGTGCCAGTGCATCAAGGCCACCCCTGTGAACCAGAGCAGTGGGGAGGGCAGCCAAGGGACAGATCCAAGCGCCATGCACCTGGCGGCGTTCACAGCAGTGCCCCTTGGGGACCTATCAATGACAAGTACCAGACCCCCCCGCCTCATCACGTGTAACTGTAAAGTTGGTCATGTGGATAAGATGCATGCAAGTGAATCAACAGCTAGACCAGCAATGTACCCCTGCCATGCCACCATGGCCAATTCAATCCCCCAATGTGCCCCCTCTTCCAGCACGTGTCCCCAACATTGCAAACTCACTATCAAACGCAACCAGACCAGGCCTGTGCATCATTTCAACAGCCCGGAGCCACACCCATCACCATGTATTTACTGTTGTGTATTCCAAAACATGTGAGAGATTGTGTCCTAACGGCATCCCATATGTCCCCTACAGACAGACAAGCATCTCCAGAGACCTCAGAGGACAATGATGTTGTGGGGCCACCTGCATCTGCACCATCCCGCCCCAAAACAGCACCAACACTGTGCATAGGGGATGACAATCTACCCCTAGGCGCAAGAAGCACCCCACCACACCCACTGTGGAAGGGTCATGCCTACACCAGCAACCCAACCCACCAGGAGTACGCCAGTTGCCACTGAGGACATCACTGTGGTAGTCCACACCACCAGGGAGGACACACCCTGCAAACCGTGTCTCTGGAAGAACAAGGGGAGAGCAGTAGCAGCAAAAGCCACCATGCGGCAGCGGCCCCCAACAAGGGGAGCCACACCCATCACCATGTATTTACTGTTGTGTATTCTAAAACATGTCAGAGATTGTGTCCTAACGCCATCCCCTATGTCCTCTACAGGCAGACAAGCATGTTGTGGGGCCATCTGCACCTGCGCCCTCCTGCCCCACCAACACCGTGCATAGGGGCTGACAATCTTCCCCTAGGCGCAAGACACACCCCACCACAGCCACTGTGGCAGGGTCACACAACAGCAACCCAGCCTGCCAGGAGCACGCCAGTTGCCTCTGAGGACACCACTGTGGCAGTCCACACCACCAGGGAGGAACACCCCTGCAAACCATGTCTCTGGAGGAACAAGGGGAGAGCAGCAAAAGCCACGATGCGGCAGTGGCCCCCAGACCAGGCCGCAGTCTGCGCCGTCCAACACCCACCACAACCGAGAGTCCAGCTCATGTCAGGGAGCGCAACCCAAGCCCACACAGTCCCCTCTTTGCAGCCCCACCCGGTAATGCACCCATTCTGTGCCAAAAGGCCCACTTTTGGCCGGGTCATGCAGCGGCTAAATGAAATGGAGGCAAGGCAGATGCAAATGGAGACAATTGCCACTGCACACAGTGGCTATATGGAGGCTATCTGTGATGCCATCCAAGGGGCCACAAAGAGGATGGCCCGCGACAATGTGAGGATGAGGCGTGTCGTCGCAGCATGCACAGCCTCACTAACTGGGTTTGGGCAAAGGATATGTGAGTGGTGCAAGGGGGTCTCTGCCATAGCAGAGCAAATCAGGGAGGGCAATACCCTCCATCGTCAGCTGATGTAGGTGGCTGCATCAATTCCTTCAACTTCAACCACCCCCATGAAGGAATCTCGTCAGAACACCCCTAGGCAGAGGTCCCAGCGCCAGCTGCGCTCATGTTACCTGGATTCTGGGAGTCGAGAGACCAGGGCAAGGTCTTTGTGAATGTCATGACTCTTGTTGGCCTGAGTGGCCATGGACGGTGGTTTGGATAGGTGCTGCATGTTGGTAGTGGGTGGGGGTAGAGGGGATAGTGTGCTGGGGTGTTGGTGGTGGGTGGGTGGAGAGGGGATGGAGTTTGAACAAGTTACATACAAATCTGTTGAACTGAAAACATGCAAGGACATTCGTGATTGTGTTCTTGAGCTCTTTATTCACACTGTACTGGTCGTGTACTGGGTCAGACCACCGAACGGGAAGTAATTGTCTATAAGTGCCCTGTCGGACACTCTCCCCTCCCTCACTTCATCCCTGTGGGTGTCTGCTCTGGCTCCTGCCACATGGTCGTCATCTCCATTTTCCTCTGGGTGTGCCCTGTCGGCATTGGGGGGGCGCATTCCTCCTCAGGCAAATGTTGTGGAGCATAGCACACACTAATACTATTATCCATACTTTGTCAGTGGCATACATCAGGGCGCCTTCAGTGCGGTCTAGGCACTGGTTTCGTGCCTTCAGGAGTTCAAAGGTGTGCTCTATGCATACGCAGGTCCGACTGTGGGCATGGTTGTAGGCAGTCTCATGTGGTGTGTGTGGGTCACGCACAGGGGTCATCAGCCACGCCAGCTGTGGATATCCAGAGTCACCTGCATGGGGTGGAATACAGACATCAGTCATTTGTCTCATGCATGGGTCTGCAGTCTCAATGTATCTGGCCATTGTTAGCCATGAGCATTCTTGTGTGCATCCGCCCATGCATATATATGTAATGGGTGTTCATCCTTTGTATATTATACCATACATTCCTTCTCCTGTACATGCACCCTGTGTCATTTTGGCAGGTGTGCTGTGGTGTGTCCCGGTTGACTGCACATGGCCCAACAACTGTGGCACATGGATGGACATGCTGTTGGGTGCTGCTGTGTGGATTTGCGCTGTGCCACATTCAAGATACATTGTGGTACATGTGGTCTGATGTGTCATTGTGATGGCAGCAATGTGTGTCAATCAGCATGTGTGTGTCCAGGTGTGTCAAACGTGTGCATGCACCCTTGGATGCCACCCGTAGATGGTACAGGTGCTGAACGGGTGCTGCCAGGGCCTCCTCTTGACATGCAATGATTCCTGTGGCTATCCCACCTTTTTTGTCTTGTGATTCAACATGCATATGTGGCAGAGTTTATACTTACCCACTATCCAGGTCTGTTGTCCTTTGTGCCTCTCCATGTATCCCGGCAGTGTGCTGTTGCGTAGGACCATGGAGTCGTGGGTGGATCTTGGTTAGCGGGCACTGCAGTGAGTTATGACCAGGTCAGGGCAACAGGTCACCTGCACGTTCAGGGAGTAGTAGTGCTTCCGGTTCCTGTATACGATCTAACGGGCCTGGGGCACCACTAGTGTGACATGGGTGCAGTCAATGGTTGCTATCACATTGGACAGTTGTGCATTGATCCGGGCATGGCTTCTGGGCAGTGCAATGTATTGTTTGACATGGCACAGGAGGGCATCCAGCACCTGGCCCAGTACTGCCTGAATGTTGACTGTGTTATGCCATGCATTATGGCCAATGAGTGCTCGAACGTGCCTGCCCCTGGAACTGCAGGACTGACACCAGATTCACCAGTGGGGGCACGGCTGTACGGATATTAATCCTGCTCTCAATGTCTTCATGTATTGTGGCCAGCAGTTCATGATGGTCTCCCTGTCCAGGTGGTACTCATTTACCAACTGGGGGTCACTGTGGGCCCAGGGTGATGGCCTGACCCTGGGGATGGGTGCGCGCCTTGTTGCGGCTGCTCTCCTCCTCATCCTCCTCATCCCCCCTGTACTCCATGTGCCCTGACCTGGTTGTCCTGCATCTCAAGGTCCAGGCGTAACATGAGCAGCTGCCTGTCCCAGCGTGCAGCAAATAATGTCAGCATAGTGTTGTAAACAGTGTTTGGGGCCTGGGTGGGTCTTATATAGCCCTCTGGTGTGCATTGTGTTCATCTGTAGCTTGATTCCTGGCACTTGGGTTCATTTACCCTAACCCCGCCCCTTCTCCGATCTGACTACATCAAAGACTATCTGTCCTTTGAAGCACTGTGCCTCTCCCTGCACCCTGCAGGGACTTCCTGTCTTCCTGGGAGGTGACAACCCTTACCAGCCAAAATGGTCTGTTTTCGGTTAAACTCCGTCCACACAGTAAATGCGCAGCAGGCCCTGACGAGAACTTAACTAGAAACCAGCTGAAAAAACAAATAGACCAAAAGGTTTTTGGCCAGTATAATTGTAGTTTCCCAGAGACCACCATGTCATAACCAGACATGGCTTATATTTAGACTTTCATCTGCCACCATGTTCTGGGTGGGAGCATTCAATTGTCATGAGGACTGCCCATGACTAAAGGCCGATCCTGGCTATTGGAGCTTAAGGCTTCATCAGTCTTTCCACGTGTCACTTTGTACTGCTGTGATAACACACCACAATGCAGGTGTTACATGCTTGCTCTATGATGTGAAGCATTATGAAAGCGGGATCCGATATGCAGACCTCACTCTCAGAGACAGACCTACCCGCATCAGTGTGTTACTAAAAATCAAAAAAGCTCAGGCCATTCTGCAATCACAGATGGCATTCTGTCATACACCCACCCATCCAAAAATGGTTGTGCATCACCCGACTAGGGGTCTGACTCATCAAGGCAAAAGTATCTAAGAAGGCCAACTGCATTGCAATGCCAAGATCCAGGTTTGTGCTGGATGTCCATTTTCAATCCTTGCAAGTATATGGCCCATGCAATTATTTTGAAATTCTCGCTTTGCACGGCCATTGACTGGGAGGCCTGTCCTCTGTTTTGGCAAGAAGATGGGGTCCAAAAATATAAGCTTTCAGCTTGGCCCAAACTACTGCAAATGCATCTTTTTTAATTGTGGCCCAGTTTCTCTCTTTTTCTTGGTCAGTCGGCATCTAATGTAGATAAGAGGTGACCCTGTTTTTCTGCCCCATCTACGTTTATCTGTGCTAAAACCGCTCCAATTCATTCTGTCTGGACGATTAAGTCCTGTCCATGATCCAGGCTCTTTAGAACAGTGGCCCTGAACAGCCCACCTTTTAAGTATGGAAGGCTGCTGTCAGGAAGTAGTCCAAGTGACTTTTGTCCAATCATTCAAGGGAAGGGCAATGGTCCCATACCAGTAATTACTAGTGAGGTCAATGAATGCTCTCGCCTTGGTTTAAGTGGTTGGAATAGCCCAATCCTAGACCACTCGTATGTTGGTTTGTTACTGCTACCCATTTGGTGCCCATGGTAAATCACAGTGCCTTGCACTATCTGACACTTTGAAAGCCTTGAATGTAAAATCCAGCATTTTGCATGGCTTGTAGCACCCGCTTCAGATGGGATAGATGGTCTTCCCAGGTGCAGCTGAAGACCACAGTATCTTCTAAATAGGCAATGCTGAATATTCTTCAAACCTAAATAGTGCCTGGTTTCACATCCCCTGAGTGTTGGCAGGGGCATTTGCCACCCAATGAGCATAGCAGTAAATTGGTAGTGTTCTTCTGGTGTGGAAATTCTGGAGCTCTTCTTTGCCTTGTCTGTCAAGTCAATCTGGCCAGTAACCAGCTGTAAGATCAAATGAATTTGTACTTGTACTTGGCAGCACCTAACTTGTCAACAGGTTCATCTGCATAAGTTATGGGGTCTGCATCTGTCTTGGGCACAGAGTTGAGCCATGTGAAGTCCATACAAAAGCAGGCATCAGTTTTCCCATTGCTAAACATTTTAGGAACCAGCCCAACAGGAATAGCCATGAGCTATGGAACGACTCAATATCCCTGAGGTCCAGCATCTTTGAGACCTCCTCCTTGATGGTATCTCTCTCCTTGTCATCCAGTGAATTCTGCTGTTCACTGGCTTACTGTCTCATGTGTCAATAACATGGGCACCTCAGTCTATGCTCCCTAGTCCATTGAGAACAGACCCCCAAACTGGCCCAGCCTCGGAGCATTGGTATCAATGAGATAGTTAACCTCTTGTGGCTAAATCACCTACTCAGGCCTCACAGTACTTCAAACTAACAGTGATCCTAATCATAAAGTTGTAACAGGCACAGTCAAGAGATATAGCTCCTTCGCCTGTTATGGTAACGTAGGCCGAGGGCAGGCTATACACTTAGGAGGGGGTGATGGTGGAAATTACTTTTGGAGGGACAGGGCCTCCTAGCCCCTGGCCTACCACTTCTCTGTGTGTATATGCAGCTCTTGATTTTCCCTTTTGGTGAACAACACCCCTGGGATACCCTTATGGCACCCATGCATGGGGGTATAGCTTTGTACCCCTTGTGTGTGTTTCTGGGCATCTATGTGTTGCCCACAGAGCAGGGTATGGATGGGTGGCAGCTACATGCTGACTTGACAGTGGCTCTGAGTGTCCTCCATTTTTGGGACACCCAGGCCCTGCCATAGGAATCAATGGTTTCCAAAGGCAAGATGGCCACTGTAGCCTCTTGGTTTATATTGTCTTTACCCCTTGTTTCCCAAAGTCCTGGGAGGCCCTGACTCTGTCCCCTTCTCCTTGACTGGCAGTTTGGTGGAAGGACCATATATGGCTCTGGGGCTGCCTCCTGCAGACTGGCTGGAACCTTCCCAGGAACTCTGTGTTGTGGGTACACCTTTGGAGTACGACCAGTATGAATGGACTATGAAGTCAACTCACATTCTGTGTTGTGGGTGTGTGGTTCTGGTTGTGTAACACAATTCCTGGGCCAAGCCTGACTGAAATTGGAGTAAAGGCTAAGCCCTGTGTGCAAAGGGCTGTGGTTTCTACTGTTTGCTGTGGCGTGGAGGAAGGAGGAAGGAGGATAAGGAAGAGAGGTGCGTGTGCCTGTGCCTTTAACCACCTGGCTGGCTGAGTCACCTGACCCAGTCCACTCGGCACTTAAGGCCGCCTCTCCCGCCCTTGTGGCGCTAAGCCCTGTGTGCAAAGGGCTGTGGTTTCTACTGTTTGCTGTTTGGCGTGCGGCGACAGGTGAACAGGGACTCAACGCTACAAGCAATGGATCCGTCAAACCTCACAGCGAGACTCACAATCTCGAGAACAAGAGCCCAATTAAAAAGGGCCGCATCCACGGATGAAATACAAGAGTTAAATGCCAAACGGTCGAGGAAAAAACAACAAAGTCAATACTTTTCATGTAGCTCTGCATTCGATCTAGTAGAGTCTACTGAACAAGATGCGCCAGCTTATGTGGACCTAACAACAGAAGCCTTCGATGGCGTGTTTAATAATACATGCCAAGAGACAGAGTCGCAGCCCCCGAACAATGGAGAGTTGAACTTTGCAGTTCCTAATATAACCTCAGATGCATCTCGCGCTACCACTGGCAGTTGTAAGGTCTCAGAGCTCGCTCTTTCAATGGAGACGGAGACCAACGCATTGGTAGTGCGTGACAAAATACTAAATGAGGAAGAACTACCCGAACACACATATACAGATACGACGGAGTCTCACTTACCGAGCGTGGTAAGACATGGCCGTTTGGGAGAGTCTGCGGCGTTGGAGCCTGCGGCGTTGGAGCCTGCGCGGAGAGAATCTGCGACGTTGCTGACTGAGGGGGAGGCACGCCCGACACTCGCTGATGACGCGGCCGTCTGGAGGCGGTACGGAGAGTCAGACACTTCACACAGTCCGTGCTGTGTCGAGGTCTACACCCTGGTGAGGCTGGAAGAGGGCGGGAGTGCTAAAGCGGGCGCTCTCCCAAAAGACGATCGCGCCGCTGATACCATGCCTGCAGAGTCGCCCCGGGAGCGCTCGATGCAGATGAAAGAAGTAAGTGACTATACAATGATGCTTGACTTACCTAATGCCAATTCTATAGAAAACATCAACGTCTCATTTATTTGCCCGGATCTACCTACCAGTCCTGATCACAATAAGGTCAGTGTAGATGGCCCATACAAAGACGAAACATCGATAGGTTTGCAAATGTATGGTAGCGCTCAGAAGGAGCCCAGTAAGAGTAGCACGACTGGGTTAAACGATAATCCCCCATGTGAGAAAAGAAATTCGTTAGAATTGGTTTCTACCGTGCTGCAAAATTTAATAAACTTAAATAAAACTAGGAATTGTGATAAACAGCCATCTTTGACACCAAAAAATGCTTCCACAACTGTTGTGTCAACTAAAAAGCTAAGTATGTATGACACAGCTATTAATCAAGACATTTGGGGAGCAGATAGACCGAATAGCTATAAAGCACAAGAGGCAGTATCCCCCATGAGGTGTATACAGACGCAGGAGAGACATGTGCCCATCTCACAGAATAGGGCCTCTAAACAGGATCATGTAGAACAGAGAAAACGGGAAATAACACATGAGATTAGCAGGTCTAACTCGCCTTTAGATGTTTCATCAGAAGAGGAGGAAACTTCAGACTCTTCGATTGGTGAACGCCCCTTTCCTAAAATAAGAAGAGAGGGGAGATGCTATAGTACCAACAGAGCAAAACCATTTGAGAGAAACGAAATCATGAATCGAGTGACATGTGGCCAGGCCCCTCTAAACGATCTATTAACGACATTAACCGCTGCCATGGCAATTTCTCTCACACCGTTCACAAAACTATATGAAACACTAAATGACAATGTAAAGGATATGTCAACCCTGTTAGCATTGATGAACTCAAAACTGGTTCAATTAGAGGCAATGCAGGGCTTGGGTAGCCTTAAACAAAATGAGATGAACCAGCAGTTGCTGTCAGGCATACAAGACATGAACGAATCTAAACAAAATGACAGGATTGACAAGAAGTTATTTGCTGAGGTAGCGAGGGAAGCTTTGTCTTTATTTCGTAAATCTCACGTTGTCCACAAAGGGGAGATGTTGGGGGCTGCCTGTCAAGAGAAAGACGCAGGTGGGATCCCTAAAGTAGTGAGCCCCTGCGATGAAGCAAATACTCCAAATCTGGCATCGAATGCCTCCCTCCACCCGCAACTGGAGTCTCTACACAAATCCTCTCTACACCTTAAGACGACAACGGAAACGTCACAGATCGTGACGAACGTCACAATGAACGAAGGGGACAGGACGGAGGTTGATCAGACAACGCTGGAAGAGGATTTGCGAAATATTACTAATAAGACGAACAGGAACGTGGAGAGCTATACAAACCCACTCGACCTCTCGTTCAATTCTGCGTTTAGACAGACACAAAATGCGATGAACCCAGCATTGGGGGACGTCCAAATCGCCTCCTGTTCCGCTTTGAGCCAGAATGCAATAGATTTGGTTGTTGACCCGCAAAGTGATCAGTCTGTGATATTAAAGCAATCGGGCTTGTTCCCTATTTTTGAAAATTCAAAGACAGAAGCGAGCCCAAGTCGTGTAGGGGGTAAAATGAAAAATGCGCCAACTACAAAAAAACAAAAGAACATGCCGGCTCGGAAAAAAACGCAACAAAAAGGTGCACGAAAGTTTTTGCGAAACATAAATATGCTCCACTTAGATGATAAAGCGATTACCTCAAGCCTAAAACTAGCTGATTCAATTAAAGAAGGCAAGTCGGTGTATCCTGACCAAGAGGCGACAAAGGCAAAGGACCAAGAGAGTTGTTACACCTTTGCACCGATGGTCGCTCTGGCGACAACATCGTGTGTATAATACGATGCCGCCTTACTCACCCAAGATGGCCGACGCCTCTGAATCCGTTTGTGCGGGCCACGGTGCAGAGGTTGCACGTTCTTTACCTTCACGCCGCGACGATCATGTGACTCCATATAATCCAACCAGGAAGTTCAGCAAATGCGTCGCTACTCTCCAGACCGGCGCTTCGTAAGTTCGTTCCTAGGGAAAGTGGTTCATATCCCGTCCTCCTATCTTTAGCTTTCTGAACCTAAAATATCCTGTTCTTTCTGCCCTTTTATCCCTTAGGCTCTTTCCTCTCGTCAGTCCACTCGTCACCTCTCCGATAGGTTCCGAAGCCAGCCTGAATAGTGAGTTCCCGGGGGTTTATAGTTCCCTTTTTTGTCACCCCTAATCTTAGCACTTACACTAACCTCTGCTTCTGGTTTCCGGAAACACTCTTACTATCTCTATAGGACTCATCCCCTTTTTTAAGACTTCACACAGCATTCCTGAGGCACTCGACTCTGTACCCGGAGTAAGTTAGTCATAACTTTTCAATCAAGACTCCAGACTACCGAAGGTGGACAAGACTCACCTCTCCTTTCTCTCGCCCAGGACCAGCCTCGACCGCACCTGACTCCTTGAAGGAAGCCTGGCAGATTTGCCCCGAGAGTCTACAGTATACCGTCACAGCAACACAGGGTTTTTCTTCCCCGGAGGGTTTTCCCTGGGGACTGTGGTTCCTCCGCAGCTGAAATAACTAACGGCTGGGAGGGAGCAGGGTGTCCCGGGAAGCTTTCACTTTCTGCATTGTTGCTGATGCAGAGTCTGCCCGCTGCCCAGGTTAGTGAAACCGCACAATGTGTTTTGTCTCAGATTGGGCACAGTGTAATAGTTAGCGACGCCTAACAAAGAAAATATTCGATTCGAGGCTCCTGGGCAGACGGTAGACTTCTGATGGAGCAACAGATGCAGCAATTAATGGCGGCCATGCAGTCTATGTCTTTGGAGATGCAATCTCTGAAACAAGACAATGCTCAGTTAAGACAACAGGTCGCTAGAGCTTTTTCGGAGACTCCCCCTTATGCCTTGCATACCGATAAGTATGACGGGGATCCTCACAAACTCAAGGAGTTCCTTGATAGTTGTATGATTCAGTTTACCTTTAAAGCCCGTTTTTTCCCGTCCGATAAGGACAAAGTAGGTTATCTGATATCCCACTTGACAGGCCCTGCATTGGCCTGGGCTACTCCCCTAGTCACCTCGGGAAATGCCATTCTAGACTCATACACAGCCTTTACTAATAGTCTACGATCTATGTTTAGTAGGCAGGAAATTTCAGTTTCTACTCAGGAAAAATTACTAGATTTAAAGCAGGGCAATAAGGATCTCATGAGTTACGTGACTCAATTCAAACAGCTATCGGCCGAAACAGAGTGGCCAGATGATGGTCTCCTCACGCTGTTTCGCAGAGGTCTTTCCGAGGAGCTGAAGGACGAAGTCTCAAAGGTTCCTCGTCCCGCCAATTTAGCCGAGATGATTGCGCTCACGATGCAGATAGACTACCGTCTCCATGAGTGCTTCCAGGAGAAGAAGAAAGGGAAACCCACTAAACCCTTCTCCGGTTCTCCTTCCCCTTTATCTCGATCACAGATTTCTGACGAACCTATGCAAATAGGAGTGGCCAGAGGCCCCTTGTCAGATGGAGAAAGAGAAAGACGAAAGAGTCAGGGCCTATGCATGTACTGTGGGGCTTCATCTCACGTGTTAAGGGATTGTCCCATCGTTCCTCCTCGTCGGACCAGGAATCCGATGCGGGGAAACGCCAAGACCCTGTCGTAAGGGGAACCACGGCAGGAGGTCCTGAACGGAGTTCCCCAAAAAGACTTGGTACTTCTTTTAAAGAGGAGATGACGGAACACACTATGTTAGTACTTCCCCTGCTCTTGAAATTACCAGACTTGGAGCTACGAGGAGTCCCAGCATTAATCGATAGTGGAGCAGCTGGCAACTTTATAGACGACCAGTGGGCTGCAAAGTATAGAATCATTAGATCCGCCAAGACCTGTATAACCCCCATTCAGGGGGTGGATGGGTGCCCCCACAGTTCCAGACCTATTAGAGAGCAGACAACCCCTCTTACATGCCAGATTGCCGCCCACAAGGAGACGTTAGTATTCGACTTGATTAAGACTGCTCATTTTCCCATTATATTGGGGTTACCATGGTTACGAACCCATAATCCCTTCATAAATTGGGCAGCGGGAACTTTATTTTTGGGTTCCGAATATTGTGTCTCCCATTGTCTTGCTCAATCCTCTGTTGGGATTCAAGCTCCTTCCATGATGGTTGAACCAACTGAAGGCCCATCGATTGGGATGGTCAGTGAGATCCCGAGGTGTCATCAACAGTTCCAGTCCGTATTTTCTCAGCCAGAATTCCCTAAATTACCTCCTCATCGTCGGGATGACTGTCATTTGGATTTGTTCCCGGATCGACCGATACCTTTCGGCTGAATGTACATTTTATCACAGCCGGAGAAAAAGGCTCTCAAAGACTATCTTCAGACTAATCTTCAAAACGGTCTTATAACTGAGTCCAAATCACCAGCCGGAGCCTCTTTATTCTTTATTCCCAAGAGAGATACAGAAGAACTACGGCCATGCATAGACTATCGAGGGCTTAATAAGGTTACCATCCCCGATAAGTATCCAATGCCGCTTATCCCTGATATTCTTGAAGCCGTTCAAGGGGCTTCTCTCTATACCAAGTTAGATTTACGAGGGGCATATCACTTGATTCGCATCGCCCCTGGCGACGAGTGGAAGACTGCCTTTCGGACCCCATTCGGTCATTACGAATATAGGGTGATGCCGTTTGGATTAGCTAATGCTCCCGCTGTTTTTCAGCGTTTTATGGACCATCTATTCGCCGATGTACTCCTTCACTATGTAATCGTCTACTTGGATGATATTCTAGTTTTTTCACAGAGTATAGAGGAACACATCGGACATGTCAATTTAGTGTTAGACCGTCTTAAGGCCAACCAGCTATACTGCAAACTGGCAAAATGTGAATTTCACAAGAACCAGGTGACGTATCTAGGGTTCGTGTTGTCTGCCCAGGGTATTTCAATGGACCCTCGGAAGATCTCGGCTGTTTTAGACTGGCCTTCCCCCTCAAACGTCAAAGAGATCCAACGATTTTTGGGATTCGCAAACTTTTACAGAAAGTTCATCCCAGGATTCTCCAAGACCGTGCTTCCCATCACCAGTCTTCTGAAGAAGGGGAAGACTTTCGTTTGGGATGACTCTGCGCAGAAAGCTTTTTCTGAACTGAAGAGCCTTTTCACGTCCGCTTCCATCTTGCTCACCCCGGACCAGTCTCGACCATTCATTGTTGAGACTGATGCGTCTCACCATGCTCTAGGGGCAGTTCTTTGGCAAGAAGACGAGTCAGGAGAAGAAAGACCAGTTGCTTATCTCTCCAAAACCTTCTCCTCCTCGGAAATAAATTATTCGGTCCTCGAGAAAGAATTGCTGGCAGTTAAGCGAGCATTTGAGGAGTGGAGACATCTTTTGCTGGGCTCGGCCCACCTGGTCGAAGTTCGAACCGACCATCACAACCTCAAAGTGTTGCAACAAGCCCACACCACGAACAGTCGACAGGCTCGCTGGGCTCACTTTTTTCTACCGTTTCGGATAGAATTTACTTTCCTTCCGGGAGATCAAAATCTTCGAGCAGACGCACTTTCAGGAAAGGATCCTCCAATTAAAAAGTTCCACCCAGAGCCTTTCTTTCCTTAAGCTAAATTTCTGGCAACAGTGACTGATTTTCTACATACAGTCAAACAGGAAACTGCACGTCTGGATCCGATCTGCAGGAACTTACAAAAGACTCATTCGCTTACCCAGGAGAAAGGATACTACTTTTTCAAGAATCAAGTGTTCATTCCGACCCCAACCCTTCAGAGAGAAGTCCTGTTCATGTGTCATGACTCCAAGGCAGCAGGGCATCGTGGATATCAAAACACCCTTGAGCTAATTACTCGTCATTTCTGGTGGCCAGGTCTAACTAAGGATATCCAAGATTATATATCAGCTTGTACTATTTGTCTGCAGTCTAAGACTCCAAGGTGTCCACCTTTTGGTTTACTCACCTGCATGCCTATTCCGGACAAACCCTGGCAAGTCATTTCTACTGACTTCATTGTCGATCTTCCGTTGTCCTCTGGCTACACCACCATTATGGTGACTATCGACTATTTCACAAAGATGGCCCACTTCACCCCTCTGCAAAAACTCCCAGGGGCTGCTCTTATGTCAAAGATCTTTATATCAGAAATCTTCTCCAGACATGGTCTTCCTAACACTATTGTGTCTGACCGGGGTCCCCAATATATCTCGCAATTTTGGAAGGGTATATGTCAAGCATTAGGGATCGATAGAGCCCTCAGCTCCGGATATCATCCTCAAACCAACGGCCAGACTGAGCGCCTTAACCAAACATTAGAAACTTATTTACGTTGTTTTGTTTCTGCAGCACAAGATGATTGGGGAGATCTCCTACCCTTGGCAGAATATGCTTACAATAATGCCAGCCATTCGGCGCTAAAAACCAGTCCTTTTTACTGTTCATATGGTTACCATCCATCCTTTGAACCTTCTATCTCAAAGTCCTCCTCCAGATGTCCTGGAATTGACAGTCTAATCGATGGTATTCAGAAGGGACAACAGCTCGCTCGGATAGCGCTGCTAGCTGCCCAAGATCGAGCCAAGAGGGTAGCAGACCGCCATCGACAAGATCTGCCCTCCATTCAAGTCGGGGATGCTGTCTGGTTATCGGCCCGGTTTCTCCCGAGACATTTGGTGCCGTCCAAACTGTCACCCAAATATTTTGGACCATTTCAAGTAATAGCATTGGTCGGTCCGGTGGCAGTCCGATTGGAGTTGCCTCCTTCTTGGGCCCGTCTTCATCCGGTCTTTCATGTCTCCCAGATCAAATTATCCATTAAGGATCGATTTCAGCGCACCTCTGCAGTTCGTCCCCCTCCAATAATGACCGATACTGGTCCGGAATATGAAGTGGCAGGGATTTGCGACTCCAGATATCACCGGGGTCGCTTGCAATTCCTAGTGGACTGGAAGGGTTATTCTCCTGCCGAACGGACATGGGAATTGGCATCAGGAGTACATGCTCCCTCATTTGTTCGACGCTTTTTCAGGCTGCACCCGGGGAAACCGGGTTATCCGCCCCGTAGGAGGGGGCATACTGTTACACCTTTGCACCGATGGTCGATCTGGCGACAACATCGTGTGTATAATACGATGCCGCCTTACTCACCCGAGATGGCCGACGCCTCTGAATCCGTTTGTGCGGGCCACGGTGCAGAGGTTGCACGTTCTTTACCTTCACGCCGCGACGATCATGTGACTCCATATAATCCAACCAGGAAGTTCAGCAAATGCGTCGCTACTCTCCAGACCGGCGCTTCGTAAGTTCGTTCCTAGGGAAAGTGGTTCATATCCCGTCCTCCTATCTTTAGCTTTCTGAACCTAAAATATCCTGTTCTTTCTGCCCTTTTATCCCTTAGGCTCTTTCCTCTCGTCAGTCCACTCGTCACCTCTTCGATAGGTTCCGAAGCCACCCTGAATAGTGAGTTCCCGGGGGTTTATAGTTCCCTTTTTTGTCACCCCTAATCTTAGCACTTACACTAACCTCTGCTTCTGGTTTCCGGAAACACTCTTACTATCTCTATAGGACTCATCCCCTTCTTGAAGACTTCACACAGCATTCCTGAGGCACTCGACTCCGTACCCGGAGTAAGTTAGTCATAACTTTTCAATCAAGACTCCAGACTACCGAAGGTGGACAAGACTCACCTCTCCTTTCTCTCGCCCAGGACCAGCCTCGACCGCACCTGACTCCTTGAAGGAAGCCTGGCAGATTTGCCCCGAGAGTCTACAGTATACCGTCACAGCAACACAGGGTTTTTCTTCCCCGGAGGGTTTTCCCTGGGGACTGTGGTTCCTCCGCAGCTGAAATAACTAACGGCTGGGAGGGAGCAGGGTGTCCCGGGAAGCTTTCACTTTCTGCATTGTTGCTGATGCAGAGTCTGCCCGCTGCCCAGGTTAGTGAAACCGCACAATGTGTTTTGTCTCAGATTGGGCACAGTGTAATAGTTAGCGACGCCTAACAAAGAAAATATTCGATTCGAGGCTCCTGGGCAGACGGTAGACTTCTGATGGAGCAACAGATGCAGCAATTAATGGCGGCCATGCAGTCTATGTCTTTGGAGATGCAATCTCTGAAACAAGACAATGCTCAGTTAAGACAACAGGTCGCTAGAGCTTTTTCGGAGACTCCCCCTTATGCCTTGCATACCGATAAGTATGACGGGGATCCTCACAAACTCAAGGAGTTCCTTGATAGTTGTATGATTCAGTTTACCTTTAAAGCCCGTTTTTTCCCGTCCGATAAGGACAAAGTAGGTTATCTGATATCCCACTTGACAGGCCCTGCATTGGCCTGGGCTACTCCCCTAGTCACCTCGGGAAATGCCATTCTAGACTCATACACAGCCTTTACTAATAGTCTACGATCTATGTTTAGTAGGCAGGAAATTTCAGTTTCTACTCAGGAAAAATTACTAGATTTAAAGCAGGGCAATAAGGATCTCATGAGTTACGTGACTCAATTCAAACAGCTATCGGCCGAAACAGAGTGGCCAGATGATGGTCTCCTCACGCTGTTTCGCAGAGGTCTTTCCGAGGAGCTGAAGGACGAAGTCTCAAAGGTTCCTCGTCCCGCCAATTTAGCCGAGATGATTGCGCTCACGATGCAGATAGACTACCGTCTCTATGAGTGCTTCCAGGAGAAGAAGAAAGGGAAACCCACTAAACCCTTCTCCGGTTCTCCTTCCCCTTTATCTCGATCACAGATTTCTGACGAACCTATGCAAATAGGAGTGGCCAGAGGCCCCTTGTCAGATGGAGAAAGAGAAAGACGAAAGAGTCAGGGCCTATGCATGTACTGTGGGGCTTCATCTCACGTGTTAAGGGATTGTCCCATCGTTCCTCCTCGTCGGACCAGGAATCCGATGCGGGGAAACGCCAAGACCCTGTCGTAAGGGGAACCACGGCAGGAGGTCCTGAACGGAGTTCCCCAAAAAGACTTGGTACTTCTTTTAAAGAGGAGATGACGGAACACACTATGTTAGTACTTCCCCTGCTCTTGAAATTACCAGACTTGGAGCTACGAGGAGTCCCAGCATTAATCGATAGTGGAGCAGCTGGCAACTTTATAGACGACCAGTGGGCTGCAAAGTATAGAATCATTAGATCCGCCAAAAGACCTGTATAACCCCCATTCAGGGGGTGGATGGGTGCCCCCTCAGTTCCGGACCTATTAGAGAGCAGACAACCCCTCTTACATGCCAGATTGCCGCCCACAAGGAGACGTTAGTATTCGACTTGATTAAGACTGCTCATTTTCCCATTATATTGGGGTTACCATGGTTACGAACCCATAATCCCTTCATAAATTGGGCAGCGGGAACTTTATTTTTGGGTTCCGAATATTGTGTCTCCCATTGTCTTGCTCAATCCTCTGTTGGGATTCAAGCTCCTTCCATGATGGTTGAACCAACTGAAGGCCCATCGATTGGGATGGTCAGTGAGATCCCGAGGTGACATCAACAGTTCCAGTCCGTATTTTCTCAGCCAGAATTCCCTAAATTACCTCCTCATCGTCGGGATGACTGTCATTTGGATTTGTTCCCGGATCGACCGATACCTTTCGGCCGAATGTACATTTTATCACAGCCGGAGAAAAAGGCTCTCAAAGACTATCTTCAGACTAATCTTCAAAACGGTCTTATAACTGAGTCCAAATCACCAGCCGGAGCCTCTTTATTCTTTATTCCCAAGAGAGATACAGAAGAACTACGGCCATGCATAGACTATCGAGGGCTTAATAAGGTTACCATCCCGGATAAGTATCCAATGCCGCTTATCCCTGATATTCTTGAAGCCGTTCAAGGGGCTTCTCTCTATACCAAGTTAGATTTACGAGGGGCATATCACTTGATTCGCATCGCCCCTGGCGACGAGTGGAAGACTGCCTTTCGGACCCCATTCGGTCATTACGAATATAGGGTGATGCCGTTTGGATTAGCTAATGCTCCCGCTGTTTTTCAGCGTTTTATGGACCATCTATTCGCCGATGTACTCCTTCACTATGTAATCGTCTACTTGGATGATATTCTAGTTTTTTCACAGAGTATAGAGGAACACATCGGACATGTCAATTTAGTGTTAGACCGTCTTAAGGCCAACCAGCTATACTGCAAACTGGCAAAATGTGAATTTCACAAGAACCAGGTGACGTATCTAGGGTTCGTGTTGTCTGCCCAGGGTATTTCAATGGACCCTCGGAAGATCTCGGCTGTTTTAGACTGGCCTTCCCCCTCAAACGTCAAAGAGATCCAACGATTTTTGGGATTCGCAAACTTTTACAGAAAGTTCATCCCAGGATTCTCCAAGACCGTGCTTCCCATCACCAGTCTTCTGAAGAAGGGGAAGACTTTCGTTTGGGATGACTCTGCGCAGAAAGCTTTTTCTGAACTGAAGAGCCTTTTCACGTCCGCTTCCATCTTGCTCACCCCGGACCAGTCTCGACCATTCATTGTTGAGACTGATGCGTCTCACCATGCTCTAGGGGCAGTTCTTTGGCAAGAAGACGAGTCAGGAGAAGAAAGACCAGTTGCTTATCTCTCCAAAACCTTCTCCTCCTCGGAAATAAATTATTCGGTCCTCGAGAAAGAATTGCTGGCAGTTAAGCGAGCATTTGAGGAGTGGAGACATCTTTTGCTGGGCTCGGCCCACCTGGTCGAAGTTCGAACCGACCATCACAACCTCAAAGTGTTGCAACAAGCCCACACCACGAACAGTCGACAGGCTCGCTGGGCTCACTTTTTTCTACCGTTTCGGATAGAATTTACTTTCCTTCCGGGAGATCAAAATCTTCGAGCAGACGCACTTTCAGGAAAGGATCCTCCAATTAAAAAGTTCCACCCAGAGCCTTTCTTTCCTTAAGCTAAATTTCTGGCAACAGTGACTGATTTTCTACATACAGTCAAACAGGAAACTGCACGTCTGGATCCGATCTGCAGGAACTTACAAAAGACTCATTCGCTTACCCAGGAGAAAGGATACTACTTTTTCAAGAATCAAGTGTTCATTCCGACCCCAACCCTTCAGAGAGAAGTCCTGTTCATGTGTCATGACTCCAAGGCAGCAGGGCATCGTGGATATCAAAACACCCTTGAGCTAATTACTCGTCATTTCTGGTGGCCAGGTCTAACTAAGGATATCCAAGATTATATATCAGCTTGTACTATTTGTCTGCAGTCTAAGACTCCAAGGTGTCCACCTTTTGGTTTACTCACCTGCATGCCTATTCCGGACAAACCCTGGCAAGTCATTTCTACTGACTTCATTGTCGATCTTCCATTGTCCTCTGGCTACACCACCATTATGGTGACTATCGACTATTTCACAAAGATGGCCCACTTCACCCCTCTGCAAAAACTCCCAGGGGCTGCTCTAATGTCAAAGATCTTTATATCAGAAATCTTCTCCAGACATGGTCTTCCTAACACTATTGTGTCTGACCGGGGTCCCCAATATATCTCGCAATTTTGGAAGGGTATATGTCAAGCATTAGGGATCGATAGAGCCCTCAGCTCAGGATATCATCCTCAAACCAACGGGCAGACTGAGCGCCTTAACCAAACATTAGAAACTTATTTACGTTGTTTTGTTTCTGCAGCACAAGATGATTGGGGAGATCTCCTACCCTTGGCAGAATATGCTTACAATAATGCCAGCCATTCGGCGCTAAAAACCAGTCCTTTTTACTGTTCATATGGTTACCATCCATCCTTTGAAACTTCTATCTCAAAGTCCTCCTCCAGATGTCCTGGAATTGACAGTCTAATCGATGGTATTCAGAAGGGACAACAGCTCGCTCGGATAGCGCTGCTAGCTGCCCAAGATCGAGCCAAGAGGGTAGCAGACCGCCATCGACAAGATCTGCCCTCCATTCAAGTCGGGGATGCTGTCTGGTTATCGGCCCGGTTTCTCCCGAGACATTTGGTGCCGTCCAAACTGTCACCCAAATATTTTGGACCATTTCAAGTAATAGCATTGGTCGGTCCGGTGGCAGTCCGATTGGAGTTGCCTCCTTCTTGGGCCCGTCTTCATCCGGTCTTTCATGTCTCCCAGATCAAATTATCCATTAAGGATCGATTTCAAAGCACCTCTGCAGTTCGTCCCCCTCCAATAATGACCGATACTGGTCCGGAATATGAAGTGGCAGGGATTTGCGACTCCAGATATCACCGGGGTCGCTTGCAATTCCTAGTGGACTGGAAGGGTTATTCTCCTGCCGAACGGACATGGGAATTGGCATCAGGAGTACATGCTCCCTCATTTGTTCTACGCTTTTTCAGGCTGCACCCGGGGAAACCGGGTTATCCGCCCCGTAGGAGGGGGCATACTGTTACACCTTTGCACCGATGGTCGCTCTGGCGACAACATCGTGTGTATAATACGATGCCGCCTTACTCACCCGAGATGGCCGACGTCTCTGAATCCGTTTGTGCGGGCCACGGTGCAGAGGTTGCACGTTCTTTACCTTCACGCCGCGACGATCATGTGACTCCATATAATCCAACCAGGAAGTTCAGCAAATGCGTCGCTACTCTCCAGACCGGCGCTTCGTAAATTCGTTCCTAGGGAAAGTGGTTCATATCCCGTCCTCCTATCTTTAGCTTTCTGAACCTAAAATATCCTGTTCTTTCTGCCCTTTTATCCCTTAGGCTCTTTCCTCTCGTCAGTCCACTCGTCACCTCTTCGATAGGTTCCGAAGCCACCCTGAATAGTGAGTTCCCGGGGGTTTATAGTTCCCTTTTTTGTCACCCCTAATCTTAGCACTTACACTAACCTCTGCTTCTGGTTTCCGGAAACACTCTTACTATCTCTATAGGACTCATCCCCTTCTTGAAGACTTCACACAGCATTCCTGAGGCACTCGACTCCGTACCCGGAGTAAGTTAGTCATAACTTTTCAATCAAGACTCCAGACTACCGAAGGTGGACAAGACTCACCTCTCCTTTCTCTCGCCCAGGACCAGCCTCGACCGCACCTGACTCCTTGAAGGAAGCCTGGCAGATTCGCCCCGAGAGTCTACAGTATACCGTCACAGCAACACAGGGTTTTTCTTCCCCGGAGGGTTTTCCCTGGGGACTGTGGTTCCTCCGCAGCTGAAATAACTAACGGCTGGGAGGGAGCAGGGTGTCCCGGGAAGCTTTCACTTTCTGCATTGTTGCTGATGCAGAGTCTGCCCGCTGCCCAGGTTAGTGAAACCGCACAACGTGTTTTGTCTCAGATTGGGCACAGTGTAATAAGAGTGAGTATCATGTTGAAGATGATGCAATGGCAAAGAAGAAAGTGAGTGTACAAAACGATGAGGATGAGAGACTACAGGCCGAATTACTGGAACTATCGGTCTATGAGGAAAATGCTACAGATGAAGCGAGTTCTGGTATTATCCCTGAGGAACCTCTAGCTAGTCCAAGAGCAGTGGTTAGCATAGAGAAGCCCGCTCCAGAAAATGATATACAGAAAGTGAGTGTAGAACCAAAACCCCAGGTTCTCCTAGATAAGACACTTAGCGAATCTAAGGGCCGAATGTGCGTGATATTACCTCCCATAGTTGAGATCAAAAATGACAAGAAAGAACCAAGGAGCCCGGAGTTTGTCACACTTCAAGAAAAAAGAGCCAGACAAAGGAGGAGGAACCACGCAAAATCAACGAGCCCCAATGAGCTAAGTCTGACCTTTGCAAACATGACTCCTCTGGAAGAAAGAAAGGAAGCGACACTGGCACTGATTCCTACTTTCAAACCGTCGAAGCACCGGAAGGTGGATCCCCAGCTATTAGAACCACTGGGACAAAATTCGAACATGAGACAGCAGAGGTCTTGTACACGAACAACTGACTCTATGGCCCTGATTAAATTAATGTTGGAGCGCCTACATGGAAATGAAAATCTAATTTTGAATCGCTCTAATGTGCTAAGGCTATTACATCATGTCCCACAACTTCGGTCGCTTGATTCAAAAGACATAAAAATAATCGAATTTCCAGATGACCTTCGAACAGACAGAGTAATTTTACATTTAAACTCAACCTTAATCGCAAATGTAATTCTAGATGCAAACGAAGAACTGAATTCATTAGGCTTCGACGCCTATAAAATAGCGGACTGCGAGAGAAGAGGAAATAAGGATGAAAATAAATACCACAAAGGGGAATCCGCTCAGTGTGACAATAACGGCTACGGACCAGAGTGGGACAAGAGAAAGAGTGTATATTCGCCCACAAAACAACATTTACAACTGACAAAGATTGAAATGGATTATAAAAACATCCAATCCAGCTCTCAGTCGCAAGATTTTAGAGTTGGAACACAGGATTCATCCATTCCATTGGAAAGAATTAAAATTACAATAAATAATGAGAATTTAATTGAGACCCCAGGTTTGGCACGTTCAAACAATCCATGACGACCTATCTTAAATGAAGATTGGACCTGGATGGCGAGCGCACTGAATAGGAAGGCAAACAGCTAATGTTCAAAGTGTGAATCGCAACAAGATCTCACGTTTATTTCTTGGAACACACGCGGATTTGGTCATTTGATGCTCAATAATTGGGCTAGTAAATTACATTTGATTTGTCTTCAAGAGACCTGGATGTGCGAATCACCTACAATAGCAAACTTTGAATGCGCGTTGAATCCTGCCATTAAGCCTGAAAAAGGTTGCCCGATAGCCGGCCTTTTGACAATGATAAATCGTTCGTCTGGTTACCGGCTGTTAAGATCTGATAATCATACGCCGTACATCCAGGCCTCTGAAATAAGCAAGTCTGCGGCCGCCGACAAGAAGAACGGCGTGATACATATCATTAATCTCTACTGGAATCATCGGCGCACTGGATCCTATGAGTTTATTGACCAAGTCACGAAAATTCTTGACAATCTATTAGAATCCGGCTGCGGCTCTGACATAATAGTTTGCGGGGACCTGAATATTGATTTCTTCAAACCTCAGACCTCTCTAAAATCTAATCTAGCAAAAACATGGAATGATGAAATGGAAGTAAGAGGCCTCACAATGTTAAATGGCTGTACGCCAGGTGATATTCCTCCGAAACCAACGTGGCAGCGCGATGGCCAAAGTTCCACCATAGACTATATTTTCGTGTCTAACAATATGCATGAGAAAATAAAGTCAATGAAAATATGTCCAATGACCCACAGCGACCATGAAATGCTCGAAATTATATTTCAAGATTGGAGAGATAAACCGAGGGAAAAATGGAGATCAAAGGTCTTAGTAGAACCAAACAGAATTCGGTTAAAATTAGTCGACAGGGAGGTCCTCGCGATTTATAAACAATTTACATCAACAGAGAAGGTCATTGACTACGTTCCAATTCTGTGGCAATTTAAAACAAAATATATTGGTATGAAACATGGGTCATTCCAGAACAAGCATAGTTTTGACTTACTTATAAAACAACGAAAACGTGCAATGCGAGCCGAAATTCGTAAAGATAATCAAGGCCCAGTTGGAGAAATTGTGACGAAAAACAAATCTGCAAGGCAATCCTACAAAAACTGGATTAAAAGTCATCGAGCCATATTAATGCAAAACGATGCAGAAACAATGATGAAGACTCTTGTAAACAAAAATAGTAGAGACTTCTGGCGCATACTTAATGGCCTTGAAGCCCCGCAAGCTGCTCTGCAGACATGCCCAGTGCCTGAAAAAGAATGGGTAAACTACTTTACAGCCTTGTATCATAACGATTTGCCACCCTCTAAGTCAATGTCTAATACAACATCATGGGACCTACAATTTTCAGATGAGGAAATTCGCGAGATAATAATGAGAGCAAAAAATTCTCGGGCGCCTGGACCAGATGGTCTGTCAAACGCGATGATTAAACAGTTTCCTGACTTATGGACAGCGATATGCGTTGAGCTATTCAGACGAATCAACGACCAAAAACAAATCCCTGCATCGTGGAAATCAGGGATAATAATACCCATCTTCAAGAAAGGCAACCGATTAGCACCTGCAAATTACCGTCCGGTGGCCTTACTTGATGTACTGGGAAAAATCTTCGCATCGCTACTCCAAAAAAAATTGATTACATGGGCAAAGACTGCAAACAGAGTTGATGTAAGACAGGCTGGTTTTGTAAAATCCGTTGGATGTTCCTTGAACTTATTGATTCTAAATCTTTTGAAAATGGAGGCCCTTAGAACGAATACGAGAGTGTTCTTAGCTTTTGTTGATTTCTCCATGGCTTTCGACAGGATCGACCGTGACCTATTGTGGCAAAAGCTAGAATTGTGGGGATGTCCTGAGGGATTATTGGCGGCAATAAAAGAACTACACAATGACACGTCAATTTTTGTCCGGTTAGATCAATCGGGGTCGCTTTCAACACAAATAAAAACATACAAGGGTGTGAAGCAGGGGTGTCCTCTGGCAGCAGCAATCTTTAGTCTCTTTATTTCTGACATTGGGGACACCATTCAGTCTGTCAGATCCTTTCCTCCGAAACTCAACGCATCAAATATAAGTTGGTTACTATATGCTGATGATTTGGTTATTTTAGATCTAACGCCAATTGGACTCCAGCGTAAACTAGAAGCCGTCCAAAAATATGTGCATCAGAACAACCTAATGATTAACACCACAAAGACGGAAATACTTATCTTTGAGAATTTAAAAACAAACCGGCTACAAAAAAGCCCAAGACAGGTGTGGTCGCTGAACCAAGAAAAATTGAAAATCTCAAAAAGCGTTAAATACCTCGGAATGCTTCTAAATTCAAGCATATGTGATGAACCCTGGGTGGCAGATTCAAAACGGAAATGTGCCCCGTTGGCGTGTCAAGGCCTGATGCTACATAGGAAATATGGGAACTTTTCTATACAACCTTTACGGAACTTCTACGAACAAAAGGCGGTTCCGATTCTGTCCTATGGTGCAGAAAATGCCTTTGGATGCTCGGCAACCCACTGGGCCTCGCTTGAACACATGTTTTGGACAAAGTCCTTAAGCCTGCCTCCAGGCATTTCAACGGCATGTCTAAGATACGAACTAGCCCTAATTTCATTACATGCAAGGATAAGTTGGAACCAACTTAGCTTGTATTGGAAATCAAGAGCAGAGGAGGGAATACTCCAATTTGAGATCTTACACAACGCTTCATCCAAAGGTTCAGCCTTGCTCGCGCAATGGGTAAAACGATGCGAAGACCTGCTAAAGGTCTATCATATCAAGTTGGAAACCCTCCTCACAAATCCAACAGCTGCCAAGGTATCAATATGGCGCCTTGACTGGATAAACACATGCTATGAGCGCAACGAAGCCCATGCGATGAAAAACTCTCCGGGGGAAGCAAGAGGCTACGGAATTCTTCAACCATACTTGAGTCGCTTTCCGTCCACGAAAGCAAGAAGATCATTCATGCTATTCCGCCTTAACGCAATGAAAACAAAAGACAGAACCAGTCATTGGGCGGGAAACGTGGATTTAACTACGACGTGCCGGTTATGTGGAAAGCAGCCAGAATCTATAAAACACCTAGTACTTTTCTGCACAATATTGAAGGACATACGATCAATCCACTTGGGAGGCTGGTATAGTGCACACCAGTCGGTATGTGCTGATGAATGGTGGAGGCATATGTGGAATGGCTCAGACATGAAATTAATCCTACCTCTGACCTCCTTCCTTGCCGTCATTGAGGAGAGATTAAATGCAAAAAATGAACTAGCCTGAGACGGCTGGCCTAAGGTTGCACATGCGTTTAAAGACATAAAAAAGGATAATGGTCATCTACCTGTGTGGCAATGAGGGAGGGAGATGTTGAAGGAGGTAGTTGACTATGTTATTGTGTACTGTATGGTTTTGTGTCACTTTAAGTAAATATTTTAAAGGTTTAATTTAAACCAATAAAAAAATGTAAAAAAAAAAAAAAAAAAAAGAAATTGGAGTAAATGCAGAGTAGTGCTCTGAAAGGCTGTGTGCTTACTCCAATCCACATTCTGTGCTATGGGTGTCTGGTTTTGGGTGAATGGCCTGAATGCCTGTGAGGCTGATTGATTGCCTGCCTGCATGAATGCACGCGTGTATGATTGGCTGACTGAGCCTTGCTTAGCCTGAGTGAATGGGGAACACATGCGTATAACTAAGAACCCCTCTCTCAGCATTTTGTTCTGAAGCTGCAAGTTGAAACCAAAGCTGTTTTGACACTTGAATTCTAGGTCCAGTCAGAGGAAGGAGTCTGCAGCACTGAAGAACCGAAAGGCGGCAAACGGCGAAATCCCAAAACCCAACACCTACTTCTTCCACTGCACCCGTCGCCACTGAAAGTCATCCAAATCCACCAGGGTCTTATCTTCTTCAGCCAGGCCTTGCCGGGGTCACAGAAAGTTTCATGTTCATGGGTAATCCAAAGCCAGAGTAACAACCCGCCAATAGAGACAACAGTGAAGACCGAAAGTGCTGCCTTTCTCACACTAGTTGTCTCCTTTGTTCTTGCCATCGACATCCCAGCAACTCCTTCCAGAGGTGGTCCACCCTCGAGGGGTCTCGTTGAGTAAGGCCAAGAAACTCTACCACTTCGCCTGCCAAGGCACCCAAGGTACTGTGACGAGGAAGAACATCTTCCATACTCAGGAATCATCCAAGGGTCCCAGATTCGTCTTGGGGGTAGTGGGTCCTGTAGAAAGGAAGCAGAGCGTGATTGAACATATTTGGACTGGGCTGTAATATACAAGATAAAGTACACCTTTGGTTGCACAAGTGGGTGGATTCTCACACAGTATTGCCTACTTTAAAGAAAGCATTCTGCCAATGTTCCTAATCTAACCTGCCTTTCCACAGTAATGTCTATGCCAATATCCAATGCTTTCTGATTCCCATGCTTTTTAATAACTGCCAGCAGTTGGTGCATTCTAAATTGAATCTAAAGTATATTGTGGTACAACACATATGTGTATATATTTACTATTATTAGGATAGTGTTGCCTGAGTACAAAGTGTGTTATTTATTGATGTATATATTTACTTGAACCTTATTTTATATAAAAGATCTGTGTTATCACATAACATAGTGTATGGACATTCCTTTGTGGGGGCTTGGGATTGGGGATTCACTGTACCTAAGAACCAGCCTGCATCACCCCCTTGAGTCTCAGCCTTTGGTTGCTCGTCCATTCTACCATATCTTAGCTGGGGTGCTCTGTGTCTCTACCCCAACTGTATAGGGGGCTGAAATACAGATACCCCCTCCAGTCTTCTTTACAGGACTGAATCAAGCAAGACCCTGAGGGGGAATAGCAGAAACTCATTAACCAAGGCTGAGAGAACTCAGAAGCCACTGAGGGCTTCACTAAGCAAGAACTCACAAGGGATAAGAGAAACCCCCTTATCAGGGTTGCGAAAGCCAAGTGGCCAGTGGTGGTGAAGGAAAGAAAGACCGAAAAGTGGAGAGAAGAAACAAGTTAGCCCCGGCTACAATAGCCCATAGCTCACCCGGGGCAGCGAAGACAGACAACACTGAAGGGGATAAAAGAGGAATCAGCTATCACCGGGCTGAGCAGGCACTGAGACCTATTTGAGACAGCAGATCGAGCAAACGCTATGAACCTGGAGACAGAGCTTTGTCATTATTCTTGGATAGCCAGGCCTACCGAGGTCAAGACAAATGTTACATTTTTGGATTACTTGAGAAAGAACATTGGAGTGTCCAAAACCCAGGGACCTCTTCCTTTCTTTTCTTTAGTTGTTTGGAAGAGGTCCTATTGGAAGGGACTATAAGAACATTGTTGGGGTGGGGGGTCAGAGCACATGCCAGAACCAAGTTTTCCAAGCGGGGGGTGACCCTTGTTGACTAAGCCGAGACTTAGTCTTTCTTCCTTTCTTGCTTTCCTTCTTTCTTGCTTTCCTTCTTTCTTTACTTCCCCCTCTTTCTTTGCACTTCCCCTCTTCCCTTCCCCTCTTTCTTTGCTTCCCCTCTTTCCTTCTTTCTTTCTTTTTATAAGTGGAAGTTTGGAAATAGGCTAGAATAGGGTTTTGACAGAGTATGTTTTTGTAAGACGTCCTGAAAAGCACCTGTTTGTTGTGGTGTAGCTTAGGGAACTCAATTTAGAACATAGGGATTAGTGTAATTTTCTTACTTTGATTTTCAATAAAACAATCTGTACAACAATGTCCTCTTTTCTGTCTCCTATGTCTGACCTACCTTAGAGAGAAGGGACAAATTCCCTCGATTCGCCACAATTTCTTTATCTCGGCATGTTGTGGGCAAGCATATATCACATGAATTACCGTTTCAGGGATATTTAAACAAGAAAGGCAACCTGTGTTTAAAACGGAATCCTTTAACCATTTTACTTGAACTGATACCAATTCCAAACAATTAAACCTAAGCCTTGTTACTGGAAAACGTTCAGACATAAAAGGAGACCAGTTCAAATATCTTTACAATTAATCTCGTATTCTTATTGTAGACATAGAATTATCGAACGTTTCTCAATTTCCTAAGATTCTCTTGTACGAATGTACAATGTTTCCATGGAGACATATTTCCATTGCTTTCTGCTTGGTTATAAGAACAGAATCAACATCACTACTAAAAATGTAATCGGATTACAATTGTCGAATAGCATAATACTCTTTAATAACAGTCTAGTTAGTTTGGCTGCTGCATTCCTAAACATTTAAAAACAATTTTAATGGTTTCGGTTTTAATTCAATATCAGGAAAAGAAAGCCCTATTCAGCATGCATGGGGTAGGAGGGTGCAGAGGTTGACCAACCTAATAGAGATTTACAGAACTTGTTTTCTAATATCTGTAAAGTGTCATCAATTCTCATGCCCCCCACACTCACAACCCTTAATTCTCAGTAGATTCAAAGCATCTGTTCTACGGGTTACGTTTTAAAATGTTTAGACACATGAAATATTCCATTTATTGATTGTGACATACTTGCCGCTCGCTTTGTTACATGATTCTTTCATGTTAACATTTGGTCCATACAGATGCCCAAATAATCATCAATGCTATTTGAAAATGTAAGTTGTAAATTAAACTTGCTTTCATTTACGTGCACCAATTACACTGAAAAAATAATTTTCTCAAGGAATGATTCTGAGGAACAAAAAAAGTCACTGGGCCTCATTACGAGTTTGTCGGTAATAAAAGCAAATTACTGGCATGCCCGTGCAACCGTGTCCGTGTAGCACTGCTGGTGGAATCTACGGTAGATTCTGAGTCAGCGTGCACACGCATTCCGGCATGCTGGAAACGGTTGCACCGGCTGTTAGGCAGAATTATATGCAATACCCTTTGGGAACACCACACACAATTAAGACTACAAGTGACAGCACAAATTCACCTTTGGTACAAGCCTTTACTACAAAGTTAAAGTGGTAGCGATGGCTGAGCAGCCAGACTTATCTCAAGAGTAAGTGAGCAGTATCAGATAGTTACACAAAGGACAGCAATTACTATGATTCAGGCAAACACTGACTCAAGGTTTTCAAGTAAAAGAATATACATTTATTTCACTCTTCAGTTGTGTAACATGACACAATTATAAGCAGTCTAAAAATCACACTCTCAATGCACCACACCACTTCCCTTAAATTCCAGACAAGTTAAGCTCACAAAATGAAGTGGGAGCAAAACGGCACTCCAGCAATTTAAAAGGGAGCAAAAGTCAAATTTAATAGAAATTAAATCACACCAACAGGTAAGTACTCAGGGCAATTGAACAAGAGGAACTACAGTGATAAGATCAGGTACAAAAGGCTTAGGGCCAAAGTCAATGGGTCAAAAGTCTTTTGCTCAAGATCACACGGTTCAGGGTAGTTTGCGGTGAAGTTTGTGTCACAGATTCAGGACGAGGTTGGTTGATAGAAAAGTTAGTTCAAAGAGAAGAGAAGGGCAAGCCCTCGGATTGGAGAAAAATTTCAAACACTTTCACCGCAGCTGAATGAAACGAACAACCGGATTTGCACAGTACCTTAATACGGAGAGGAAGCTGTAGCTGAGGCGGACGTTCCTGGTAGTTTCTGCAGGCTCACGGTTCCTGAAGCGACTGTCGGACTGACAAGAAGTAGGAAGACTGGAGGGTCCTGCATTACCCAGAGAAGAAACCAGCAGCAGAGCAAAGCAACAAATAAAAGGTGCGCTCCTTAAAACCCAAGCAGGGTCCAACCTTCCTGGCTATCCGGCCCACTGTAGCTCTGTACAGCGAATTCGACCAAAGGAGGGGTCCTGGCTTGCAGTTTGGGCAAACTGGTTGGTCCCACCAGCTCAAGGGAAGAAGTTTCCTGGAGGATCTTCTCTTTTGTTGGATTCTGAAGATTCGGACCTGCAGCAGGGCTTCACCAGGCGGTTCAGTCGCTGTAGAGGTCCTCTTCCATCAGCTCCTCGTTGGTTCATTCGTTCCAGTGGCGACTCTGCCTTTCCAGTCCCAGAGACCTGCTTTTTATGCAGTTTTACCCCCATTCATACAGCCTGGCTGTCAATCACACAGCAGGGTGACTGTCCAGGCAAGGACAGTCCCATCAGCCAATCAAACAGGAGTGTGACTTGGGGAACCCATGGCAGGGATCCAAAGATCCCTCCCTCACATCCTGCCTACCCAGACTTTCAGGCGCCTTAAGGAGGGCTTCTGTGCAGAAGACCACGAAAAGGCGGTGAACAAAGGAATCATCCCCGCTTTTCCGTGCAGAGTAAAACACGAGAAAGACTTTAACAAAAAGAAATGGCGAATAAACCCAGCTGGAGCCAAAATAAAATGTGTTTTGTCAAGCGGGTTTATGTTTGAGGCTAATATAATAGCCTAAAACAATACCATGGTTATATAAGATAAAAGCAGTAGAAAAGTTAGGGTAGTTACCACTGCCACCAGGCAAGTCTTGATTTAAAGGGAGCAAAACAATGCTCCAAGAGACACAGACAAAAAGGGATAAGAATTAACCCTTTCCAATACTCCATGTAAGATGGGGTGCACTGTGTCTGTGGTTTAAAGTGACTAAAATAAAGTTAATGGCAACTTTACCTTTTCTGGAGGACAGTAGTTAGCCCCAGGAAATGGAGTCATTGAGAAGTCTCAAAGAAAACCCTGTGGCACTGCACTGAAGGCGCTGTGTAACACACATGAAAAATATGAGGCCATGGAGTAGGTGAGACTCCAGTGCCCAGGATCACACAAAAAGTGAAAACACACACAGCAAAACACATGTGAGAGTGGGAAAAAGGCTCACAAAATAAACCCTAGCAAAGCTGCTGAGGGACTCATTAGGTAAGGGAAATCAGCCATTTATGAGAATTCTCCCTAACACCGGCATGCCGGTAAGGCCCCCCGAACTGCCGATAGCGGCATCATTGATACCGCAGATACCGGCACAGGCACCCTCGATGCAGCAAGTACCGGTACCCCGATGCCGGCAATACCAGCACCGGAAGCAATGTCATCGCGCTGGAACGGGAAATGCAACGCGGCCATCTTTAAAAACGCAATTCATTGCAATCCTCAGCCAACAGCACCTGGACCAGAGAACTGAGCAGTGTCGAAGCAAGCAGAGGAACATGGCTTAGAGGCAAGGCACAGTGAGCCAGTGAAAGCCAAGGTTCTGCGACGTTGGTGCTCAACATGCTAGCAGATACCCTGGTGAAACACGCAGATGTCGTTTTCTGCGCAGACCTGCGCCGGGAAGCACAAATGCGCAAGAAAGCTGTGTGGGAGAAGGTGGCGCAAAAGGTCTCTGCGGTGGGGACAACACCCCGCACTGTACGTGAATCCAGAAAGCGGTGGGATGATCTGCAGCTGTGGGTCCGCAACATGCTCTCAGGAGGAGGAGCACCATCCCCAATAAAGCTGGCACCGTGGGAGGAGACATGCAGCACGGTGAAGGACATAGAGGCAATCGAGGGTGTGGGTGAAGCCGAGACGGGAGTCCCAACATCGGCCGATGACGGTGAGTGACCCTTAGCGTAATATCAATGTCACAAAACACACCTTCAACCCCAACTTCAATGGCGAAGTCCAAATGCAAGTAGATGAGAGCAAATACATGCACCATCACCTCAAGTCACCCCCTACAAAACCACAATGTCCCTGCCACGAACACACCCAACAAACCCCACTAACAGAACCCACATGAGTCCCCAATAGCCACATGCACCATCTGCATGCGCACACACACATATACATCACCGTACAGATGCAGGCCTGACCACTGTGCCATCCTATGGCACGGTGCACACATCACCACTGCCGATTGCACACTTGAGCCACCCACCATTACCATGCATGCAGTGTAAACATCAATGCAGCTATGCACATAGTGTACGCACATCTGTCCCACATCTAAACAACACATGGCACGCAGCCACTGAGGCATGGGCACCACACCAAACCACAAGACACCTGTAGGCCACCCACCATACACCATGCACAACATTGCTGCACTAGAAGGATGCTCAAACACTGCACCCCCCCCCAATTCCCATAAGCACCATACCTGCCCCTCCAACACGAGAATGTACAGGACTTGGAATGTACTAGCATCGATGTATGTATGATGTATGATGACCTATGACTGATGCCCTGCCTCACTGTCCTCTACAGGCACAGGATCAGACAGCGAGTTAGAAGACACCCCAAGACCCAAGAAAGCTGCTGCAAGTCCAAGCCGAGGTGATGACGCCACCTCCAGCCTGGGGCCTTCAACATTAAGGGCACAACAGAAGCATCCCACAGCCACCACGCCACAGCCCCCAGCCAAGAGGACACACAGGCTGGCCAGCAGGCCGAGCATCAACAACATCCACCCAGCAAGGCACCCCAGCAAAGACCCGCTGCTGGCGGCAAGACACCCCAGTAAAACACCCACTGGTGGCAGCAAGGCATACCAGCCAAAAGGCACCACGGGCACAAAGGCCCCACATCAAAAAACCACATCTGGGTCACCAGAACCACCTCAGGTGGAAGATCAGGTGGAAGATCTTGTATCCCCAGTGGCCAGAGACGTGGAGAAGCCACGATCAACGGCAACTAGTGATCTGGGTGAGGCGGCCCAATCAGCACAACACAGTGCAGAGGAGGAGGAGAAGGAGGTGGCCGACACGGCAGGCAAGAGCATGCATGAAGACCTGGACAATACCCCAGCCATGCAGGCTACCATACAGCACTCACCGGAACATAGCTCAGGTGGCCACAGCTCAGTGGATGACATGGACGAAGCTGCATACAGCCCCGGGAGCCCACACACCCCACCTCCCGTGAACTCACCTGCAGCACAAAGCATCAAGGACCTGGAGGGGCGGCTGACCCGTATGAAGGAGCACCAGCTGGCCATGCAGGACATGGTCAGGCAGTATGTGGCAGGCAGTGAAGCCACATGCCGGGCCATACAGGAAGCCATGCAGGATAATGCCAGGGTAGTCACCGGGCTGTGTACCGCGTGTCCTGGCGCTTGCAGGAAGGGATGGCAGCCATTACCCAGGCCGTCACCCACTTAGTGGCTGCCATGGCCGAACAGAGGAATGCAGACAGAGACCAGCAACCCGCTCCATCCACGAACACGACACCCCGGCAAGCTCCAAGCAGACAAGCCCGGTGCATCGGTCACTGTGCTGTTTGTGCCGCACAGACCCTCAACCCCCTCTTCCAAAAAGGGGGCGTTAGTAGCCAGACTTTCATGTGCATTTCAGGAGGGAGTCGATTTGAAGTTGCAGTGGGGGCAGTTGGGGTGGGGTTGGGGTGTTGGGGTGTGGTGGGTGGCAGTGTTGGGGTTTTGGGGTTGTGGGGGTAGTGATGAATTTTCTGGGATAGGGGTGCACGTTGATTCATGTTAAATGTACATAGTTCACATCTAATTAATACAGTTGGTGTGCGCAAGAAAAACACATGACTGGACATTGCTTCTTGAGTGTGTGTCAATTCAATTTTTTACAGTGCCAGTGTTCCCCATGCCCAGAGCCTTGTGTTTCCCAGTCCATCAAAAGTATTGTGCAATCAATTATTGGCGTGCTGCAGGTCCTTAATTCACATTGTGGCGTGGGGGGTTCGCAGCATCTTCCCCATTCTCATCCCCATCTTCAGGTGGCATCAGCTCCATGTCAGGGGGCAGGAGTATGTTGCACCAGATGCACATGTTGTGCAGCCTGGCACATACCAACACTATTTTGCCCACCTTCACAGGCCCGTGTATGAGTGCCCCACCTGACCTGCTGAGGCAGCGAAACCGGGCCTTCAACAGCCCAAAAGTCTGCTCAATCGTGACACGAGAGCGTGCATATGCACGGTTGTAGTCCACTTCATGCCTGTTGACTGGTTGCCTGATGGGGGCATGAGCAACGGCTTCAGGGGATAGCCAGCATCACCTGCATGGGAGCAATTGAACGTGTCCTTGTGAATATTTTGGTCATTCCTTGTGTGCACTGCCTGTACAGTGTTCATGGTCACATGCCACAGATTGTTCTTGACTGCACTTTACATTTCCTTTTAGTGCGACCCAGGTAAGTGTACTTAGTGATGATCTATGGTTGGGGGGGATGGGTGTTTCACGTCTTGGGGACATTCCCATCAGATACAGCACTCACACAAATGAAGTCAAAAGGTCCATGATGTACTCACATCTGATGGGTGTGTTGCAAATGGGAATTCACTATACATGTACAGTGCATCATGACACATTTGCCTGATGTGCTTCATGATACACAGGGGTTTGCTAATCATGCTTTCGACTACTTGATGTCACCATGTATATGTCTATAAACATATGACAGAGGCACAATGGCATTGGTGGTATGGTCCGCCATTGGTGGGTAACGTTTCTGTGATGAGGCTGGGTGTGTACTGGCATGGTGGGACTGAGGTACTGCGGATGGGTCCTGCACCACTCGATCATATGTTAGTGGTGGTAACTGATTGATGATTGCAATAGTTTCCATGCTTCACCCATTGCATTTTGAGGTGTCCCTTAAGGTGCCTGGACAGGTATACCGGGCTGTGGTGTACCTGTGGGATGGGTGCAGTGACAGAGATTCCCCTGTGCGGAGGTTGGAATCATCTCAGGCATGGCTGCATGACCCGTGATTCACTTTGTTGCGCTCATGTATTTAATGCATTGTGACTGCAGAGTGGTACATTGTGGTATGTGTGGTTCATGTCTGATGATGTTCCAGATGCATGTGCTGGTGTGGGTACTGTGTATGTTGCCTCCATTTATGCACAGCTGTGTAGGCATTCCACATCTGCATCCATTTGCTGTGTTCCACATTCTGTCAAATTCATTGGGGTCACAGTTTTAGGCACCCAGGATGCTGTGGTCACCCCCCAAACAACATCCTTCATGGCCCAGCCAGCAGTCAGGGTGCCTGTGCTTGTGGTTCCCCCCCCAATCGACACCCCTCATGGCCCAGCCAGCAGTCAGGGTGCCTGTGCTTGTGGTCCCCCTGCCAATCAACACCACTCATGGCCCTGTGGTTGGACTTACCCAGCAGCCAGGTACATTGTGCAGTGTGTCGTGCCATGTAGCAGGAATCGTGGAGTTGCGCAGCACCATGGCATCATGTGTGGAGCCTGGGAATCTTGCACAGCAATGCGTCATGATTCTGCTTGCATCGCACACCATCTGGACATGCAGGAAATGGTATAGCTTCCTGTTGTAGTACACTACCTCCACAGCATGCCGGACTACCAGCTCCACATGGGTGCAGTCAAGGGAACTTACTACCACCCAAACTCAGAAAGGAAACATCACTCTTAGCCTTTAGAAAGGCTTTGAAAACCGTACTATTTAAATAACTGCTGTTCCACTGTAGCCAAGGAACATGATTACTGCCAAATCTATATTATAGGTATCAGGTAATATCCCCACCAAAAATATCTCCGTACGTATGGTCGTCGGGAACGGCCATAGGTGATATTTTTGGTGGGGATAATTTATGGGGTAAATGGGTGGGGGGGTTGCAGGGATGTCCCCCGCTCCCTTTTAAAATATATGGGGGTTGCGGGGGTGTCCCGCGCAGGTTACATAAGGTAATATCTCTGCAAAAATATGGCGAAATTTTGTATGGCAATATTTTTGCGGGTATATTATCACATGGAACCATATTATCTTGATCCCTAAAAATTG
Source organism: Ambystoma mexicanum (assembly GCF_040938575.1). Classification (NCBI taxonomy): domain Eukaryota; kingdom Metazoa; phylum Chordata; class Amphibia; order Caudata; family Ambystomatidae; genus Ambystoma; species Ambystoma mexicanum. The sequence goes on along the minus strand of NC_090921.1, from coordinate 1,029,063,011 downwards.
TACACTGTTTTTGCCTGCACCCAAGTGAATATGCTGTAACAGCACCAAGATGCCCTAGGGCAGTTGCGCGCTTTATAAATGGAAATAAATAAATAGAATATTAAGTTTGGCATGCCTGCCACTGCATAGAATGCTATTTTGGTTGAATTCACCTCCTCCGCAGTCTGTGGTAAATGTATGTGGTAAATTGTGTGTTTCAGGAGGGCGTCTAGTACCTGGTTGAGCACACGGGAGAAACATGGTTGTGAGATGCCATGCAGCTGCCCCACTGTGGGCTGGTAAGTGCCTGTGGCAAGGAAGTGTAGCACAGACACTACCTTCAGCAAGGGGGGGGGGGATGGTTGTCCGGATGTTAATGAGGCTCACCAGGTCGTCATGAATGAGGTCCACTATTGTGCATATAGTGTCCCTGTCCAGGCGGTACAGGGTTGGATCTGTGCAGGGGTTTGGTCAAATGTACTGGCCCTTTGATGGGGGATTGGTGGCTGCCTGTGGGGTACATGTGTCTGCGCTGGTGGTATGTGTGGGCCCTGTCTCACCCTCCTTCTCCTCCTGCACCTCCGCTGCATTCTCTGGTTCACTGCCTGCTCAAGTAGTAGCAGTGCAGGCATGTCCTCCAGCCCCAATATTGCAACTGCTAATGGTAGCATTGTGGATTTGAGAGGGGTGTGGTGTGTGGGAGTGCTCCTTTTGTGCTGTGCCAGACTCCATTGCCTCCACCTGTGCTGATTGTGGGCACCTTTATTCTATATTTCAAAAATCTTGTTCATCGGCCAATTATATTTCTTCATTTTGGTAATAGACGGATCCTCCAGCTTATAGCGATTTTGCGATCCCGCAAAATACCAAGAAAACGGCCGTTTTGCGCAAAATGCCGGAAAAACGCCCATTTAGTGCAAAAACAGCACCTTTTTTAATTTTTTTTTTTTTTTTTTACAAAAAGTAATCTGTAAAAATTACTGTTTAAATAAAAAAATTACTCAGGGTGCCAGGTTCTCAACTTTTTTTTCTGCATGAAATGAAATGTGCCAACACATCTCATCACTTGCGCCCAAAAAAAGAGCAGCCCAATCCAAAAGGGACATGTGAATGGGCCATTTTATATGCACGCCCATTCAGATGGCCTTTTTCACCTCCTTGATCAAATAAAGTGGCGTTTCTGCCAATTTAAAATCGCATCACTCATTTCCAAGCAAGATGCACTTTTAAAAGTGCAGAAATTGTAGGCATCCCTACGTACACGGGGTGTGAGGGTGCCACTGCATGACAGGGTCTTTCCTGACCCTATCATGCATTTCTTTTAAAGTATGAACCGCTGCTGTGTCGCTTGCATTTCTGTTCCTCAAACAGGATAAAAATGCATTTTTGGGTTGCATTTTACAGTGGCAGGCCCCTGAAGGGCCTGTCCCTGTGAAAGGCGCTGGGAGCTTGCAGAACACTGTCAGAGAGCGATTCTATTCAAGGTACTACCCATTTTGATGACAAAAATCGATTGAATGGTAAAATTTGACCTATTTCGTCCAGTACTATTCAATCGATTTTTATAAATACCGAACATGTGTTGCGGGGGTTTCACCCGCTCCCCAAGTTCAGTATTATTTGGTTTAGAGGGTTGCAGGGGTGATCCCCACTTCCTCAAAATTGGAGGCGGGGACAGAAAAAAAATGAAAATAACGAAAAAGGGACTCTGCAGAGTCGGATCCGACCTGCGTTAGAGGGACGGATCTTACAACGCAGGGTTGCAAGGGAAGCGGCAGCGACCAAGCAGTTAAGTAGGGGAGGGGGTGGTGGTGAAAGGTAAATTTTGGGTTGTTTGGATGAAATGCAAATCAATTTGCAGCGAAATGGACTACCGTCAATTCCACCGCAAATAATTACACTTCGGTCAAACAGCCCAGATCACCATTCAAGGCAGCTGGCCAGCGCACAATTTGCGCTACAGCTCAAGCCTGTGGAAATGCGCCGTCACCTTTGAGAATAATGTGACCTGCTCATTTCCAAAAATGGGTTGTCTAAAATTATAGCATATCCTCGGCTCTATTTTTAAATGCCCCATTTTTTGAGGATTGGGGTCAAAATCTACATTTTAAAAAAATAAGAAAATGGTTACACTATGAGAGGGAAAGGAGAGAGATGGAGAGTGATGGGTGAGATGTGAAGTGATAGGCAAGAAAGCAGAGGGAGAGCAGTGGGTCTTAGGATGAAGCGGTGCACAAGAGAGCAGAGGAAGCAATGATGCGGTGGGCCTGAAATCTGAGAGCGAGCGGAGGTACAGAAAGTAGAGGGAGCGTGTGGTCAGTGAGCCAGAAAGCAGAGAGGAATTGGTTGGCCGGAAAGAGGCAGTGAGCTGCAGATTGGGAAAAAGGATGAGGGAAGAGTGCGATAGAATGGGAGAAAGGATGCAAGATGCAGAAGCAGCACAAAAGAATGAAGGACTGTATATTGCGGGAGGAAATGAGTGTAAGGTGTAAGTTGGGAGTATGATTTGGAGCGTGGCAGAGGATGGCCAGTGCAAATTGTGACTTGACAGTGTGACATAGCATGTGAGTATTTGTATGACAGAGTGAGAGGTTCAGGAATGCAAGTTGTGATGGGGAGTTGGTGAGATGTGTGATGTGTGTTGGTGAGAGAGGTGTGTGGGTGTTTGGGGGATTGGAGAATATAGAAGGGGAATATTTTCAGCATTACAACTGATAATGATCAATTTAGTTAATACTATTAAATAGGCATGCACATTAAACCAAAAATGTAGCCAAATCCAACACTGTTCTGCCAAGCCAGAGACATCTGGGATTCTTCTTATTAAATTAATACAAAAGATACATAATAATGATACCCTGGCTCTCTTGTAGCCTTGCACTCTGCCTATTTCCTGCAATGTGGCAATCTTACACCCTCCAGTTAATACAAAATGTCCCGCAAAAATGCTGCAAAAAATAAAGGTTTGTGCCGCAAAATTTGCCATTTCATGCCGCAAAATCCTGTAAGGTCTGAATAGAGCTCTAACAAGTGGACAGCAGCAATTTTAGATTAGAAATCACACCTGTGAAAGAATTAACAGGTTACATTTACTCTATAAGTGATTACAATAATCCTTTTGTATGATGCTGAACAAACATAAATCCTTTTGGTTGAATATTAGAATATGTACGTATCAAATTGATTAGTTATTTCAAGAATATACATTTTTTGTAGGTGTTTCTGTAAGCTTCATTTAGGGACTTTGATTACCTGAATAGTGAGTGAATCATGGTATGGCACACACAAGTGACGCAATGTTCTTTGTTTTCCTAGGTATTGCATTGGAATGCCTGGGTTTTTGCACAAATGCCATCTTTAAGAATTATTATACCAGTAAACATATATATTATTTGAATATACCTTGAGTGCTGGTGCCCCCTATTACTATTTGTAGTACACATCATGAACCCTGCTGGGGTAAGGGACACTTTCTGCCCACCAAATAATATAGATAATACAGAAACGTACTGTAGTCACTCTTGGGTACTGTCCCCTAGAAGCAGCACCGACAGAGAATGTAGGTATGTTAACTTAAAAGTCTATTAGTCCTTTGCAAGAAGAAAGGCTATGCTTCATAGACTACCGTGTGTCAATATATCACAAGCGATAAAAAGCAACATTTGGAGGGAACCACTTTATAGGTGCCTTTCTGTGAGACTAAGCAGATTTGACAGGGTAACTCTCGCTTTAACTATAACACTGCGCTTTGGGGTATTCAGGGAGAGACGCACTGCGACCTGGGTGGTTCAATTCGAATCTCTGAGTTACTTTGAGTGTGTGGTCAGTCGCATATGAAGTGCCTGGAGTGAACCCCCCCACCACTCCAATAATTGATAAATGAGATTCAAGCGACACTAATCATTATGCACCATACATTTTTATTATTAGTTATGGCCCTTGGTTTACACGTGTTTCGGCCTAGGGGCCTTTTTCAAGACCGGACATGAGCTAAATAAACGTAAGCATTAGAAAACAATTGGTTGTGTATGTGCAAGACAGAAAATAGAGGTTGGCACAGGCAGGGGAGGATTATAAGGTTCAGAGAAATGAGACAATAAAAAAAAGAGAAAAAAAAAAGAAAAGACACAAAACAAAACATTGTGGGAGAAAAATGAAAAAAAGATTTCCATGAAAATCCTGAACAATAATTCCATATTGTACATAAAACATGTTTGAGATAACTAGTAATAAAACTGTATGGCGCATAACGATTCGTGTGGCTTGGATCTGATTTATCTCTCTGTAAGTAGGCCCAGAGACTTAGCCTCGAGGCCAGTCACACTCTTCCTTTCAATCGACCTTGGTACAAGGCCTTAGTGCCAAACAGTACTGTATTGGATGATAGAACCGGCATGGTCCTCTTTTCCAGGGATAGTTCCAGTGTTTTGTCCCAAGGGGGAAGGGGCACGGCTGCCATGACTGGGGGATAAAAGGCTGCTGCCACAAAAACTGTAACCAAGCCTTCAAGCCATAAGAGTAGGAGGAGCATACACGTCATGGTAGTGTGTGAATACATGCCATCCAAGGAAGACTGCTACATTGCTGGCAGTGCCATGCTAGGTCATCATGAGCATGGCTGAAAGCAAGACTATCTGCCCTTCAGTTTGTTACGGAGTCTTTACAACGGGTGAGTATAGACATTGTGCTATCCCCGAGCAGCATTAGCAGGAGGGTTTTCCTCATAATTGTCAATTTTGCCGCAAGATTCAGAGAAGTGAATGCCTTAATGGGGATTTTCTCCCAATTACAGACTTCTGGAGGCAGTGATATCGTAAAGAAGAGGCCCATATTTCAACAGTATCACGAGCAGCCTCTGGCAAATCAGTGGTGTAAATCATCACTACAGCAAAAACTACCACCAAGAATCTAGTAGAGTCTGTATGGTTACATTAAGCCAATACTCTCCTCCCTACTCTTTGACTTCCGTAAAGTCCCTCAGGAGTTAACCAGTGCAGTCCCTTTAAGCGCCTACATGCATGCCTGTTCAAGGATCCTCTGCATCTAATTTGACATCACAGCCTGAGATGACAAACGCAGAGGTGGCGCCTATACCATCCTTCCCATGTCTGCTGCATAATAAAGTGCCTACAGGAACAGGTATATTTTGCATCTGTTAGCTTTGTGAGGCTCCGAGAAATCGCAAGAGTTGATGTGACAGACTATCTGGCTAGTGTCAGCTTCCCATAGGATGGATAGGAGGCCTTGCTACTTGTCCCCGTGCAACATGACAACCTGCAGACCATATGGACAAGACTGCATCGAATCGTCCAGAAGGTCACTGGTACGAATTATGTAGTGGTGCATACAAGCCAGGAACGCAAGGCATGTATCATGTGAACAGTATACAGTCTTTTCACCTAAAGATTTTTCATCAAGAGTTTTTTCACCCAAAAATGTTAATTGAAAGTTTTTCATCAAAAAAATCTTTCACTGATTTTTTTAAAATCTAAAATATATGTATGTATGTGTGGGTGGGGTAAAGGGTTACATTTTGAAAACAGGTGTTAGAGGGGGCCCAATAAAAAAAAAAAGTTTGGGAATGTTGGGGGTGTTTTTAAGTGCAAAACAAGGGTTTGGGGGGACTAATTTTTTTAAGTCGGTATACAGGTTTTTGACGTATAGTGTTATTTATGTACATTAGGTGAAAACATTTTCGTTTAAAAAAAATGGATGAAAAAATATTTAGGTGAAAAAAATTCTGTGAAAAGACATGTAACGCATGTGCACATTATCAAGCTGAGGTGACTCTGTGGACAGGAAGATCCAGAAGAAGGAGAAGAAAATAAGATCCAGGTACCGCTGGGAAGCGGCATTCTTGCTGTGGGGAAACACCCAGAGTAGGAAACTGAAATCCAGAGGAGGGACCACTTTCTCTAGCAAGCCGGGGGCTGTCAATGAGGTAGCATGATGTAGGTACAGATGATTCTCTGCCATTGCACTCTTGTTATTATAGGGCCTTGCCCACTGCCCTTGTAAAGATCAAGAAGGAAGTGGGGGGGAATGTGAGTGCTGGATGTGCTCACCATGCCTTGTAATGACTGGGCCAGGCTCATGGGCCTAGCGACACTGCTGGACGACGTGATTTAATTTAGCATACTAGATAATCAGTTACATTGGATCATAAAGAACAATTCCCTGCACTGATGAAATCATGTACTGGCTGAGTTCCTCACAGAACATCCCCATATGCACCTGTTGAAGGGATACTAGCAGCCAAGCTGATCAATCAAGCAAATGTCAAATCTACTTTCAGCTGGCCCTGGGGGTAGAGGTATACGAGTATCATGCTATCCCCATTGGCCACAGGGACTTTCCAGGATCTGCTGAATAATGTTCCGGCTGTGCTAAAGCTGTCTGCACTGGTGTATCTGATTATGTCGTCTTTATCCCAGAATCTTAAGGTTCACCTAAAGTACATTGAAATGGCGCTTGAGTGAATTAGAGCCACAGAGCAGACTGTGGCAGCAGAAAAGTACCAGCCTGTAAGGGTGAGGAAAAATTCCTTTGCCATGTGTATGGCAGGAACCTTCTGAAATGGGCATTGCAGGTCATTGCAGCAGGGTTTGCGTTGACCATGCAGAGGAAGGTCAAGTCCTTCCTGGGCCAAGCCAATGGTTGTTACCTCTTTATTACGTGTAGATTTACCTCGATTGATGTAGAGATGGTTGTACGCTTACTTTGTGAAGTTTCATTGTTTCAATGTCTTTGTGCTAGCCAGTCCTGATACAGGAAAGCTATTCCTGTACAGACAGGTGCATCTAGCTGTACACATAATGTCTCTCCTGCTTCACATACTCTGCACAACACCTCTGCCATTAGAATGCAGCTACCCCGTACGTACAATACAAATTTGGTCTAGCTGCAAACATATAATATCTGTCTCACACACTCTCCAGACTACCTTCAGCACCTGTGCACTACTCTAAGATACTTTGCACAACACCTCTTCCATTAGAATGCAGCTATACCCTAGCTGCACACATAATGTCTCTCCTGCGTCACATAATTTGCACAGCACCTCTGCCACGAAAATGCAGCTATCGCTCATGATAAAATACGGTCTAACTGCACACATAATGTCTCTCCTGCGTCACATACTTTGTACGACACCTCTGCCATTAGAATGAAGCTACCCCACGATAAAAAATCAGTCTAGCTGCACACATAATATCTCTCTCCCACGATCCCGACTACATATATGCACCCCCCCCCCGCACATGCCTGCTCAACATGGGTGACTAGCAGTGACTTGGCCACACCTACCTTGGTAATACACACATGCATTCTATAACTCTGACAAATTTCCCATATTTGGACTTTGGTCCCGGAGGGCGTTCAACCTAGAGCTTGTTGAGGCCATATCAATGGTGAAAGGTGCTATACAAGTCCCCATTGAATTACATAATAGTGGCATCTGAGTAGCGCTTAATCAGAAACCTGATGAGAAGTCAGATTGGCCCATAATCTACCTCTCCCCCAAACCTCAGCCAAAAGAGCAATCTTGTTGAGTGTCTGAGCTGTAGTACATGGCAGTCGCCTGGCCAATGAACAAGCTGCAACTGTACTTGTATGACAAAGCCTTTGTGGTGCAGACAGACAACAACTCTCTGACCTTCAAGCCCTTTCTAGGGGAAGCAAGTGAGGAAAAGACATGAGCTCAGCTGTAATCAAGGGATCTTTTATGCTATGCAGGGATATATATTTTTTTGAATGTGGGAACGCATAGAAGGCTAGTGTGGCATTCCAGCAGCAACTCTCTTTTTCTTGAAATGGGAATGGGAGGGAAACTGGATGCAGTGTCTAATTTTCAGCGCTGTCCAGGTGTCGAAGAGAGGGAGGTAGAGCAAGTCACACTTTTGTCACACTAAAAACTGTTTTGTGTTGCGGTCAAGTCTTGGGGACTTCTAATTATGTTTAGAAGTTGGTCTTGTTTGTATATGTAAAAGATGGATGTGCTTTGGCAGTACTAACCCAGGAACATGGTGGAAAAAATAGACTGTGTGGATATTTTTCCTTCACATTGGGTCCTGTTGCTTATGCGCTACCTAAATATCTTAGAGCAGTAGCTACAGCCGCTGCATCATGCAAACAAAGTGAGGACATGGTTTTGGGTCACTCCTTAACCATGGTGCCTCACTCAGTTGATGTGTTATTAAACAGAACACAGACCCAAACATGTCACATCAGCTCGAATTACCAGATACAAACTTGCTATGTTCACAGCACACATTAGATCACAAGATGTAACCTATTGAAGGCGGCTGGGTTGCTATTTCTGCCTGAGCAAAATGATAGGAATGAGGACTACCATGATTGTGTCTACACCACTGAACAAGAGAGCAAAGAAAGAATACATTTGTTTGACACACCTTTGTCACTTCCTGAACTAGCACCCAGTATATTGGAATGGCCTGACACCCAGCTCCTAGAATTGCTGTCTCTTACACAGACTAGAACGGGTCTCACCCGTATAAAATTGTGAAGGGGAGTGTTTATGCAGTGTAATGCACGAATTCATGGCTTTGCCTGGTTTGTCAACAGTTTTACCATATCTGACTGGCCAACTGATTGGCATACAGACTGGCCTACAGCTGAAAAGCTAAGGGATCGCAGAGCTGTGGAATGCGTAATGCCTCTGAGTGCCAGGCATGATAACAGCTCCGTCTGAGAATGTACACAGCCATGATGCTGCTGGCTCGAATCCCAAGGGTGCAAGACGCTCACAGAAACTGCCTGCATTTGAGAGATGTACTTCCCTGCTGTTGTTCGAAATGGACATGTTCATCATATGTACATTATACAAGCTGTTCGCATGGACGACAAGAAGAAAAGAAATGAGCACCTTTGCCTCTGCCCTATGACAACTGGGTAAAGGAGGGGGTACGGCACAGAGAAATATGTACCAAATACGTACCCCGATGTGCCTTTCCGTGAAAGAAAAAATAAACCGACCCTGGTTTTCAGCAACCTGAGGTTCCGTTGAGATCTGAATACACCTGAATTGTTCAAATATCACTGTCTGCGATATGATATTCTATTTATATTGCGCATGTACGCGTGTGTTCCAGAGCGATAGTGAAAGACTTTTGAGGTAGGAAAGTGTTGCAGCAATTTGTGCAGCACCCACAAGAAACCAACGGGTGTTCCCTCCATACCCGCCCAAAGACACCTGGAGGTGGAGGGTGGAGGGCGGGGGGCAGGGAACTGAAGACTTGAATTAAGGAAGGACATGCAGTCAGGTGTCACCCACGGATGAACTTCTAGAGTCTATATCAGTGAGGCTTCTTAACGCACACTGATAAACTATGCCCATTTTTGGGTTGTGCAGAAGTGAGGATATGGACACTTTTGCCACATAAATGATCAGGTCCAGGAGACCATGATCAGCAAGACAAAAATATGTAATACTTAAAAAAAATATATGTTTTTATTATTTTTCAACAGTACACAAGCACATGATCAACAAGCAATCAGTTAACAAAGGACAATGAGTTTCGCAATAATCATTACTCCCTCCTCCCTGCTCAATGCATTGGCATGGTCTCCACAGAGTGTCTTTCACCAAACGTAGTGTTCGTACCCATGTTTTACCAGAGCTTTTACCCGACAATTATAGTGACTTTGGTGAGATCCTCTAGGCAGTTCATTGCTTCTCTTCTCTAAAGCGGTCTAAGTAGCCCCTTAGACGTCCCGCCTAGGCTCCCCCCAGCGGTTGCTCCGGCCATGACATTTGCTTGTTCTGCCACAACTCATTGCCCTAAAACAAAACCAGAACTCCAACCCCTCTTTTGTATTTGTTTTTGTATTTATTGTGTTTATATAGCACTTTAATCCAAAGCGCTTTACATTATAACAACAAGATACATAGACATTTATAACAGTAGAAGCAATTTACAAGACATGAATCAAACTAATAAAATAGTAAGTAGAGCAATTAACCTGTGAGGGTAAGTAAGGGAAGGGGGGTGAGGGAGGGAAAGGAGGAGGGAAACAGAAAGGGCATTAGGGTGAAGATGTAAGGAGGGAGAGGTAAGGGTAAGGGGAAAAAGGAGCGGGTTAGGAGAGGTGAGTAGGGGAAGATGTAAGGGAAGAGAGAGAGAAATGAGATGGGGTAAAGAGTATCAGGGTGGGGAATGGAGAAGGAGAGATTTCAAGGAGGCACGGAAGGAGGAAAAGTTGGGGATGGAGCAGATAGAGAGAGGTAGGGAGTTCCAGTGCAGGGGGGCTAGGAGCTGAAAGGAGTGGAAACGGGAGGAGGCCAATGGGGAAGGGGGGGCGGTGAGGAGGAAGAGATCAGCAGATGGAAGGGAGCGGGAAGGGTGTAGAAAGAAAGGAGAGAGGAGAGTTAAAGGGGGAGCGAGATCATGAAGAGATTTAAAGACGACACAGAGGAAATGAAATGTCTTATTCCCCCTCCCCTCCCACCCCCTTTCTCAACATCCCCACCTCCCCCATACCTCTAGTACCCTCCCTCCAAGCTCCAGCGCTGCCTCTCCCTGCCTAACCCCGTGGTTCACTTCTGATCTTCTATATCTGTGTAGATGGTGGACCTTTCCTCTTCCAGTGTTTCTAGCATAAGCCAGCCTTTACAACTTACTTATGGGGGCCTCAGGTCTTGCGATGATGTTCAACAACTGACCCCAGTCCATCGTGAGTGTGTTTCCCACCTCCAGGTCCCTGTATTGGTTTAGGTAATCTACTTCTGCTGGCCCTCATTGGCTTAGCTCTTGTAGCCACAGTCGTATTCACGGACCGGCTCCTTTCTTCCACTCCATTGCTATTCTCCTTTTTGCTAGTATAAGGAGGAATCCCACTATTTTGTTTCTGTTCTTATATCTTTTCACCCCCGGCATGTGTCCCCATAAGCACACTTCAAGAGAGCATTCATATCTTCCCCCCGTCAGAGTGTTCACTCTATCTCGGGAGGATAGCTCAGGGGCAATGTGCTCGCCTTGGACGCAAAATGACATGGAGCAACACAAGTTTGATTCCCGGGTCCACGCTTAGAAACATCTGGGTATTAAGCACGTTATAAATAGCCTATCACATCATATTGAACACCTCCTCCCAGTATGTGGCCACCGCTTGGCAGCTCTAGACCATGTGCCAGAACCCGGCATTGTCCTCTCCACATCACGTACAAATGTGTGGCTGATTGCATGTAGCCTTTCTGGTGTTAGATACACTCTGTGAAGGTAGTAGAACTGCGTGAGTTCTCGCATTCCTGGACACCTTTTTAACCTGCTCCCACATTTGAGTCCACTGCTCTTCTGGAATAGAAGCTCCCACATCTCTTTCCTGTTTGTCCTTAATTGCGAGCCCTCCTTCCCCCCTTGTTGTCTGTTGTGCTATGTACATTCTCGAAACTCTGCCCCTGACTTCATCTAAACCCAGTAGTGTCTGCAGGACAGGGTGCTCCTCCAGTTCATGTGGAATTCAGACCACAGCTCAGCCATTCGTTTGACCACCCTGTTGAGCAGTGCTTTCTAATAGTTATATCAAACCCGATCGGGAGACCTCTGCAGTATAGCTGCTTTGGGTGTACCCTCTTCAGCAACCTCGACCATTCCACGGGCCCCTCTGAAGACCCCTGTGTCCCCTCTCTCCCCCATGGCCCCCCATAGCAGTTCTATACCCTGTCTCTCTGTTTGCACTTCCCCCAGTAAGCCTGTCAGTTCCCCGTCTTGCCCCGCTCGAAACCGTGCCATTGCTTGCAAATGCGCCTCCATAAAATATATCTAAAAATCTGGCAAGTTGAGACCCCCCTCCTCCCTTTTACAACGTAATGTCCGCATGGCCACCCTGTTGCGCCCTGTGTGCCATAGCAGCTCCCCCAACATCTTGTCCAGCATCTTAAAAAATACCTTCTTCACTACATATGGGATATTTGTGAAGTAATATAAGAGGCGTGGGAGAACCACCATTTTACAGAGTGTGGCCCTCCCCATCAGGGATAATGGTCGTTTCTTCCTGAATTTCACTGCATCGCCTATCTGTGAGAGAGACCTCCTGGTGTTGTGGACAAATGTATCTTCCATTCATTGATATATTTGGATTCCCAGGTATTTAAAGGATTCCCATTCCCAGCTGAGCTCTCCACATATGATCCATTCCTCCCTTCTGTCCTTCAGACTTGCCATCGGGAAAACCAGTGATTTTTCTTTATTTACTTGAAGCCCTGACAGTTTGCGGAAATTGCCTAGCACATCTAGGATTACCGGGATGTTATCTCGTGGGTTCTCTATAAAGAGCAACACATCGTCGGCATAAAGTGATATATTGTGCATCACCCCTCCTGCCTCTATGCCCATTTCTCTGATGTATGACCGAAAGTATCTCGCCAGTGGTTCTAGCGCCAAGGCGAATATGATGGGAGAGACTGGACATCCCTGGCGCGTACCTCTCTCTGGATGCCATTTTTAAGAGACCCATCCCCCTGTTTTGACCCTAGTCGTGGGTGAGTTATATAGCATCTGCAACCATTTCAGCATTCCTTCACCTATACCACATGCCTCCAACACCTTAAAGACCCATGGCCATTCCATGATGTACCCTGCGGAGGTTCATCCCAGTATCCCGTCCCCCTACAAATCCACATTGATCAGGGCATCACGCTCACTAGCCTGTTTGCTATCACTTTCCCCAAAATCTTTGTGTCTATATTTAAAAATGAAATGTTTCTGTACAAGGCGCAATGTTGTGGATCCCCCCCCCCTTTTTTAACAGGACTGTAATTACTGCCTCTCTCATTGACTCCGGTAGCAATCCTTTTTGGAGTGCATCGTCATAGACTCGTTTCAGTTGAGGGACTAGGATATCCACGAATGTCCGATAGAACTCCACCTGGAAGCCGTCACTGCCTGGTGCTTTATTCGCCTGCATCGATTTGATTGCCCCCAGTATCTCCCTGTCCTCTATGGGCAGATTCAGACCCTCCCGGTCCCCCTCATCCAGCCTGTGCACCAACTCTAACAGATCGGAGGCTTCTTGGTCCAAATATGTCTTTTCCGACAGATATAGTTGCGGGTAGTATCTCCGGGACACCTTGTTCATCTCCCATTGTGATGTCACCAGGCCTCCCTCTGAGTCCCTTATTTGTGTGATTGCCCCTCCTGGTGTTTCCCATTTTATTAATCATGCCAGTAGCCGTCCTGCTTTATCACCTTGCCCATGAATCTTGGTCGTGTATGTTACCTTATCAAACTGCTCTAATGAGTTCAGGCCTTCCTTATGTAGGCTGAGTTTCTCTGCCAGTGCTTCTCCCACATGCCGACCTCCTTCCTGGTCAACCTCCAGTTGACGTATGTCAGTCTCAAGGTGCTTAATGTTGCTGTCTAGGGACCTCCAGACTCCTACTGTTTGGTACATGCATACTCCTCTTAATGTCGTCTTGAATGCCTCCCACTGCACTCCCATGTCCTCTACTAAGCCCTCGTTAGTTTCAAAGAATGCTGTGATCGCTTCTCTTATGGTCTGTATATTAGTATTAGCTACATCCCCCAGAAGACCCTGTCGCATGCGCCATAGCTATGTGTCTGTTCAGGCGTTCATACCTTCAAGCTCAGCGACTAGCGGTGAGTGGTCCGATAAGGCTCCATCTAAGTACCTTGGGTCATGGAATCGGTGGAAGCTCTCTTTCCCCACGAATAGGTAATACAGTCTGGAGAATGACCTGTGCACCCCTGACTGGAAGGAGTATCCTTTCTCTAATCCACGTGAGATTCCCTCCAGAGTTCTTCAAGATCCATCTTGTCTATCACATGTTTCAATGCTTCCTGGGCCTGTGATTTTGTTATGCCCTCTTTCCCTGTGTGGTCCAGTATCGGATCAACCACGCAATTAAAATCCCCTCCCAAATAAATAGCCCCACCCTCTGTCTGCCCGTGAGTTCCATAACTGAGGTAAAGTAGGATTTGTCGTCTGTATTTGGGCCATAGGAGTTCACTACACAGATGTCCTGTCCTTCCCATTGACCCACTAGGGGTATTGTCCCCTCCTCCGAGTACCCTATCGTTTGTTCAATCTGTATAGGGACCCCGCCAGCCACCCAGATCAATACGCTTCTTGCGTAGGTGGAGTATGAGGATCAATATACTTTGCCCCCCCATTTGGTTTCCAATCCCTTCAGCCCCCACCCCCCCGGAGGTGTGTTTATTGTAGTAATGCTAGTTGTGTCCCCTGTCTCCTCAGGTATTGTCCCACCTGAGTTCTCTTCCCTCTGTTCCCCAGCCCTCGCACATTCCATATGCCTATTTTAAGGTGGGTCCCACCCTTGCTGGTGTCGGTATCGTTTCTATGGGTGTACCACGTCTCTGTGGCCATCCCCTTAATTGCCCGCCTCTTCGAATCCTAACAGCGCCAGAGCTCATCCCCCCTTTCGCAATCAGAACTCCCTTCCTTCCCCGTCCCTCCTCCCCTGTGTCCCCCTCAACTCCCCAACTCCCTCGCCCTTCACCCCTTCCATCCCCTTTCATTCCCTTCAACCTGTTTCAATGGGGAAGAATCTCCAACTCGCATCAATTGTGTGATGTGAAACCTAGGCCTTTTCTCCCTCCGTTCAGGATTCTCAAACTTAGGTGTGTTTTTTCCCCCTGAGTTTATAATATGCACTGTATCAGTATTTTAAAAATTGCATCGTGAAACCTAGGTCTTTTCTCCCTCCATTCAGGATTCTCAAACTTAGGTGTGTTTTTCCCCCTGTTTTTATAACATGCACTCTATCAGTATGAAAAAAAAAACAATTTCATTGTGAAACGTAGGCCTTTTCTCCCTCCATTCAGGATTCTCAAACTTAGGTGTGTTTCCCTCCTGTCTTATATGTGCTTTTTGTGAGCTCTTTTCCTATTGCTCTATCCTGCTTGCCTCTCGCTGTCTTGTCTGCCTACTCTAGTGTCCTTCTTTAGTGTCTCCCCCTGTCCTCTCCCACCTACTCTATGGTGCTCTCTGTCTCCCCTATCTTTTCTAACTGCTTCTCTATTGACTATCCTGCTCTCCTCACTAAATCTGGTAGGAAGAAGTTTAAAAAGGACTTCCTGGTCTCCAACCCCAGCCTCCCTATCGCTGACACCTACACCAGTGCCTCCTCCAAGGAAACTCTCACCGACATCCTCTTTGTCGTTCCTTTGCCAGACCTATGGACCCTTCATATGGTCTCTGTGCTCTCTCCTTTCTCATCTTCTCCTATTAATGGTGGCATCCGTTGGGACGCCCTCTTGGCCTCCTTCCACTCCTCTAAAGTCATTATTAATGTTTACTCGAGCGGGACCATCTTGGTTCAAGGCCCTCAGGCCAACCTTCACCTCTTTGATAGACGCTTCCTGCGCCTCATCAATTTCCTTTCTTCTCCTGCTGTCCCCTCTCCCCCTTCCGTGGCTACCTTGCCTCCCCCTTCAGCCTCCTCCTTGGCTGCCCTGCCTGCTCCTTCCCTCTCTGCCCCCTCTCGGGCTCCCAGTACACCTCCAAAGGGAGTACCTCTGATTTGTACCCCTCCCCGGAAGTCTTTCAAGGATGGCAACCTTCTCCATATTGCAACCCTAAACTCTCGCTCTGCTGTCAAACACTCCTCTGACATCTGCCACTTCTGGAAGAACTTGACCTCGATGTCCTCGGTCTCACCGAGACATGGTTCACGGCCAGCTCTGTCACTAGCTTTGACACACTCCTACCTGACGGCTACAACATCCTTTCCGCGCCCAGGTCCAACCGCCCCGGAGGGGGTGTAGCTCTGATTTCCCCCAAGCAGATTCCTGCCTCTGTCACTCCTATGCAGGCCTACTCCTCTTTTGAATGCCTCGTCTGCAGGTTCTATCTCTCCCCTAGCCATTCCCTTACCGTGGCCACTATCTTTCGGCCACCTGGTCAGATCTCCTCCTTCCTCTCTGAGTGGGCGGACCTCTCCTCCTCACTCCTGGCCTCAACCACTCAACTCCTCCTTCATGGATATTTCAACATCCACCTGGACGCCTCCTGTCCTCCCTCTGGACTCTTTTGTGACCTCTGCGACTCTCTCTCACTCACTATTCTCCCCTCTGGCCTGAATTACTCTGCAGGGCACACTTTGGATGTTCTGATCTCCTGTTCAGCGACCTAAGGTGCCTGTTTCACCACTACAGTCCTCCGCTCTACCAACTGAGCGATCGAAGGCTTGGAAAGTCACTTTCGAACAAGCTCATTACAAGCTTCCACTTCAGCCGTCGACCTGTAAACATCTCTTGCAATTCGTGCAAAATACTACAAATTTGGCTTGTGAGGTTCCCGAATTGAGTAAAAGCCCATCAGTTCCCAATTAAAAAAAGAACCCCCTCCGCAGTCTTCCGCATTTTACTGACCACCATACTGAGGCGGAAAAGTTGAAAGGCGGCGCCTCATAGGCAATCTCCTTAGAGTAATCAGCAGTGTTGGGCGCAGACAATATTTTAATATCTTGGATGGTGTATAGTGTTCTCTCATTTCCCTTGAGAAATCAAGATTGTCAAGGGGATTCTGCTGTTTTGCCAGTTTATAACACGAGATTGGCAACCAAAACACGTCACAGGAAACCAATGAAGATTTGTGTCAGACACAAAAATAACGTGGTCACAGCCTCTAGACAAAAGGCATCTATTTTCAGTGATGAAAAATAATATAATTATAAATTGTATGTTATTTTACTTTCAAAGTATTTAATAAAATTTGCTTTTGGCAAAAGTCCTTCTATCCGGATTTGAACCAGCAACCTAAGGATGCCTGTTTCACCACTACAATCCTATGCTCTACCAACTGAGCTATCGAAGGCTTGACAAACCCTCTTTCTAGTAAGCTCAATATGAGCTTCCACTTCAACTGTCAACCAGCAAACATCTCTTGCAAATTGGTGCAAAATACTACAAATTTGGCTTGTGAGGTTTGTTTGTGCCCTCCCCGTCTTCAACGTGCAAGAGAATAAAACAGACACTCCCCGGATGGGGAATAAGGCAAAGAGAGCAGGCTGCGAGAGTTCAAGGAAAAGTTTATCTAGATCTCTGAGAGCGCTCTGGCAAAATTAGTGTCACAGTACATTTTATAAGTGAAATGACACGTCTAACATAGGATACTACGTTGGACCCGGATTGGTCAGCCCGGGTAGTGCTTTATGTGTGGGTGGCATCTCTTCCTCCTGGTTGGTTGCTTGGTTTGGGGGACGATGGACGTTAGATATCTGTGCTCCGAATGGGTGAAGGTCAGGTCGCCGTGAAGCAGGGTGGTCACTATCTAAGCTAATAAATACATTCTAAATAATGCATGCACTAAATAAAAGTTGTTCAGAAGACTCTCAGCAGTTTATCATGTCTCTATACAAATCACACAGGTGTCTATTTCATCTATAACATTTGGATTATACAGATCATAGGTTAAGGGTCTTGACTACTATAATACACTGATTAAACTGTAGGTTTAGTCTCACAAGAATCTCAGGTATGTGGCATTTGTTAGTATTAGGCACGATATACTGCAGCAGGGGTCGAATGTTATTTGGGGGTCTGCTGGGTGGGCATCATGGCATGGTCAGTGGTATATCTTGCAGGGACACAGGGTCAGAATGGGAGTAAGTTTCCATCGGCGAGGGTGCGGGGGCAAGGACACGTTTGTGCAGATTAATGGGCTATGGGCTTAGTTTGTGCTGGTTCACATGCAGGAGAGTGATCTCAGAGGAAGATTGATGTGATACATTTATTAGTTGTTGCAAATACCTCCGGCTTCAGCGTGAGAATGGAGCCACAGAGGTTTCCAGTCAGAGTGGGAACGAGGGTGAGGGCCATGTGTCCTGCACTTGGCCGCTGCGAGGAAAAGGAAGAGAAGCGTTTCATACTATCGCAGTGGGCCTGGTCACCAAGATGGAGTCAAAAGGGGGTACAAAAATGGATGCCCTGTGTCCTGCTTAGTAGTCCCATCTACACGAAAGTCAACCAAAGTTAACATTGCATAAGGGCAAAGGGGCGAACCCACTACTGGAGGCACTTGGTCTCAGTTTTGTACTGAGAAGTAAAGGATGAGAGGGGCCTGCTGGCCCCTCGCTCCCACACATTCCCCCCTTTCGTTACATCTAAAGTAACGAATATTTATATTTCATCCTTTTCATTCTCCCTTCGGTGGTACTCAGCTTCTGCAACTGCTTCGTCCCATGCCGGGGTACCTTTTATTGGCATCCATGCCCTGCATACACTTCTTAAGCTATTCCCTCTCCTTGCATATTCGTCTGGTGTACCCATTAAGTAAATCCCACCATCTCCATCTAAGTCCACCCAAACGTCTCTGTACCATTGCAGCTCCCTTGGTTCCTTTATTGTTGTGTGATGCAAATTGTCATCCCTGTCCCCGTATTGCCTATAAATGGCTGTCATCCTGTATTGTGGTGTGTTGTATTCCCCTGTTTGTATTTGTGCATCTATCATAGTAGCTTCCGTTGTCGGTCAGCCCATTGTTACCATCATCATAGTTGAAGTAGGCATGCTCTTTTCACAGCACCGGAGTCCCAATTGGCAAACACAGAAGAATAGGAGCACAAAGACGATGATGGGAACGAGTATTTTCATTGCCACATTTACCCATAATGGTATCCAGCTGAACATATTGTCGAACCATGTGCTTTTCTCTGCGCCTCCTTCTGTTCTCATCCTCTCTCCTAAGTTATGCACTGCTGTTATCACATGTGAGAGTGTCCAGTTATCAGCATCTTCAGTTGGCATGAACGTGCAACACGCCCCCCGATTTTTCGGCAAACACCACCGTCCATTGCTGTGAGGAGATCTAGAACGTATCTGTTTTGCATTGTCATTAGGCGCAAGGCACGGAGCTCTATTTTTATAACATTGAACCCTTCTTCAGTGTCGTTGGCCAGTTGGATGAGCTCCCAGCGCACAATCTGTAACCACTTGGCATTTGCCCGTGCTTGGAGCCCTGCAGCTAGGAGCGATGCGAAGAATGTCTCTGCAGATGAGAAGAGTTTGTACTTCTGCGGGATCTCGGCAAGGAGTTTCGATGATTCGGATGAGATATAGTTGGAAGACCTTTTACTTCGTGATAGTTTTTTCTTCAGTTCATATTCTGTCAATAGTTCGTAAGATGGAGCTTCTGTTATCATTAGTTTGGGTGCTGTCGATGGTTCAGCCGATTGCCCTGCCGCCGATATGCCAGCCGATTCTCCTGCTGCCAATTTGCCAGACGATTCTCCTGCTTTTCCTTGTATATGACTCTTTGGGATTACCATCAGGGCTGTGTGGAGGGTGGCCAAGGCAAAAGTACCTTTCCATGCTGTTGGGAGGTGTAGATAGGCTTGTTTGCCGCAAATCCAGTACATGTCCATTAGTGCAGCGGTACCTTTCTTCATATCAGGTATGATTACCATCTTGTTGCATTTCTTCGTTTCCCCCATGTTCACTTTCCCTTCCCCATGGAAACACAGTTCATGTGGTACTTCTTTCTGTATTTTGACCAGATGGGGGCACATATTCTTTTTATCCATTGGAAGGTGTCTTCAGGTAGACCCCGGAGGGCTTCTGCTTTGCATTCGATAGTTTCATCGTGCCACTTGTTCTCTGCATACCTCGTTCCCTTGATGACAAGAAATGGTTCCTTAAGGCAAATTACTCCTTGGCGTCTGCTTGTGCATGTTCTCTCATTTTCCAATATTTCCATAGTGACAGTGTGTACTTGGAAGGTGCTTTTTATCCTACACAAAACTAAATGAATCAAACATTGGACCTCCGACAAGGGCACTTCCTGTGGTACTAACATTTTCGGTGTCCCTGATGCATGTGGTATGAGTGAACAGACGTAGCAGCTCTCATTTGTCACCTGCTTCGCCGTGGCACTCATGTCCGAATACCACTTGTTTGATTGATCTGGGTGGCGGGGGTCTTCTATCTCATCGAAACCCAGGTCATGATAAATGTCATATCTTTTCCCTTCCGTTCCCCTTTTCCTTCTCCTTCTCCCTCCCTCCTTGTAGCTCTTCACTCTTCACTCTTTGGTAGTGTATTGGGAGCATGGGAGCATGCCCGCCCAAGCATTGTCATTACTGTTAAATATGTTATCATGTGTGTACTCATTAGTGGCAGCAGCGTAATATGAGGTAGGCTCTACTGTTGTTTGTGCATGCGTGCTTGTGTTAGCTACATTGCTTGGCCAATAGTAGTCGCCATCATATACATTCCATTCATAATCATGACTTATATTTATACTCGGATGTAACAAGGAGATACTTGTTGGATCTGCGGCGGAGTGTTCTGAAGGTTGCATTGCATTTGTACCATAAGCATCAATGTCACATGTTTCTTTCCACATTGTCTTTACTCCAGTCCATATTAAGTGCGAACCCTCTTGTATCAGGTTAGCCCCGCTCCCCCCCTTGTGCTTGTCATTAACCAAAGATAAAAGTGTATAGTACCAGGCCATGAAAAACAACATCACTGAAAACAAAACTGCAGCACATTTTAAAATGCATTCAACATTGCTAAACCTATTGGCCCTAATAGCATCCCTATTGCTATCTAGCATTAATTCATTCTCCGCGATTGTGGTTCGTTGGGCCATTTGTCACATGGAGGGGCGATACGAAAATATTAAGTCACCACAATATGTATACATATATTTACATTTCAATTTTATACTTAATCATCATTTCCATTTGTTTTTGCTCATTCTCCGTTACACATTCATTTCAGTTAGAGAGAGAGAGAGAGAGAGAGAGAGAGAGAGAGAGAGAGAGAGAAAACAAGGCGCACGTCATAACTTTTGTTTTTTACAGATTCTTTTTCATCAAATAATTTTGTCACCGCTTCTCAATCTCATTTGTAGTACTACTAGCACATTCCTGTTCACTCTGAGGGATTGCACGCCCTCCGCACATCTGAGAGGTTCACCCAATATTTCAATCTCTTAACTTTCACTGCAGTGGGTGTACTATATATGACCTTGTAGGGGCCGTGAAACCTTGGTGAATTCCATCTCCTTACAAAACTCCTAACATAGACCTGTGCTCCTGGCATCAGCGGTCCACTTGGGCTGTCTGCAGCTGGCGTTGTAGTATCAGTTGCTACATTCTCAGTAAATGGTGGTGCAATTTATTGCGCTATGCTGCGGACTGCGAGCGTCAGCTGGGTCAGTTATTCCTTAAATTCCTCCCCCAGCACTGTGGCAGCTCTGTGTGCATCTGATGCTCTCCTAATCGGGGAGAGCGGTGTATGTATTTGCCTCCCAGTCACAATTTCATGGGGGCTCAGATGGTGGTCCTTGCATGGTTGCGTTCTGAGTTGGAACAGTGCTAGGGGTAAGCAAAACACCTAGTTTTTCTTCAATGTATTACACAACTTTGACAATTTGCTTTTGAGTAGGCCGTTGATCTTTTCCACCACTCCATTGGCCATCGGATGATAAATGGAACACAGTTTGTGCTTCAACCCCAAAAGTGACGTTACTTCCTTGAAGAGGTAATTCACAAAGTGTGTGCTGTTATCTGATCTTATCACATCACATATTCCCCATCGAGAAAATACTTCTCGCACCAGGAACTTCGCAGCACACTTCGCATCTGGGTGGGGACATGGACCCGCTTCTACCCACCTTGAAAAGGGACATACCACCACAATTAAATACCTTGCTCCGTTACATTGCTCTCCCATGTCAGCGTAATCTATGTGGAGTTCCCTAAATGGTCCTGTTGGTCGTGGCAGGGTACCACGCAGTGTTTTCAATGTCATCCCTGAATTGTATGTTTGACATGTTACACATTCTACAACAAATTTTGACAAGTGTTCCTGTAAATTGGGAACAAACCAATGTTCCTGGATGTCTGCGGCAATGTGTTGTTTTGCTACATGGCCTGATAAGTGCAGTTGTTGGAATGCTACTTCTAGTAATTCTACTGGCATCCCTACCTTTCCCGTTGTTTCCTGTCTCCAAATTAGGTCTGTGGCTGATTGTTTGCACCCCCCGTTTGCTCTACAACTCCTCCTGTGGTGCTCTCCTTTGTAGTTCTATTATCTGTGCTATTGGTGTGTTACTGTGCACCTCTTCTAATGGCTCTGTAATGGTTGCCTTTACAACGCATTTGATTGTTGGATTGAAATACGAGGCCTCCTTCGCTGCTGCGTTAGCTGCCGCGTTTCCCAATGAGACTGCATCTGTGTTGTTGGTATGGGCTTGGCATATCACCACTGCCACTACAGATGGTACTGCTAATGCATCTATCAATTCATTCAATAATGTGGCGTGCTGTACTGGAGAGCCATCTGCTCGTCTTAACCCCCTTCTACGCCAGCGGGATAGTCCTGAATGCACTGTGGTTGTTACATATGCTGAATCTGAATATATAGTCACTGCGCACCCCTTGGCTGTACGCAATGCTTCAATCAATGCAGTTAATTCCGCTGCCTGTGCGGAGTAATGTGATGGGAGGCGCTTTTGGACAACTGTTTCATAGTTATCTTCTTCCATTTGTACTACTGCCATTCGCACATGCTTCTCCCTTGTCTCTGGGTTTATCGATGCTGACCCGTCTATGAAGTATAGTTCTCCCTCCTCCAGGGCATTTTCACTTGCTTTGGGAATGTCATCGCCCTCCCCCTCGTAGGTGGCACAGTCGTGTTCCTGCATGTCCTCTGTTGTGCACGGCTCTGTAATGAATGTTGCAGGGTTCACTGTCTTACACTTTACTACATGCACATTGGGGCTTGAAATTATTATCTCATATGCGGTTGCTCTCTGGGTTGTTAGTGTTGATTTTGATCGCTCAAGAATCGCAAATAATGAATGCTGTGCGTATAATGTCACTGAACATCCCATCACAATCGTAGCACTCTTTTCAATTGCGAAGGCTGCAGCTGCGAGGGCCTGTTCGCAAGGAAAGTGACCTTGCATCACTGGATCTAGCATTCCGCTATAATAGGCCAATGGTTTGTGGCCTAGTGATGTTATTTTTTTCAGCACTGCTGTCATCAGTGTTCCATTACAGTGTGAGAACAAGAAAAATTCCCTCTCATTATCTGGGTTCGCGAGAACCGGACCATCGGCAATAAGGTCTTTTAGTTTGAAATACTGGGTCATCATATCATGCGTCCATTTTATTGCGGCTCTATTCTTCTGTGCTTCTTTTAATGCTTGTAGTAATGGACGTGTATATGCCGCGTAATCAAGGATCCATGCTCAGCAGTAGTTACATATGCCAAGAAACATTTGCATATCCTTCACTGTTTTTGGTATGATTATGTTACGTATGGCAGCTGCTCTGTCTGGGAGTATTCGTTTTCCATCTTTTGATATTAACTGTCCGAGGTATACAACCTCGGCAAGGCAGT
This sequence comes from Ambystoma mexicanum, assembly GCF_040938575.1. NCBI lineage: Eukaryota > Metazoa > Chordata > Amphibia > Caudata > Ambystomatidae > Ambystoma > Ambystoma mexicanum. Next base: position 1,029,039,678 of record NC_090921.1, on the reverse strand, counting down.
ATTGTACTTTCCCTTTGTCCACCTTGTACCCCTTGGTGGCTAACACATTTAACAATGTTATGGAGTCTTCTCTGCACTTTTTCTTCTGTTTGGCTGCAGATGAGCAAATCATCTACGTATTGGATAATGGTGCTGTCTACATCTATATTTCCAATATCTTCACGTAGTACTCTGTTAAAAATACTAGGGCTCTCGCAATACCCCTGTGGGAGTCTGCGATGTTCGTACCTGTTGTTCCCTAATGTGAATGCTGTCAGATATTGTGATCCTGGGTCAAGTGGTATAGAGAAGAAAGCATTCTTCAAGTCAACCACAGTAAAACATGTAGATTCTCTGGGTATGCTGCACAGTATTGATGCCGGGTTAAGCACTAATGGGAACTCTTTTTGAATGACGTCATTGAGTGGGAGGAGATCTTGGATCATCCTCCACGCCCCTCCTTTTGCTTTTTTGATCGGGAAGATAGCCGTGTTACACGGGGAGTTTGATGGCACTATAATACCTTGTTTTAGGAGTGCGTTTATTGTTTCCCTAATCCCTTCCTCTGCTTCTCTGGATATGGGATATTGTGTCACTTGTGGCGGTATGGCACCTGGTTTTAGTTTTATTTTTATTGGTGTCACTTCATGGAGTAATCCTACATCGTGGGGGCCTGTAGTCCAAATTTCAGGCGCCACCTTTGCCATGTCTTCCTCAAATATTGTTGGCGGGGCATTAATGCTAGCCATAAGTGGGTTGTGTACCTCTCTGTACTGGATCATGATGTCACATGGTATACTTATTTTCATTATTATCTCTCCATCATCTTCGTTATCAGTGAATAATTCCTCGTCAGTTATGTCCCTAAGCATTATGGTTGGGTCTATGCATAACACAGTTCTCCACTCACACCCATGCGCGTCCAATCCTATGACCACAATGCGTTTGCTTGATACCTGAACTGCCTCAATGTCTATGGACATAATCGTGCCTGGCACGACATCTGTGTGTGCAATTGGGCGGAATATAAAATCTGATGGTGTTCTCCATTCCTTTCTCGTTATCTCTGGTACTACTCGGGCTAACACTTTGATACCATAGATAAACATGTCTATGTCAATGGGTATTCCTCGCACTACAACTTCATTCATCATTGTGCTAATCATCAACATTGCTTGTACTGGGCATACTGCTGGGGTGGAACACACTATTCCCCGCCCAGTAAACGAAATGGTCATGTTCAATTTACTAAGCAAATCTCTGCCCAGTAAATTGATTGGCGTGTCTTCGTGGTACAGTAAGGGTGCGCACACGGTTTTTCCCCCACTGTTATATCAAGATCTTTAGTGTAAGGAACTTTTAAAATAGCCCCAGAGAACCCCTGCGTTTCCAAATTCCTGCCTGAGAGCGGAAACCACCCTTCCATAAGACATGATTTTTCTGCTCCTGAGTCTACCATGAAGATAAACTGCTTGTTTCCTATCTCTGCCCCCACTAGTGGTTCCTCTTCTGCACGTAGGGTGGTGGATAGGACTGGACACGCAAGTGTTCCCTGTGGGCTGTCCTAATCTGCATACCTTTCTTGTCCCGGTACTGAAAAGACATTGGGCCTCATTACACGGACGGCGGTAAGGGTTTACCGGTACCGGTAAGGGCACCGGTACCGGTAAACCCTTATCGCCTTACTACGAGGTCCCTTTGCGGGTTGGGGAATTTAATGCCTGCTTTTTGCAGGCGTTAAAAACCAACCCGCAAAGGGACCAGGGTGCTAATTACGGTACCGCAATTAGCACCTTCCCCATTCCCATTATGTCCTATGGGGCAAAAATAGGAATGGAGAAGGGCAATGGTGGAAGGGGGAATTACCACCCCGCCAGCCTTGGAATGGGGCGGTAATTCCCCTTTCCACCAAGGCAGTGCCGGTATTTTACCGGCATGAACCATGGCGCTAATAGCGCCATGGTTCTCCGCCTACCGTGTAATGAGGCCCATTATCTCCAACCACTGTTACGCCACGGAATGGTGCAGGTGTGCCATTTGCAGCCGTTGCGAAACAGTTATTGTTTGCGTTTCCTACAGCGTTTTGTCTTGCCATGGGTTGTGATGCACTGTGATGCGGTTGTGGGGGTGGCTGTCTTTGCTGCATTTGGGGTTCGTTATAGCACTGGTCCTGTTGTCTTCCCCCCTCCCATTGGTAATCCATAGGGGATACCCGGGTGTGGGCACCCCATCCTTGTTCATTGTCTATTGGCTGCTGCCCTTGGAAATACCCTGACGTCCGCACCCTGCAATCTCATGAATAGTGTCCCCATCTCCCACAGTTCCAACAAGACCCCTGCGGTCCTCCTCTCATCCCTTGCCCACCGAATCCTCTATTTCCCATACCTCCGAACCCTCCTCTCTGGCCACGGTACCCACCTCTTCCTCTTGCCGGTCTTTCTTGCCACTGTGATCCTCTGTATGACTCCTCTTCGTTCCACGGTCCGTGTTCTCCTGCTGCCCGCAACACTGCTATTGCAACTGGTCGGTTTCCTGCTCCTTCATCTCCCTCGTTTTCTTTATCTGCGGCTACGCTGGCGTTTATGGCGGCGACCTTCACTAATTTGTTCTGTACCAGCTTTGCCTCGTCTGCCAGCCTTTTTTGTGCTATCTCCTTTTCTCTCTCTTTGATCCTCCTGCAGTGGTGCACAATTATACTCTGAATTTCAGGCCAACCCTTGGCTTCTATCCCAGCTATTTTATCCAAGGCCTTCTGTACCTCCTTCGGGAGCCCTTTCTTGATGATAAAATAGAACAAGGCGGTGGATTGGTTCCACGCCGTACCAGTTTCGCTTCTCCATAAATCTTGCACCCGTAGTATGAATTGCGTAGGATCCTCGTTCTCCTCCATTGTACATTGAATCACTAAATGTAAATCTGGAATGTCTGGAAATGTGCGCCGCCATGCTTCCCATACTTGTGCTCCAACGTTGTTGAACAGTGAACCGTCGTGGCGGTCACAGCTCATTGTTACTCCTGGAAATCCTGCCTTTTCCCACACTGCGTCTGCCTGATCAGCAATTGCCGACACTAGCAAGCTTTTCACACCGCCTATTGCTAGTGGCACTCCTGCCGGATTCTTTTTCGAACGCATGTATCCATTTCCCAGCCCCTCCCGCTAGTGGGGGGAGGACTTTCAACAGGTTGTTTTTGTCCATTTGGGCCCACGGAATGTAGTGCGGCCTACCTGCTCCTTTATGTATCAACGGCCTCTGTAACTTATGCTGCCTTCCTGTTTTACTTACCGTCCCTTTCTTTACCTTACTTACCAACATATTCCCTGCTCGCTGTCTTAATCTACCCTGCCATCGTGGGGGTGACTATGGATCTAAGTCATCAAAATGATGTGGCAATGGGGATCCTACAGCGGCCACTCCTTCCTCGTATTCGTCTAGATCACTCCACACCTCTTCTATCTCTGCTTCTTGCTCACCATTCTCCTCCTGACCTTCCCCTTGCTGGCTTTCTGGGGTAGCTGGGCGTATGATTCCCACTGGTTGTCATTCAGATGGAACAGGAACTCTCCTGATCGCCACTCTTTTTCTTGCCCTTGTGGTATGTGTGTGCCCTGGGATGATATGGATCGTGCTGGCTCTGAAGTTGCTGGCGCCACCTCCCTTGCTGCACTTAATGAGGGTGTGAGATCTGCTATGGACAATGGTGGTACCTCCCCTCCCCCTGGCAGCATTTGGGCCCTATCGCACAGTGCTCTCAACCGTGTGATTTCCATCTGTGCATGCGCGAGCTGGCGATCTAACTCTCCAGTTAAGTGCGCTAAAGTCACAGGGGGTGCACTTGTTGGGCCATACAGCCCTCCTTTGTCATATAGCGGCGGTGCCATGGCTACTGCTCCGGTTGAGGGAGTGGGGGTGGGACATGCCGGTATGTACAGAGCCTCGCTGTATCCCACTGCTGGTCTTGTCATTAACGGATATATTTTGGTTGTGTCACCCTCGGCTGTGGTCGTTGTGCACTCGCCCTTTGGCATTCCGCTCACCTCTTCCTGTGTTTTCTGTTTTTCGATGGTTCTTTCTTTACTTACCTCTGCTGTGGGGCAACTTCCTCGAACATTCACTACAGGTCCAACACTTCCCTTCTGTTTTGCAACTGTTTTCCCTTATATCTTGCTAATAAGTGCGTGGACACTTAATCTAACACTCTTTTGTCAAACGATCCTCCCTCTGGCCAAATTGGTGTCACGCTGTCCCCTTTTATCTCTGTCAACCATTGATCATGGTATTTTTGTATCTTGTCACTGTATAGTGGAAGGTGTTGACAAATATGAGCCAATGGCGTTATTGCTTGTATATGAGTTGGGACCTCAGTCTCCCTCCAATCACCTTTCCACCCACTTGTCCTTTCGTCTAGATCAACAATATATCAACTGCTTCTCAATTACTAGTAGTTTTTATGTATCAGTATTCAATGTTACTTTTGTAATTATTGCATTTCCAAATTCAACAGTTCACTTCCGCATGTGTACCACTTTACCAATAAATCAATTACAATACTTTGATATTCTCGACAAAAAATAGACAGAACATGGAAACACATATAACACATAACATGCACATGCACTACCTGCGCGCTTTTATTTCCCCTTTGTTCCCGTTACCAAACCTCTCCCCTTTTCACCTACTCTTCTCATTCACCCCCTACCTCTTACACCCTTTTACTCTTCCCCAAGAATTCTTGCTTACACGGAAAAAGAATATTCTAAATAACTACTCCGAGTCTACTCATTATACGAGACCCCTACTATTTTCTCTTTATCTTCACTTATTTTATCTGCACTGGACGAGTCAATGCTACGCGGCGCCGCCTTCTACCCCGTTCGGGCTGGGATACCTCTTCTCTTCTTCTTCTCACTTTTCACAAAACCTAATGGCCATATAAAGGACAGATCAGAAAAGCCTCATCATCACTCACACAGGTCCTACTCTTCGCTATAACCCATTACCACTTGTTCCCCTACTCCCTTCTATTCCCCCTTACCTTTCCTTGGTAACCTTCGCAACCGCCACTCACGTGTTCAGTCAGGTGATCCGAGGGTCACCGTTCGCGGTCCGACCCCAGTCAGGGCCGCACCCCAACCAAGCCGTGCCCCGCCTCGGCGAGCAGCTTTTCAGTCGGGTATTCATCAACCGGGAACCCTTGATCCTTTCTTGTAGTGCGCACAGGCTGGTCGGCCGCGGAGGCGATGGTTTTGCTGGGGGGCGTCCCGGATCTCGCCGCACGGCGCGGCCTCGAGGCACCTCTCCAAATCACGTCGCAGAGGGTCACCAAATGTTTGTGCCCTCCCCGTCTTCAACGTGCAAGAGAATAAAACAGACACTTCCCGGACGGGGAATAAGGCAAAGAGAGCAGGCTGCGAGAGTTCAAGGAAAAGTTTATCTAGATCTCTGAGAGCGCTATGGCAAAATTAGTGTTACAGTACATTTTATAGGTGAAATGACACGTCTAACATAGGATACTACGTTGGACCCAGATTGGTCAGCCCGGTTGGTGCTTTAGGTGTGGGCAGCATCTCTTTCTCCTGGTTGGTTGCTTGGTTGGCGGGAGGATGGACGTCAGATATCTGTGCTCCGAGTGGGTGAAGGTCAGGTCGCCGTGAAGCAGGGTGGTCACTATCTAAGCTAATAAATACATTCTAAATAATGCATGCACTAAATAATAGTTGTTCAAAAGACTCTCAGTAGTTTATCATGTCTCTATACAAATCACACAGGTGTCTATATCATCTATAACATTTGGGTTATACAGGTCATAGGTTAAGGGTCTTGACCACTATAATACACTGATTGAACTGTAGGTTTAGTCTCACAAGAATCTCAGGTATGTGGCATTTGTTAGTATTAGGCATGATATACTGCAGCAGGGTCTAATGTTATTTGGGGGTCTGCTGGGTGGGCATCATGGCATGGTCAGTGGTCTGGCACATGAAAGGAATATCTTGCAGGGACACAGGGTCAAAATGGCAGTAAGTTTCCATCAGCGAGGGTGCGGGGGCAAGGACACATTTGTGGAGATGAACGGGCTATAGGCTTAGTTTGTGCTGGTTCACATGCAGGAGAGTGATCTCAGAGGAAGATTGATGTGATAAATGTATTAGTTGTTGCAAATACCTCCGGCTTCAGCGTGAGAATGGAGCCGCAGAGTTTTCCAGTCAGAGTGGGAACGAGGGTGGGGGCCATGTGTCCTGCGCCTGGCTGCTGCGATGAAAAGGGAGAGAAGTGTTTCGTACTATCGCAGTGAGGCCTGGTCACCAAGATGGAGTCGAAAGGGGGTACAAAAATGGATGCCCTGTGTCCTGCTCAGTAGTCCCATCTACACGAAAGTCAACCAAAGTTAACATCTCATAAGGGCAAAGGGGCGAACCCACTACTTGAGGCACTTGGTCCGAGTTTTGTACTGAGAAGTAAAGGATGAGAGGGGCCTGCAGACCCCACGCTCCCACGCAGGTTCCCTAATTGAGTAATCACACATCAGTTCCCAACTAAAACATAACCCCCTCATCGGTCTCCCGCATGTCAGGCATCGATGCTGACCAATATACTAAGGTGGAAAAGTTGAAAGGCGCACCTCACAGGCCATCTCCTCAGATTAATCAGCAGTGTTGGGCACTGACAATATTTTAATATCTTGGATTGTGTATAGTGTTCTCTCGTTTCCCTTGAGAAATCAAGATTGTCAAGGGGAATCTGCAGTTTTGCCAGTTCATAGCAAGAGATGAGGAACCAAAACACCTCACAGGAAACCAATGAAGAATGGTGTCGGACAGAAAAATAACATGGCCACAGCCTCAAAGCAAAAGGCATCTATTTTCAGTGATGAAATATCATATAATTATACAGTGTCTGTTATTTTACTTTCCAAGTATTCAATAAAATGTGCATTTGGCAGAAGTCCTTTGTGTCAGATTTGAACCAGTGCCCTAAGGATAACTGTTTCACCACTACAGTCCTCCGGTCTACCAACTGAGTTATCAAAGGCTTGGCAATTCGTTCTATAGCAAGCTCAGTACAAGCTTCCACTTCAACCATTGACCTGTAAACATTGCTTGCAATTTGTGCAAAATACTACAAATTTGGCTTGTGAGGTTCCCGAATTGAGTAAAAGCACATCAGTTCCCAATTAAAAAAATAACCCCCTCCGCAGTCTCCCGCATGTTACTGACCACCATACTAAGGAGGAAAAGTTGAAAGGAGGCGCCTCACAGGCCATCTCCTCAGGGTATTCAGCAGTGTTGGGCCCTGACAATATTTTAATATCTTGGATGGTGTATAGTGTTCTTTCATTTCCCTTGAGAAATCAAGATTGTCAAGGGTATTCTGCTGTTTTGCCAGTTTATAACACGAGATTGGCAACCAAAACACGTCACAGGAAACCAATGAAGATTTGTGTCGGACACAAAAATAACGTGGCCACAGCATCAAAGCAAAAGGCATCTATTTTCAGTGATGAAATATAATATAATTATAAATTGTCTGTTATTTTACTTTCCAAGTATTTTACTTTCCAAGTATTCAATAAAATGTGCATTTGGCAAAAGTCCTTTGAGACGGATTTGAACCAGCAACCTAAGGATGCCTGTTACACCACTTCAGTCCTCCACTCTACCAGCTGAGCTATCGAAGGCTTGGCAAGTCATTTTCTAGCAAGCTCAATACGAGCTTCCACTTCAACCGTCGACCTGTAAACATCTCTTGCAATTCGTGCAAAATACTACAAATTTGGCTTGTGAGGTTCCCGAATTGAGTAAAAGCACATCAGTTCCCAATTTAAAAAATAACCCCCTCCGCAATCTCCCACATGTTACTGACCACCATACTAAGGAGGAAAAGTTAAGAGGCGGCGCCTCACAGGCAATCTCCTCAGAGTAATCAGCAGTGTTGGGCACTGACAATATTTTAATAACTTGGATGGTGTATAGTGTTCTCTCATTTCCCTTGAGAAATCAAGATTGTCAAGGGGATTCTGCTGTTTTGCCAGTTTATAACACGAGATTGGCAACCAAAACACGTCACAGGAAACCAATAAAGAGTTGTGTCAGACACAAAAATAACATGGTCACAGCCTCAAGACAAAAGTCATCTATTTTCAGTGATGAAATATAATATAATTATAAATTGTATGTTATTTTACTTTCCAATTATTTAATAAAATTTGCTTTTGGCAGAAGTCCAACGAGCTTGATTCGAACCAGCCACCTAAGGATGCCTGTTTCCCCACTACAGTCCTCCGCTCTACCAACTGAGCCATCAAAGGCTTGGCAAATCACTTTCTAGCAAGCTCAATATGAGCTTCCACTTCAACCTTCGACCTGCAAACATCTCTTGCAATTCGTGCAAAATACTACAAATTTGGCTTGTGAGGTTCCCGAATTGAGTAAAAGCACATCAGTTCCCAAGTAAAAAAATAACCCCCTCCTCAGTCTCCCGCATGTCAGGCAGCGATACTGACCAACATACTAAGTTGGAAAAGTTGAAAGGCGGCACCTGGGAGGCCATCTCCTCAGAGTAATCAGCAGTGTTGGGCACTGACAATATTTTAATATCTTGGATGGTGCATAGTGTTCTCTCATTTCCCTTGAGAAATCAAGATTGTCAAGGGGATTCAGCTGTTTGCCAGTTTATAACACGAGATTGGCAACCAAAACACGTCACAGGAAACCAATGAAGATTTGTGTCAGACAAAAAAATAACATGGTCACAGCCTCGAGACAAAAGTCATCTATTTTCAGTGACGAAATATAATATAATTATAAATTGCATGTTATTTTACTTTCCAATTATTTAATAAAATTTGCTTTTGGCAAAAGTCCAACAAGCTTGATTTGAACCAGCCACCTAAGGATGCCTGTTTCACTACTACAGTCCTCCGCTCTACCAACTGAGCCATCGAAGGCATGAAAATCACTTTCTAGCAAGCTCAATATGAGCTTCCACTTCAACCGTCGACCTGCAAACATCTCTTGCAATTCGTGCAAAATACTACAAATTTGGCTTGTGAGGTTCCCGAATTGAGTAAAAGCACATCAGTTCCCAATTAAAAAAATGACCCCCCTCCGCAGTCTCCCGCATGTTACTGACCACCATACTAAGGGGGAAAAGTTGAAAGGCGGCGCCTCACAAGCCATCTCCTCAGAGTATTCAGCTGTGTTGGGCCTTGACAATATTTTAATATCTTGGATGGTGTATAGTGTTCTCTCGTTTCCCTTGAGAAATCAAGATTTTCAAGGGGATTCTGCTATTTTGCCAGTTCAAAGCAAAAAATGGGGAACCAAAACACCTCACAGGAAACCAATGAAGATTGGTGTCAGACAGAAAAATAATGTGGCCACAGCATCAAAGAAAATGGCATCTATTTTCAGTGATGAAATATAATATAATTATAAATTGTCTGTTATTTTACTTTCCAAGTATTCAATTAAATGTGCATTTGCTAAAAGTCAGTGGAGCTGGATTTGAACCAGCGACCTAAGGATGCTTGTTTTACCACTACAAGCCTATGCTCTACCAACTGAGCTTTGGAAGGCTTGGCAAATCACTCTCTGGCAAGCTCAATACGAGCTTCCACTTCAACCGTCAACCTGCAAACATCTCTTGCAATTCGTGCAAAATACTACAAATTTGGCTTGTGAGGTTCCCTAATTGAGTAAACGCACATCAGTTCCCAACTAAAAAATAACCCACTCCTCTGTCTCCCCCATGTCAGGCTGCGATACTGACCAATATAGTAAGGTGGAAAAGTTGAAAGGCAGTGCCTGGGAGGCCATCTCCTCAGAGTAATCAGCAGTGTTGAGCACTGACAATATTTTAATCTCTTGGATGGTGTAAAGTGTTCTCTAATTTCCCTTGAGAAATCAAGATTGTCAAGGAGAGTCTGCTGTTTTGCTAGTTCCTAGCAAGAGATGGACATCCAAAACACCTCACAGGAAACCAATAAAGATTAGTGTTGGACAGAAAAATAACGTTGCCACAGCCTCAAATCAAAAGGCATATATTTTCAGTGATGAAATATAATATAATTATATATTGTCTGTTATTTTACTTTTCAAGTATTCAATAAAATTTGCATTTGGCAAAATTCCTTCGAGCCAGATTTGAACCAGCAAAGCTAATGATGTCTGGTTTACCACTACAGTGTGCCGCTCTACCAACTGAGCTATCGAAGGCTTGGCAAATCATTCTCTATCAAACTCAATACAAGCTTCCACTTCAATCGTCGACCTGTAAACATCTCTTGCAATTCGTGCAAAATACTACAAATTTGTCTTGTGAGGTTCCTGGATTGAGTAAAAGCACATCAGTTCCCAATTTAAAAAATGACCCCCTCCGCAGTCTCCCGCATTTTACTGACCACCATACTAAGGAAGAAAAGTTGAAAAGCGGCGCCTCACAGGCCATCTCCTCAGAGTATTCAGCAGTGTTGGGCCCTGACAATATTTTAATATCTTGGATGGTGTATAGTGTTCTCTCATTTCCCTTGAGAAATCAAGATTGTCAAGGGGATTCTGCTGTTTTGCCAGTTCCTAGCAAGAGATGGGGATCCAAAACACCTCACAGGAAACCAATGAAGATTAATGTCGGATAGAAAAATAACGTGGCCACACCCTCAAAGCAAAAGGCGTCTATTTTCAGTGATGAAATATAATATAATTATAAGAAAATGGGGCTTATTTAGTTTGAAGTTGCTCCAGCAGGCGACTCCTCACAATCCCTTATAGAAGTCAAATGATGGAAAATAGTTATTGCACTATATTGTCATCAAAAGTCGCGGGTCACTGGATTTGGACGGATGCTAAGCCCATACCGTCCACAAGGTAACAGAAAAAATACAGAAAACTCCAGGACTCAGCGCCAGTGTAAAAATGGATTGTTTAATGACACAATCTGTTGCACATAGTTGTGTGCATACGACAGAAAAACGCCCTCTACTCGATAACGCGTTTCGGCTCCCACAAGCCTTTATCAAATCAGTCAAATGTATTTTTCAATTACACGTATAGCATATGCAAATTGAATATTTCCCAACATTTCACACATTAACATTCGACAGAGAAACAAGGGTTGGTGAAGGGGAGGATCCATCTTTGTTGCCGGAGATGGAACTAATGAATCGCACAACTTGGTTGTCTAGCAATTTGAATGGTTTCAGGAAATGTGGTGTGTGCACACAATGCAAGTATGCGCACCACTCTACGAACAAGTTTATCGATTCTAATGGCAAGCAATGGCTGATACAACAAGGGATCAACTGCAAAACCAAATTTGTGGTGTATTGTATTATTTGTGTATGCAAAAAGATTTATATTGGTAGCACCAAAAGAGAGTTACGAGTTCGCATTCGTGAGCATCTGGCGAAGATTGGCAGCCAAGACACTTCATTGCCCTTATCAGATGATTGGCAGACCTGTCACCAGTTGCATAGCAAATCTGACATTAGATTCATTGGTTTGAAACAAGTCACCTTGAGCAAACGAGGAGGAGACAGACTGAAGGCTTTGCGGCAGTCTGAAGCACGCATAATTTGTTTCTTTAATTCTACCAATACAGGTCTGAATAATGACAATGAGATGGCTTCATTCCTATAGGATTTTTTATGTTGAATTTCTCCGTTATTTGGAATCATGTGCAGTAATTTGATGCGATTCAGTTATTGGTATACTGTACCGATTTTTGTTCTATGTATGTGGGGATGTGGGAGGCGCACTTGACATCAGCCTCATTTAGGGAGTTTGTGATTTCGCAGGTCTCTACATAACAGAATAACTGATATGTACTCATAAATAATGTCTCACTAATATCTCAGTTTTTGGGACAGCTATGCATTTCGATATGGTCCCCGCTTTATTCAGGTGTGAATCCAATTTTTCCTAAATTTTCGTTTTATATTTCTTGACAAAAAACCTTTTCTAGTTTTTATGTGTAGGTATAAAATAACACATATGTAGGCATTGACCTTCACATCTTTTCAAGCTGAAAGGCACTGAACGAACTTTTCAAAGGGATTGATCCTTTTTAAAACATGTGAGGGTAACTTCCCCTTTAATTAGGTTGCTAAAAGGCATTGAACTAAGAGGTTACCGTGGCGACGCGTGCCAGAGTTGCCGTGGCAACGATAACACTATTTAGCCTTTTCAAAATGGCGCCAACTGCCTTCATCATTCGAGCAGCCGACGCGAGTGACTGTAGAGCAGCACAGTGAGTTGGTTCAATTTTGAAACACTCGCGAATGCGAGAAATGTCTTGTTATGAGCGCACCGATCGGGTGCGTGTCAGTGTGTAGTCTGACAAAGCGGCACAGTGTGTCGTTGCAATTGTATACTCGCGAAGGCGAGGTTTGTTCCTGTTACATGTGCAATGTTTAATTTGACAAAGCGGCACAGCGTGCTTTTGCAGTTGAATACTCGCGAAGGCGAGGTTCTGTTTTTGTTCTTGTTACATGTGGAATGTTTAAATTGACAAAGCGGCATAGCATGCTATTGTAGTCGGTAACTCGCGAAGGCGAGGTATGTTTTTGTTTTTGTTTTTGACACAAATGTAGTGCTTAATATGACAGAGCAGCACAGTGCAGTTTGAACGCTCGCGAAGGCGAGGTTAGTGTCGTTATGTACGCATCAATATGGTTGTGCTTTAATGTACGAAGTGGCGAGGTGCCTCAACTTTAATTTAATTTTTTTTTTTTTATTTAACTTTTTTGGTTTTGCAAGAAACAAAAAGAGGCAAACAGTATTCAAACAAAATCATACATCTTCCAGAGGTACAAGTCGAACAAACGGTGCAGACTAAAACAATTTAATGGAATCTCTTAGTAGTGCGACAGTCCCGATTATCTGGGTATGTCTCCTTGACTGTTCGCCATAACCCATTCCCACCCCTAACCCCCCACTTGGGTTGGTGTACATCACAAGTGCAATTGTTTGACGAAAGTATTAGTATCGTATGGTTGACACAGTGTCACATCTGGCAGTACCATGGTCGCTGGAAATGAGACTCTCATCCTTTGTAGTGTTCTTTGAGCATAGCATCATTCGGTCAGGCTTTTGGGGGTTCCTCTGGTTGGGAGTCGTAAGTAGGTGCGATATATGTATTCTTGAAGTCCATCCATAGGGTTTCACATTTCGCCGATTTATTATGCAGGGAGGCAGTGATCGTTTCCATCACATAAATGCTCGTGGCCAGTTTGATCCACTCGGTCTTACCTGGAACCAGAGGAGATTTCCATTTGGTCGTTATCAGGGCCCTCGCTGCCAGTAATAGCTGGGGGGCCAGGCCTTTCACCCGAAACCAAACCTCCTCGTCTCTTTCAAGGCCAAACAAAACAAGGTATGGGTCAAGTTCTCTGTGGATGTCGTCTACCTCTTTAATCCATCCCAGACCCTCAGTCCAAAACACTTTGATGTACGGGCAACTCCACCACATGTGCCAGTAGTTGGCATTTTCTCCACAATTTCTCCAGCATTTCGTGCTCATGGATTGGGACATTTTGGAGAGTCGAAGCGGATCGTAGTGCCATCTATGTAGGTGTTTTATTGCATGAAGCTTATATTGGTTGGATATGGAGGATTTAGGTGCAGCTCTGCACATTAAGTCCCATTGATCGGGGAGTATCTCTTCGCCGAGGTCTTTTTCCCATCTGGCCCTAAGGGGTTCTGTAGTTCCACCTCCTGCTGCTAATAGCGTTTGATACATTACAGATATAAGGCCCTTCATTTCTGTTCTGGAGTCTAGGAGTTTCTCAAAGGCGGTAAGGTCTCTTCTCAGTTTTTCTCTCCATTCAGGTCTCGTTAACGGATGTATACAAATTGTTCGTTTGACAATTGCTCGAATTACAATTGACCTTTTCACAATTGACCGAATTGTGAAGGTCAATTGTAACATATATGTGGGGGGAAACCCCCCACAACTCCCCACCTAACGCCAAACCCCCCAAAACCCCTATATATATATATAATTATATATTACCATACAGATATATATATATATATATATATATATATATATATATATATATATACGGTCAATTGTGAAAAGGTCAATTGTGACCCTTTAAATTCGGTCAATTGTTCATTCGAACAATTGTAAACGAACAATTTGGGTAATACCTCGTTAACACCCCTTTTAGCTGGATAAAGTGAAATGTCGATAAAGTACCTATCCCCAGTGCCGTTGTCAGATCAGGTAATGTGATGAACGAGTCCTTTCTCTGGAGTTGTCCCACCCTTTCCAGGCCCGCCTCGTACCATGACTGGAACCGCTCTAGATTCGGAATTTGATAATTTATGCCAGGAGACCACAAGTGACTGAGCGGGGATGGCCAGGTGGTAACTTCTCGCATCTCTTTCCCAGTGCGCCATATGGCCCATATGGTAGTCAGTATGGGATGGTGTTTAATTCTCCTCTGGACCCGTTGGTATGGTGACCACAGCCACTCTGCCACTGTGGCGGGGGACATGTAGTGGTTGTCCATCTGAACCCATTGCAGGTGTTTGTGGTCCCTGAGGTGCGGAATTAGGACACGCAACTGGGCGGCTTTATAATATTTCCCCAGATCAGGAAGACCTACTCCTCCCCTGTCTTTGGGGAGAATAAGTGTGTCGTAAGAGATCCTCTGTCTCTTCCCCTGTCAGATGAACCGCAACATGATCTTTCGGGCATCCACAAAGAATTTTTTGGGCATCTCGATCGGTAGCATCTGAAAGGGGTAGAGAAAACGGGGGAGGCACACCATCTTGACGGCGTTGATACGCCCCAGCCAAGAGATCGTCAGTTTGCTCCATTTCTCAAGGTCTCTCTCGAAGCAACGGAGGAGCAGGGGGAAGTTAGCCTCGTAGAGGTCGTCTAGGGTTCTGATGATCTGTATGCCCAAGTATCGTAATGTCGTGTGTTCTACTTTGAGCCCTAAGGGGAGGAACTTGGTGTCATTATCATCCGGGGTACCTTGGAGTGGAAAGAGTATGGATTTTGACATGTTTACTTTAAACCCAGAGAACCGGCCATATTCTTCTATTAGAGTTAGGGCATGGGGGATGGAGGTCATAGGTTTAGTTAGATGTAGAAGGATATCATCAGCATACAACCCTGCCTTATATTCTGTCCCTCCCAGCCGTATTCCCTCTATTCGGGGATCGTTCCTTATTTTTTGAGCCAAGGGCTCGAGGGAAAGTGCAAACAGGATCGCGGATAGTGGGCATCCCTGTCTGGTCCCCCGTTGCAGTTCAAACCACCTGGAATATTCCCCATTCACAAGTATTGATGCTTTGGGAGAGGCGTATATTGCTTGTATCCCATCACGGAATTTGGGGCCTATCTCTACTTTCTGGAGGACTGCCCCCAGGAAATCCCATTCCACCCTATCAAAGGCTTTTTCTGCATCAATTGATAGGAGAGCCGGATCATCTGCTAGACTGTGCCCTACGTGGACAAGATGTAGAGTTTTACGCATGGTGTCGGCACCCTGCCTTCCAAGAATAAATCCCACCTGGTCAGGGTGGACCAACTTGGACATTAAAGTTTCCAGTCTGGCCGCCAATACTCGAGCGTAAATCTTCGCATCGAGATTGAGGAGGGAAATTGGGCGATATGACCCACATAGTTTGGGGTCTCTACCCTCCTTAGGGATGACAGTTATGAGGGCTTTCTTAAAGGAATCCGGTGCGATCCCAGAGCTCATTATCTCATTAAAGAGTTCCGTGAGAAAGGGTGACAGTTGATCGGTGAAGGTCTTATAGAAGCCGGCCGTGTAACCCTCCTCACCCGGAGACTTCCCCAGTGTAAGCCGTTTGATCGCCTCTCGTGTCTCGTGTTCGGTTATTGGACTATCAAGGAGTTCGGTCTCTGTGTGTGTTACTGTAGGCATAGTAATTGGGGACAGGTAGGAGGATATGTCTGAGCCGAAAGCAGCTCGGAGGTATATAGGTTTTCGTAAAAGTTGGCAAAAGACTCGGGTATTGAGTGGGGTGGGTGCATCGCAGGATTGGTGGGCTCTATTATCTCTTTCACCTTGCGTTCCTCCCTCCTTTCCCTGAGCCTGGCAGCTAAGAGTGCATCAGCCTTGTCCCCCTTCTCATAATATGTCTGTTTCAGGAATTGCAATTTCCGCACCACCTGGCCGTGTTCTAACAGCCGTAGTTCCTCTCTTTTACGATGGGCCATATCTAGTTTGGTGGAGTCCACCGTTGTTTTGTCTCTTAGTTCCGCCTCCAGCTGGTGTATTTCATTACGGAGCTTGTTTTCCACAATCTTGCACTCTCTCTTTTTAGAGGAGCCCTCGCGTATTAATATACCTCTCCAAGTGGCCTTCCTCGCTTCCCAAATCACTTGTTTGGAGACCTCCCCGTTGTCATTCGTCTTGAAGTATTCTTCGATCTCAGTCTCCATTTCATTTCTGAACGCCGCGTCGGTCCAGAGGGACTCCTTGCAGCGCCAAGATCCCCCAGCGACAGGTAGGTCGGCCCAGTTGACATCTGCTAGCACCATGTCATGGTCTGACCATGTTATCGGGACAATACTAGAGTGACTTGTGGACCTTGCAAGGTCAGGCACGAGGAATATATAGTCTATGCGTGAGAATGTGCGATGGGGGTTCGAGTAAAAGGTGAAGCCCCTTTCGTCAGGATGTTGTGTTCTCCACACATCCCGTAGATCGTATAGCTCCATCATGACGGCAAATTCAGTACGGTCCCCTTTATGCTGGGTCCGCGTGTCGGGGTTGCCTGGCCTCCAGTCTACGGATGGGTCCACCCACTGGTTAAAGTCGCCTCCTATGATGAGGTGGCCTGTAGTTTCCATTACTATTTTGGGAATCGTTTTCTGAAGGAATGAAGCTTGTCCGCTATTAGGTGAGTATATTGTAGCAATTGTGACCTGAACTCTTGCGATTTTCCCCACTATCAGGAGGGCTCGTCCACTCACATCCGACCAGGTCTTCTCTAGTTCAAAGCCAACTCCCTTCTTGATGAGAATTCCGACCCCTCCTTTCCTGAGTGGACCAGAGCCCCAGAATTCCATACCTCCCCGATTCCCCAGAACCGTCCGCTCCTCCCCTCTCGCAAATTTCGTCTCTTGAAGGAGGAGAATGTCAATGTCAGATCTTCGGAATTCTCTGTGCACCAGCGACCTCTTAGTTCAGGAATTCAATCCCTTCACATTGATAGTCCCAATTCTGAGGAGACCCTTGCCCTTAGACTTCTCATGTGATGCCATCAGCGGTTTGCAGTCTAGGATCCTTCACCACCAGCGGCCAGAGAGACAAGTGGATACCCTGTGCCATCTTGACTGTGATACTTTGGAGCGAACGTAGTGTTATCTGTACATTTCCCAAGTGTCTGTTACCTCTCTCTCCTTTTCCCATGTTCCCCCATAGTTGATGGTGCTCGCTTGAGCTTACGAACAGGGGGTGCTGCATAGGCAGCTGTCGACGGCGTCCGGAACAGACTGGATGAGAGTATGCAGTCCGTCAGCGGACCATCAGTAGGGACCGTTGCCTTACGGTCCCGATCAGATTTACCATCGCAACTTAAGGGTGAGCCCCCATCTCTTTCTCCCCTCCCCCAAACATTATGCAATTTCAACAATAATAACAACAAACATGTGAAAGTTTCAACGTTACATGTGGTTCTCAGGTCATCCCGCAGGAGTTCACGTCACCTCCCATTTCCGGGGGGTGCCCTGCCCGCAGCGGCACCAGAGTGGCGGATTTCGCCATGTCGCACCCTCCGCGGGAGACAGCGCCTCGTGTTTTAGATATGACTGTAGCCAGCACTAATCTGACGCAGCTTCTCTTGCTTAATCATGGTCACTATAGACCATCCAAGATATTAAAATATTGTCAAGGCCCAACACTTCTGAATACTCTGAGGAGATGGCCTGTGAGGCACCGCCTTTCAACTTTTCCCCCTTAGTATGGTGGTCAGTAACATGCGGGAGACTGAGGAGGGGGTCCTTTTTTTAATTGAGAACGATGTGCTCTTACTCAGTTCGGGAACCTCACAAGCCAAATTTGTAGTATTTTGCATGAATTGCAAGATACATGTTGACGGTTGAAATGGAAGCTCGTATTGAGCTTGCTAGAGAATGATTTGCCAAGCCTTCGCATACATGCCAGCCCTCCCGATTTGGGCGGGAGACTCACGATTTTCTGGTGAAAAATATTGCTATTTTTCACGGTCTCCTGTCTAAAATAACTGCAGCCCCAATGTATTCCTATGGGGAAATATGCCTCTCCCGATTTCCCTGTGAAAATCTCCCTCCCAGGTGCATCTGAATGTTGGTATGTATGCCTTCGATAGACCAGTTGGTCGTGCGGAAGACTGTAGTGGTGAAACAGGCATCCTTAGGTGGCTGGTTCAAATCAAGCTTGTTGGACTTTTGCCAAAAGCAAATTTTATTAAATAATTGGAAAGTAAAATAACATGCAATTTATAATAATATTATATTTCATTACTGAAAATAGATGCCTTTTGCTTTGAGGCTGTGGCCACGTTATTTTTCTGTCCGACACCAATCTTCATTGGTTTCCTGTGAGGTGTTTTGGAGCCCCATCTCTTGCTATGAACTGGCAAAACAGCAGAATCCCCTTGACAATCTTGATTTCTCAAGGGAAATGAGAGAACACTATACACCATCCAAGATATTAAAATATTGTCAAGGCCCAACACTGCTGAATACTCTGAGGAGATGGCCTGTGAGGCGCCGCCTTTCAACTTTTACTCCTTAGTATGGTGGTCAGTAACATGCGGGAGACTGCGGAGAGGGTCATTTTTTTAATAGGGAACTGATGTGCTTTTACTCAATTCGGGAACCTCGCAAGCCAAATTTGTAGTATTTTGCACAAATTGCAAGAGATGTTTACATGTCGATGGTTGAAGTGAAAGCTCGTATTGAGCTTGCTAGAGTATATTTGCCAAGCCTTCAATAGCTCAGTTGGTAGAGTGGAGGACTGTAGTGGTAAAGCAGGCTTCCTTAAGTCGCTGGTTCAAATCCGACGCAAAGGACTTTTGCCAAATGCAAATTTAATTGAATACTTGGAAAGTAAAATAACAGACAATTTATAATTATATTATATTTCATCACTGAAAATAGATGCCTTTTGCTTTGAGGCTGTGGCCACGTTGTTTTTTTGTCTGACACCAATCTTCATTGGTTTCCTGTGAGGTCTTTTGGATCCCCATCTCTTGCTATGAACTGGCAAAACAGCAGAAGCCCCTAGACAATCTTGATTTCACAAGGGAAATGAGAGAACACTATACACCATCCAAGATGTTAAAATATTGTCAAGGCCCAACACTGCTGAATACTCTGAGGAGATGGCCTGTGAGGCGCTGCCTTTCAACTTTTCCTCCTTAGTATGGTGGTCAGTAACATGCGGGAGACTGCGGAGGATGACATTTTTTTAATTGGGAACGTAGTGCTTTTACTCAATTTGGGAACCTCACAAGGCATATTTGTAGTATTTTGCACGAATTTCAAGAGATGTTTACATGTCGACGGTTGAAGTGGAAGCTCGTATTGTGCTTCCTAGAAATTGCTTTGCTAAGCCTTCGTTAGCTTAGTTGGTAGAGCGAAGGACTGTAGTGATACAACAGGCATCCTTAGGTCGCTGGTTCAAATCCGGCTCGAAGGACTTTTGCCAAATGCAAATTTTATTGAATACTTGGAAAGTAAAATACTTGGAAAGTAAAATAACAGACAATTTATAATTATATTATATTTCATCACTGAAAATAGATGCCTTTTGCTTTGAGGTAGTGGCCACGTTATTTTTCTGTCCGACACCAACCTTCATTGGTTTCCTGTGAGGTGTTTGGATCCCAATCTCTTGCTATGAACTGGCAAAACAGCAGAATCCCCTTGACAATCTTGTTTCTCAAGAGAAATGAGAGAACACTATACACCATCCAAGATATTAAAATATAGTCAAGGCCCAACACGGCTGAATACTCTGAGGAGATGGCCTGTGAGGCGCCGCCTTTCAACTTTTCCTCCTTAGTATGGTGGTCAGTAAAATGCAGGAGACTGCGGAGGGGGTCCATTTTTTTAAATTGGGAACGATGTGCTTTTACTCAATTCGGGAACCTCACAAGCCAAATTTGTAGTATTTTGCACGAATTGCAAGAGATGGTTACATGTCGACGGTTGAAGTGGAAGCTCATATTGAGCTTGCTAGAAAGTGACTATCCAAGCCTTTGATAGCTCAGTTGGTAGAGCGGAGGACTGTAGTGATGAAACAGGCATCCTTAGTTTGCTGGTTCAAATCCGGCTTGAAGGACTTTTGCCAAATGCAAATTTTATTGAATACTTGGAAAGTAAAATACTTGGAAAGTAAAATAACAGACAATTTATAATTATATTATATTTCATCACTGAAAAAAGATGCCTTTTGCTTTGAGGCTGTGGCCACGTTATTTTTCTGTCCGACACCAATCTTCGTTGGTTTTCTGTGAGGTGTTTTGGATCCCCATCTCTTGCTATGAACTGGCAAAACAGCAGAATCCCCTTGACAATCTTGATTTCTCAAGGGAAATGAGAGAACACTATACACCATCCAAGATATTAAAATATTGTCAAGGCCCAACACGGCTGAATACTCTGAGGAGATAGCCTGTGAGGCGCCGCCTTTCAACTTTTCCTCCTTAGTATGGTGGTCAGTAACATGCGGGAGACTGCGGAGGGGGTCATTTTTTTAATTGGGAACAAAGTGCTTTTACTCAATTCGGGAACCTCACAAGACAAATTTGAAGTATTTTGCACGAATTGAAAGAGATGTTTACATGTTGACGGGTGAAGTGGAAGCTCGTATTGAGCTTGCTAGAGAATGATTTGCCAAGCCTTCGATAGCTCAGTTGGTAGAAGGAGGACTGTAGTGGTGAAACAGGCATCCTTTGGTCGCTGGTTCAAATCCGGCTCGCAGGACTTTTGCCAAATGCAAATTTTATTGAATACTTGGAAAGTAAAATACTTGGAAAGGAAAATAACAGACAATTTATAATAATATTATATTTCATTACTGAAAATAGATGCCTTTTGCTTTGAGGCTGTGGCCACGTTATTTTTCTGTCCGACACCAATCTTCATTGGTTTCCTGTGAGGTGTTTTGGATCCCCATCTTTTGCTATGAACTGGCAAAACAGCAGAATCCCCTTGACAATCTTGATTTCTCAAGGGAAATGAGAGAACACTATACACCATCCAAGATATTAAAATATTGTCAAGGCCCAACACTGCTGAATACTCTGAGGAGATGGCCTGTGAGGCGCCGCCTTTCAACTTTTACTCCTTAGTATGGTGGTCAGTAACATGCGGGAGACTGCGGAGAGGGTCATTTTTTTAATAGGGAACTGATGTGCTTTTACTCAATTCGGGAACCTCACAAGCCAAATTTGCAGTATTTTGCACGAATTGCAAGAGATATTTACATGTCGACGGTTGAAGTGGAAGCTCGTATTGAGCTTGCTAGAGAATGATTTGCCAAGCCTTCGATAGCTCAGTTGTTAGAGTGGAGGACTGTAGTGGTGAAACAGACATCCTTAGGTAGTTGGTTCAAATACGACTCGAAGGATTTTTGCCAAATGCAAATTTAATTGAATACCTGGAAAGTAAAATAACAGACAATTTATAATTATATTATATTTCATCACTGAAAATAGATCCCTTTTGCTTTGAGGCTGTTGCCACGTTATTTTTCTGTCCGACACCAATCTTCGTTGGTTTCCTGTGAGGTGTTTGGATCCCAATCTCTTGCTTTGAACTGGCAAAACAGCAGAATCCCCTTGACAATCTTGATTGCTCAAGGGAAATGAGAGAACACTATACACCATCCAAGATATTAAAATATTGTCAAGGCCCAACACTGCTGAATACTCTGAGGAGATGGCCTGTGAGGCGCCGCCTTTCAACTTTTCCTCCTTAGTATGGTGGTCATTAACATGCGGGTGACTGCGCAGGGTGTCATTTTTTTAATTGG
Organism: Ambystoma mexicanum; assembly: GCF_040938575.1. Lineage (NCBI taxonomy): Eukaryota > Metazoa > Chordata > Amphibia > Caudata > Ambystomatidae > Ambystoma > Ambystoma mexicanum. The sequence goes on along the minus strand of NC_090921.1, from coordinate 1,029,017,691 downwards.
GAAATGATGTGCTTTTACTCAATTCGGGAACCTCACAAGCCAAATATGTAGTATTTTGCACGAATTGCAAGAGATGTTTACATGTTGACGATTTGAAATGGAATCTCGTATTGAGCTTGCTAGAAAGTGATTTGCCAAGCCTTCGATAGCTCAGTTGGTAGAGCAGAGGACTGTAGTCGTGAAACAGACATCTGTAGGTCGCTGTTTCAAATCCGGCTCGAAGGACTTTTGCCAAATGCAAATTTTATTGAAAACTTGGAAAGTAAAATACTTGGAAAGTAAAATAACTGACAGTTTATAATTATATTATATTTCATCACTGAAAATAGATGCCTTTTGCTTTGAGGCAGTGGCCACGTTATTTTTCTGTCCGACACCAATCTTCATTGGTTTCCTGTGAGTTATTTGGATCCCCATCTCTTGCTATGAACTGGCAAAACAGCAGAATCCCCTTGACAATCTTGATTTCTCAAGGGAAATGAGAGAACACTATACACCATCTAAGATATTAAAATATTGTCAAGACCCAACACTGCTGAATACTCTGAGGAGATGGCCTGTTGAGGCGCCGTCTTTCAACTTTTCCTCCTTAGTATGTTGATCAGTAACATGCGGGAGACTGCGGAGGGGGTCTTTTTTTTTATTGGGAACTGATGTGCTTTTACTCAATTCGGGAACCTCACAAGCCAAATTTGTAGTATTTTGCACAAATTGCAAGAGATGTTTACATGTCGACGGTTGAAGTGGAAGCTCGTATTGAGCTTGCTAGAGAATGATTTGCCAAGCCTTCAATAGCCCAGTTGGTAGAGCTGAGGACTGTAGTGGTGAATCAGGCATCCTTTGGTCGCTGGTTCAAATCCGGTTGGAAGGACTTTTGCCAAATGCAAATTTTATTGAATACTTGGAAAGTAAAATAACAGACAATTTATAATTATATTATATTTCATCACTGAAAATAGACGCCTTTTGCTTTGAGGCTGTGGCCACGTTATTTTTCTGTCCGACACCAATCTTCATTGGTTTCTTGTGAGGTGTTTTGGATCCCCATCTCTTGCTGTGAACTGGCAAAACAGCAGAATCCCCTTGACAATCTTGATTTCTCAAGGGAAATGAGAGAACACCATACACCATCCAAGATATTAAAATATTGTCAAGGCCCAACACTGCTGAATACTCTGACAAGATGGCCTGTGAGGCGCCGCCTTTCAACTTTTCCTCCTTACTATGGTGGTCAGTAACATGCGGGAGACTGCGGAGGGGGTTATTTTTTTAATTGGGAACTGATGTGCTTTTACTCAATTCGGGAACCTCACAAGCCACATTTTTAGTATTTTGCACGAATTGCAAGAGATGTTTACATGTCGACGGTTGAAGTGGAAGCTCGTATGGAGCTAAGTAAAGTATATTTTCCAAGTCTACGATAGCTCAGTTGGTAGAGTGGAGGACTGTAGTAGTAAAACAGGCTTCCTTAGGTCGCTGGTTCAAATCTGGAGTGAAGGACTTTAGCCACATGCAAATTTTATTGAAAACTTGGAAAGTAAAATACTTGGAAAGTAAAATAACAGACAATTTATAATTATTTTATATTTCATCACTGAAAATAGATGCCTTTTACTTTGAGGCTGTGGCCACGTTATTTTTCTGTCTGACACCTATATTCATTGGTTTCCTGTGAGGTGTTTTGGTTCCCCATCTCTTGCTATGAACTGGCAAAACAGCAGAAGCCCCTAGACAATCTTGATTTCTCAAGGGAAATGAGGGAACACTATACACCATCCAAGATATAAAAATATTGTCAAGGCCCAACACTGCTGAATACTCTGAGGAGATGGCCTGTGAGGCGCCACCTTTCAACTTTTCCTTTTTAGTATGGGCGTCAGTAACATGCGGGAGACTGCGGAGGGGGTCTTTTTTTTATTGGGAACTGATGTGCTTTTACTCAATTCGGGAACCTCACAAGCCAAATTTGTAGTATTTTGCACGAATTGCAAGAGATGTTTACATGTCGATGGTTGAAGTGAAAGCTCGTATTGAGCTTGCTAGAGTATATTTGCTAGGCCTTCGATAGCTCAGTTGGTAGAGCGGAGGACTGTAGTGGTAAAGCAGGCTTCCTTAAGTCGCTGGTTCAAATCCGACGCAAAGGACTTTTGCCAAATGCAAATTTAATTGAATACTTGGAAAGTAAAATAACAGACAATTTATAATTATATTATATTTCATCACTGAAAATAGATGCCTTTTGCTTTGAGGCTGTGGCCACGTTGTTTTTTTGTCTGACACCAATCTTCATTGGTTTCCTGTGAGGTCTTTTGGATCCCCATCTCTTGCTATGAACTGGCAAAACAGCAGAATCACCTTGACAATCTTGATTTCACAAGGGAAATGAGAGAACACTATACACCATCCAAGATGTTAAAATATTGTCAAGGCCCAACACTGCTGAATACTCTGAGGAGATGGCCTGTGAGGCGCTGCCTTTCAACTTTTCCTCCTTAGTATGGTGGTAAGTAACATGCGGGAGACTGCGGAGGATGACATTTTTTTAATTGGGAACAAAGTGCTTTTACTCAATTTGGGAACCTCACAAGGCATATTTGTAGTATTTTGCACGAATTTCAAGGGATGTTTACATGTCGACGGTTGAAGTGGAAGCTCGTATTGTGCTTCCTAGAAATTGCTTTGCTAAGCCTTCGTTAGCTTAGTTGGTAGAGTGCGGAGGACTGTAGTGATGAAACAGGCAACCTTAGGTCGCTGGTCCAAATCCGGCTTGAAGGACTTTTGAAAAATGCAAATTTTATTGAACATTTGGAAAGTAAAATAACAGACAATTTATAATTATATTATATTTCATCACTGAAAATAGATGCCTTTTTCTTTGAGGCTGTGGCCACGTTAATTTTCTGTCCGACACCAATCTTCATTGGTTTCCTGTGAGGTGTTTTGGATCCCCATCTCTTGCTATGAACTGGCAAAACAGCAGAAGCCCCTAGACAATCTTGATTTCTCAAGGGAAATGAGGGAACACTATACACCATCCAAGATATTAAAATATTGTCAAGGCCCAACGCGGCTGAATACTCTGAGGAGATGGCCTGTGAGGTGCCGCCTTTCAACTTTTCCCCCTTAGTATGGTGGTCAGTAACATGCGGGAGACTGCGGAGGGGGTCATTTTTTTAATTGGGAACTGATGTGCTAATACTCAATTCGGGAACCTCACAAGCCAAATTTGTAGTATTTTGCACGAATTGCAAGAGATGTTTACAAGTCGACGGTTGAAGTGGAAGCTCGTATTGAGTTTGCTAGAGAATGATTTGCCAAGCCTTCGATAGCTCAGTTGGTAGAGCGGAGGACTGTAGTGGTACAACAGGCATCCTTAGGTCGCTGGTTCAAATCCGGCTCGAAGGACTTTTGCCAAATGCAAATTTTATTGAATACTTGGAAAGTAAAATAACATACAATTTATAATTATATTATATTTCATCACTGAAAATAGATGCCTTTTGCTTTGAGGTAGTGGCCATGTTATTTTTCTGTCCGACACCAACCTTCATTGGTTTCCTGTGAGGTGTTTGGATCCCAATCTCTTGCTATGAACTGGCAAAACAGCAGAATCCCCTTGACAATCTTGATTTCTCAAGGGAAATGAGAGAACACCATACACCATCCAAGATATTAAAATATTGTCAAGGCCCAACAGTGCTGAATACTCTGAGGAGATGGCCTGTGAGGCGCCGCCTTTCAACTTTTCCTCCTTAGTATGCTGGTCAGTAACATGTGGAAGACTGCGGAGAGGGTCATTTTTTAAATTGGGAACGATGTGCTCTTACTCAATTCGGGAACCTCACAAGCCAAATTTGTAGTATTTTGCACGAATTGCAAGAGATGTTTACATGTCGACGGTTGAAATAGAAGCTCGTATTGAGCTTGCTAGAGAATGATTTGCCAAGCCTTCGATAGCTCAGTTAGTAGAGCAGAGGACTGTAGTGGTGAAACAGACATCTGTAGGTCGCTGTTTCAAATACGGCTCGAAGGACTTTTGCCAAATGCACATTTTATTGAATACTTGGAAAGTAAAATAACTGACAGTTTATAATTATATTACAAAAAAGATAGCAGGCGCCCCTCTCTCAAAAGAACAAGGCATGATAACCTGTTCAGTGGTTATTAACCACATTGAGAGTTCGCAGCCATTGCTTTTTGCTCACTGTACTTTCACAGATGGGAAATATCCATTTGCATATCAGTCTTTGTCCCGCCCACAAGGGCAGTCCAGCACCGAAATGCTATGGAAATTCCTCTCTGAACAAGAGTACCATCAGCAACCCCATACACGTGTTTCAGCCTTGTTGGGCATCATCAGTGAGGTGAAGCTGAGCCTCTCTAAGCACAGTGAGCAGGGAGTCCACGTCTGGTTGCCCCCAGGTAACATAGGGTGACCAACCCCAAGTTCCTTTCAAAAATACAAAAAAGGTAGCAGGCGCCCCTCTCTCGAAAGAACAAGGCATGATAACCTGTTCAGTGGTTATTAACCACATTGAGAGTTCGCAGCCATTGCTTTTTGCTCACTGTACCTTCACAGATGGGAAATATCCATTTGCATATCAGTCTTTGTCCCGCCCACAAAGTGCTGGACTGCCCCTGGGCAGGACAAAGACTGATATGCAAATGGATATTTCCCATCTGTGAAAGGCACAGTGAGTAAAAGCAGTGGCTGCGAACTCTCAAGTGGTTAATAACCACTGAACAGGTTATCATGTCTGTTCTTGCGAGAGAGGGGCGCCCGCTACCTTTGTAAAACTATTTGTTAAGGAACCTGGGATTGGTAACCCTAGGTCTCCTGGGGGCAACCAGACGTGGTCTCCCTCTCACTGTGCTTAGAGAGGCATCAGCTTCACCTCACTGATGATCCCCAACAAGGGTGAAACACGTGTATGGGGTTGCTGGTGGTACTCTCGTTCAGATTGGAATTGCCATTGTATTTCGGTGCTGGACTGCCCCTGGGCAGGACAAAGACTGATATGCAAATGGATATTTCCCATCTGTTAAAGGCACAGTGAGTAAAAGCAGTGGCTGCGAACTCTCAAGTGGTTAATAACCACTGAACAGGTTATCATGTCTGTTCTTGCGAGAGAGGGGCGCCCGCTACCTTTGTAAAACTATTTGTTAAGGAACCTGGGATTGGTAACCCTAGGTCTCCTGGGGGCAACCAGACGTGGTCTCCCTCTCACTGTGCTTAGAGAGGCATCAGCTTCACCTCACTGATGATCCCCAACAAGGGTGAAACACGTGTATGGGGTTGCTGGTGGTACTCTCGTTCAGATTGGAATTGCCATTGTATTTCGGTGCTGGACTGCCCCTGGGCAGGACAAAGACTGATATGCAAATGGATATTTCCCATCTGTGAAAGGCACAGTGAGTAAAAGCAGTGGCTGCGAACTCTCAAGTGGTTAATAACCACTGAACAGGTTATCATGTCTGTTCTTGCGAGAGAGGGGCGCCCGCTACCTTTGTAAAACTATTTGTTAAGGAACCTGGGATTGGTAACCCTAGGTCTCCTGGGGGCAACCAGACGTGGTCTCCCTCTCACTGTGCTTAGAGAGGCATCAGCTTCACCTCACTGATGATCCCCAACAAGGGTGAAACACGTGTATGGGGTTGCTGGTGGTACTCTCGTTCAGATTGGAATTGCCATTGTATTTCGGTGCTGGACTGCCCCTGGGCAGGACAAAGACTGATATGCAAATGGATATTTCCCATCTGTGAAAGGCACAGTGAGTAAAAGCAGTGGCTGCGAACTCTCAAGTGGTTAATAACCACTGAACAGGTTATCATGTCTGTTCTTGCGAGAGAGGGGCGCCCGCTACCTTTGTAAAACTATTTGTTAAGGAACCTGGGATTGGTAACCCTAGGTCTCCTGGGGGCAACCAGACGTGGTCTCCCTCTCACTGCGCTTAGAGAGGCATCAGCTTCACCTCACTGATGATCCCCAACAAGGGTGAAACACGTGTATGGGGTTGCTGGTGGTACTCTCGTTCAGATTGGAATTGCCATTGTATTTCGGTGCTGGACTGCCCCTGGGCAGGACAAAGACTGATATGCAAATGGATATTTCCCATCTGTGAAAGGCACAGTGAGTAAAAGCAGTGGCTGCGAACTCTCAAGTGGTTAATAACCACTGAACAGGTTATCATGTCTGTTCTTGCGAGAGAGGGGCGCCCGCTACCTTTGTAAAACTATTTGTTAAGGAACCTGGGATTGGTAACCCTAGGTCTCCTGGGGGCAACCAGACGTGGTCTCCCTCTCACTGTGCTTAGAGAGGCATCAGCTTCACCTCACTGATGATCCCCAACAAGGGTGAAACACGTGTATGGGGTTGCTGGTGGTACTCTCGTTCAGATTGGAATTGCCATTGTATTTCGGTGCTGGACTGCCCCTGGGCAGGACAAAGACTGATATGCAAATGGATATTTCCCATCTGTGAAAGGCACAGTGAGTAAAAGCAGTGGCTGCGAACTCTCAAGTGGTTAATAACCACTGAACATGTTATCATGTCTGTTCTTGCGAGAGAGGGGCGCCCGCTACCTTTGTAAAACTATTTGTTAAGGAACCTGGGATTGGTAACCCTAGGTCTCCTGGGGGCAACCAGACGTGGTCTCCCTCTCACTGTGCTTAGAGAGGCATCAGCTTCACCTCACTGATGATCCCCAACAAGGGTGAAACACGTGTATGGGGTTGCTGGTGGTACTCTCGTTCAGATTGGAATTGCCATTGTATTTCGGTGCTGGACTGCCCCTGGGCAGGACAAAGACTGATATGCAAATGGATATTTCCCATCTGTGAAAGGCACAGTGAGTAAAAGCAGTGGCTGCGAACTCTCAAGTGGTTAATAACCACTGAACAGGTTATCATGTCTGTTCTTGCGAGAGAGGGGCGCCCGCTACCTTTGTAAAACTATTTGTTAAGGAACCTGGGATTGGTAACCCTAGGTCTCCTGGGGGCAACCAGACGTGGTCTCCCTCTCACTGTGCTTAGAGAGGCATCAGCTTCACCTCACTGATGATCCCCAACAAGGGTGAAACACGTGTATGGGGTTGCTGGTGGTACTCTCGTTCAGATTGGAATTGCCATTGTATTTCGGTGCTGGACTGCCCCTGGGCAGGACAAAGACTGATATGCAAATGGATATTTCCCATCTGTGAAAGGCACAGTGAGTAAAAGCAGTGGCTGCGAACTCTCAAGTGGTTAATAACCACTGAACAGGTTATCATGTCTGTTCTTGCGAGAGAGGGGCGCCCGCTACCTTTGTAAAACTATTTGTTAAGGAACCTGGGATTGGTAACCCTAGGTCTCCTGGGGGCAACCAGACGTGGTCTCCCTCTCACTGTGCTTAGAGAGGCATCAGCTTCACCTCACTGATGATCCCCAACAAGGGTGAAACACGTGTATGGGGTTGCTGGTGGTACTCTCGTTCAGATTGGAATTGCCATTGTATTTCGGTGCTGGACTGCCCCTGGGCAGGACAAAGACTGATATGCAAATGGATATTTCCCATCTGTGAAAGGCACAGTGAGTAAAAGCAGTGGCTGCTGTTAGGAAAGATTTCATGATTGCAGGTAATTTTCCTTCCATGTGGCAACCCCTAAACTTTTTGCTATTGTTTTTAACCTTGTTCTTGACTTTGCCAGAGAAGTACAGCCTTCTGCCGCACTTCTCTGGGCTTTCGCTCCTTTCTTACGGGGAAACTGACATGCCCTTAAGACAGTCAGTACCGGGGAACGCTGTTTCCCGTAGTTTCTTTTATCATGTTGCGGCTTTAGTGCAACATGACACAAGAGGGCACTGTAAGCTAAGTCACAGCTCTCTTGGGTCTCTAGCCTTCTACAGGCCCTAGATACTCTTTTAGGAATGTATTTTGATCGGTGCAAGTCATTCAGGGACTGGAATGGTGGCAGCGATCGTTTTGTTTATTTTGAGCTCCTTTTGGCGTTCTGAGCACGTTTTTCGCACTGAACCCAAAATGGTGGCCTGGCTCCCAAAATGGCCAGTCCATGAGGCTCCTTTGTCCTGTCCACTGACCGTCTTGCTCCCTTCACCTGCCCCAGGTCGGGCGACCCGGGGCCTTCCTTATTTGGGCATGTACTTTCCCGCGAAACGTGGTTGCTTTCGCGGGCTTCTACATGTCGTTTGTGTGCCTCCAGGGTGTGGGCTGGGATGTCTGGTCCCAATACACATCCTGGGTGCCAGAGAGTCTAGGGTGGTGTGAATGCCTGGGACCACCGTGGTCCGTGATTGGTCCACGTATGGTATGTGTGTTGATGAGCGGATCTCCCATTGGCTCCCCTCCGTTTTGGCGCGAAGGGAACCGTGGATAAGAGGGAGCTGGAAACACCACTACCATGTCGATCTCCTGAGTTCTCACGAACGAAGGAATACAGGAGCCAAGTATCCTGCAACCAAGAGGCTGGACCGAGGAATCGCTGGTGACCCGCTGAAGGAATCCTCCTTTGCACTGCTGTCGTCCTGTGAAACCCTTTTCTCCTCTGATCGAACCAGAAGGCCTGTACTGGTGCTTCGACCTTTGGAATAGCAGGAACAGCTATTCCCGGCGACTTCATCAACTCCTGCCAAGTAAGCCTTCGGAAGTGTCTCTGGGCCATCCAGTTGACTGACCAGCTTACAAGGGAGTCCTGCTCTGTAACTGCCGCCAGGTTGTGTTGTATTTCGAGTCCTGGTCACTCTCCCACGCTTCGTACGCTTGGCGTTCCCAAGTCTGAAGGGAGGAGTGTACATTTGACTTGAATACACACGGCCGCTCCGTTGTCCTGCTGCGGCAACAAAACTGTGCTGGTTTCGTCGATTGGGACGTCTTTTTGCTCTACACGACTACGAGGCGTTCCCTGCTCTTCTGAACCTGCCAGCTGCTGAAACTAACGTGGAGAAGCCTGGGTCTGCTTGCTTCGGGGACCGGTGAGTAGTTTAGCTAGGATCTGGTCGCCCTCCTGCAGTATCCCATTGCTTTTCCCTGCTGTGTAAAAACAGCACCCTTTTGGCCGTACTCGCGCTCTGCTTCTGCCCGCTGTGGAGGCTGCGCTTGAGTTGCGGAACCTGTTCTCCTTCTGCTGTGCACTAACCCGAACTGCCTGACTTCCTCCGAAGAGCTTCCCCTTTTGCCCGTTGGCACCGGCGTGGCAGGTACTTTGAGCACAAGGCTCCACTCTTCGCAGGGCTCGGACTTCCATCTAGTTAGGTGCCTCTGAAGGCGAACTGAGTCTAAAACGTTATCGCACTGCCTGTTTTCCTTTCCTTTCAGGTGGACTACATATTTCGTGCTTTAAACGCTTGCGACTGTGTATTTGTATATATATTGTGTTGATATGGTATGTGTTGGTTTAATATTGTGATATTGTGATTTTCTCGCTACGGTCGTTGTTTTAAAGGCCTTAAAATAAATGTGTTTATATTTTTGATATAACACCTGTTTGGAGTAGTTTGTAAGCGCTCTTGCTTTGTGTGCTCACTGCGGGCTTTCAGTCACCCTCACCCCTCTTGAGACCTAGTCTTGACCGCCGCGATCGCTACCTTGATTGGTCTGGCTTGTCCAGAGGTTACCCTGTTCCAAGTAATTAGGTTGGCCTTCTGAACTTCTGCGCCACCAGGACAGAGTTCAGAAATCCGTCTTAACAAATTGGTGTACAGCGGTGGGATACGACTGAAGGTATCCAGTGTTGCGCACAAACTAAGGCATTTCAGGTTATTCCAACCAGTACACGTAGTGAATTGTTGTAGTATAACTTTAAAAAGGCCATAGTCCTATCAAACAGTATGGAAACAAATACGTTGTTAACTTTAAATGCTTCCAAATCAGAAACGCTGAAAAAGATGTGTGCGGAGAGAGGTGTTTCCTCTCAAGGCACTAAATTGGAAATGATCCAAAGAATCGTGGCGTGGCAAGAAGCGCAGCTTGACGCTATAACTTCTGAGGACAGTGCGGAAGGTGGTGGGGCTGCTCTCACTGGCAGAACCGACGGTTCTGCCGCTGCACTGATCCGTCGCGACCACGAGGACAGGGAGGATGTAATGTCTAATGTTTCCTCTGCCAGTGTTGATGGGGAGGCTATGCTTGAATTCAAGAAGCAAGAGCTGCGGTTTAGGCAGCAGAAGCTTGAATTCAGCATAGCCAAACTAAAAATCGAACAGGCAGAAAAACAGAAAGACAGGGATCACCAGTTGGAACTGGCCAAGCTTCAGGTTGCAAATGGGTCCAAGGGTCCTGGACATGGGTCTGGGGCTTCCTCTCATCCACGGTTTCCGAAAGATCTGCTCAGTGTGTATGAAGAAAGGAATGACATTATGGACTGGCTGAATGCGTTTGAGTATGCATGCGAGGTTCAAGAAGTTGACAATGCTGATAAGATTGCGTGGTTGCTCAGTAGACTGCCCCATTCTGGCTGTAGTGCCATTATGGAAATGTCGAAGGCTGAGCGGGCTGATTTCGCAATGTTAAAGCAAACTCTCATTTTAAAGTTTGGGAAGACTCCGGCCCAATATTTAAAGCGTTTTCGAGAGTATAGGAAAAAGGAAGGTGGTACTTGGGTATCTTATGTCGCTGAATCTTTGAAAAACTTAACTGGCTGGGTCGAAGGTTATAAGGTTTCTACCTTCGAAGGCATGATAAATCTTGTCATTCTGGAACATATTTTTGCTTCTTCTTCCCCGGAGCTTAAGCAGCATTTGGCCGATTCGAAGGAGATAGATCCTAAGAAGCTGGCCATTGCAGCAGACTTATGGGTGTCACATCGAGTGTCCCATAAGGACAAAACTCATCCTGGTAAGCAGGAGGAAGGGAAAAAGTCCAAAGATATGGAGGGTGGGGAATCTGCTAAATCTTCTTCCCATAAGGGCCACAAAAAGAAAAACAAGGGTAAGACACAAGAGAACTCACAGGGTAGTGGAGGTCCGCCTCCAAAACCGAACTCTGGTTATAATAAGCCTCCCTACGTAAACAGACCCAATGGGGCGTGTTTTTCTTGTGGAGCAACTGACCATGTGAAGGGGGATCCCCGTTGTAAGGTTAGACCTTTGGGGGTCCACTCCGCTAATCTGGCCTTCTCCTCCTACGAGGAAGAAGAGATTACAGGAGCATCCTTCTCCTCAGACTCGTTTCCCAGCGGGATAGAGGCTGAGGTAGTTTTAGTGTCCCTGGGTTCCTGGGAGCCTAAAGTCGCAGAGGCTTATGCTAGGATTCCGGATAATACCAAGCACTACTTTAAAGACAGTGTGCTGATCAATGGAGTGGATACTCCAGCTCTTAGGGATAGTGGGTGCAGTCGCACTGTAGTGGATTCTACCTTGGTAGACTCAGAGGAAGTTGCCAGAGCTACTCTGATGCCCACTAAGTTGGCTGACGGCCCCCTCCGTATGTTTCCCGTGATCCCTGTAAATCTTACTTTAAATGGTACAGCAGTCAGGATTCCAGTGAGCATTCAGAGAAACGTCCCGGGAAAGGTCTTGTTGGGTAATGATCTCAGAGCTTTAGGGCTCGTAGGAGACACTGCCGAAAGACCCTACACACGGTCTCAAGCACGGGCAGCATTGGCCAAGTCCAATACGCCGCCCCAGCCAAAGGGGAAACCCAAGGCGAAAGGAGTCTACAAGTCAAGACGAGGGAAAGAGAATATTCCCCCGAGCTCGCCTACCACTGCGGTGGAGGAAGTTGGTCAATCGCCCGGGCCTGACGAGGAGGTGGCGATGCCTGAAGTATTCGACCCCAACGATCATCCTGAACTAAAAGACTTGTTAGTTGAAGGAGGTCCTGATAGGGACGAATTCAGTAAAGGCCAACGTGAGTGCCCATCTCTGGAAGGCCTAAGGAGACAGGCCTGCTCCCAGCTTGAGGGTGAACCTCCTGGGAAGCATAGGATTTACTGGGAAGGTGGACTCCTGTATAGTGAGCCCACAGAGTCTACAGAAGGAGACCATAGGAGGTTGGTGGTTCCCCTTGCTGTTAGGCCCTTCCTCCTGCAGTTGGCACATGAAGTTCCCCTTGCTGGTCACCTTGGTATGAAGGGGACCAAGCAAAGGTTATCCATGCACTTCTACTGGCCCAAGATGGGGGAGCAAGTAGAAAGTCACTGCAGGAGTTGTGCCGCCTGCCAGTTGTCTGGTAAGGTTGGCGCGACAATCCAAGCTCCGTTGGTACCGCTCCCAGTTGTGGGGGTACCATTTAAAAGGGTAGGGATCGACATGGTTGGTCCCCTTGACCCGCAAACATCCTCGGACAATAGGTTTATCCTGGTGCTGGTCGACCATGCAACCCGGTATCCTGAGGCCGTCCCATTTACAACTGTAACTGCCAAGCCAGTTGCAGAAGCTTTACTCGGCATGTTTACTAGGGTTGGCTTCCCTAAAGAAGTTGTGCCGGATGATGGCAGCAACTTTATGTCGAAGTATAGGCAGGCTATGTGGAAAGAATGTGGGGTCACCTACAAGTTCTCTTCTGCATATCACCCCCAGACCAATGGTCTGGTGGAACGTTTCAACAGAACGTTAAAGAGCATGATTGGGGCTCTGGAGGAGCCCCAGAGAAGAAAATGGGATCTTCTTTTACCATGCCTACTGTTTGCCTACCGAGAGGTACCACAGGAGGGTGTTGGCTTCAGCCCCTTCGAACTTCTGTTCGGTCATCCCGTACGGGGACCCTTAGCCATCGTCAAAGAGGGATGGGAGATGCCCACTCCCCCTGTTACTACCAATGTAGTTGATTATGTGCTAGGGCTCAGAAAACGGATGGTACTTCTGATGGGCTTGGCTAGTGATAAATTGAAGGCAGGCAAGCGCTGGTGAAACATTGGTACGACCAGAAAGCTTCCCTCATCAACTTTACACCTGGTCAGCAAGTCCTGATCATGAATCCAATAAGGCCTCGAGCTTTACAGGACAAATGGTCAGGCCCTTACACAGTGGTGGAGCCCCTGGGTGAGGTGAACTATTTAGTGGACCTTGGAAGGCCTGGACAGGCTCCAAAAGTGTTCCACGTGAATAGGCTGAAGGCTTTCGTCCCAAGAGTCGAAATCGCAGCACTGCTACTGGCATCAGACGTTGAGGAAGAGGAGTCAGAACCTCTCCCCGACCTGTTCCAAAGCGGTCCTTCAGATAGCTCCGTTGTGGGTGTCCGAGTGGCCCCTCACCTGACTTCTGATCAGCAGGCTGAGGTGAAAAGTTTGCTTAGGCAGTTTTCCCCCCTGTTTTCACAGTCCCCTGGTTTGACACCTTGGTGCAAACATAACATTGACACAGGAGACAGTGTACCTACCAAAAGTAGGGGATACAGGATGTCAGATAAAGTACGGTCTTATATTAAGACCGAGGTCAACAAGATGTTAGACCTTGGGGTGATTGAACCCTCTAGTAGTCCTTGGTCCAGTCCTGTGGTATTGGTTCCAAAGGCAGGCACTTCTGAATTGAGGTTCTGCGTGGATTACAGGGCTCTGAATTCTGTCACCAAGACAGATGCACACCCCTTGCCTCGAACAGATGAGCTGGTGGATACTTTGGGTGCCTCCAAGTACCTCAGCACGTTTGACCTCACTGCTGGCTATTGGCAAATAGCTTTAGCAGAACATGCCAAGGAGAAGACAGCATTTTCTACTCCAGATGGCCTTTACCAATTCCGGGTAATGCCGTTCGGGTTGAAGAATGCACCTGCCACTTTCCAGAGGCTTGTGAATCATGTGTTGAATGGGTTGGACGAATTCTGTCTTGCATATCTGGACGATATAGCAGTTTTCAGTGCCACCTGGGAAGACCATGTGAAACACCTCAGGATTGTGCTCCAGGCTCTTCAGAAAGCCCACTTGACCATAAAGGCTAGTAAATGCCAGATTGGACAAGGCTCAGTGGTTTACCTTGGACATGAAGTAGGTGGAGGGAGGATACAGCCTCTACCCAGTAAAGTACAAGCAGTACAAGACTGGCCTACCCCCACTACGCAAACCCAAGTGAGAGCCTTCTTAGGACTCACGGGGTATTATCGCAATTTTGTGGCAGACTATGGCACCATAGCTGCTCCTCTGACTGCCCTCACAACTCCGAAGAAACCCAAGAAGGTAACTTGGACCGACGAGTGTGAGAAGGCCTTCAATGGCTTAAAAGACTCCTTGTGCCAGGCCCCTGTGCTCAGGGCCCCTGATTATCAAAGACCTTTTATCGTGCAGACGGATGCCTCTGACACTGGGATAGGAGCTGTACTATCACAAGTAGATGAGAAGGGTAAGGAACACCCTATCGGTTTTATTAGTCGCCAGCTTAAGGACAGAGAGCTCAGATGGTCCACGGTAGAGAAAGAATGTTTCTCTGTTGTGTGGGCCCTAAGGAAGCTGAGGCCCTACCTCTATGGGACCCACTTCACTGTGCAGACTGACCATAAGCCGTTAAAGTGGCTAATGAACATGAAGGGGGAGAATCCAAAGTTGCTTAGGTGGTCCATAAGTCTACAAGGCTTCGACTTCACTATTGAGCATAGGCCAGGTGTCCAACATAGCAATGCTGATGGGTTGTCCAGAATGTTTAACCGACCTGAACAAGAGACTCATCCAGGGGTGGATTAGTTCCCCCTGTCCATAGTCTGGGAGGGGCGAGTGTTAGGAAAGATTTCATGATTGCAGGTAATTTTCCTTCCATGTTGTAACCCCTAAACTTTTTGCTATTGTTTTTAACCTTGTTCTTGACTTTGCCAGAGAAGTACAGCCTTCTGCCGCACTTCTCTGGGCTTTCGCTCCTTTCTTACGGGGAAACTGACATGCCCTTAAGACAGTCAGTACCGGGGAACGCTGTTTCCCGTAGTTTCTTTTATCATGTTGCGGCTTTAGTGCAACATGACACAAGAGGGCACTGTAAGCTAAGTTACAGCTCTCTTGGGTCTCTAGCCTTCTACAGGCCCTAGATACTCTTTTAGGAATGTATTTTGATCGGTGCAAGTCATTCAGGGACTGGAATGGTGGCAGCGATCGTTTTGTTTATTTTGAGCTCCTTTTGGCGTTCTGAGCACGTTTTTCGCACTGAACCCAAAATGGTGGCCTGGCTCCCAAAATGGCCAGTCCATGAGGCTCCTTTGTCCTGTCCACTGACCGTCTTGCTCCCTTCACCTGCCCCAGGTCGGGCGACCCGGGGCCTTCCTTATTTGGGCATGTACTTTCCCGCGAAACGTGGTTGCTTTCGCGGGCTTCTACATGTCGTTTGTGTGCCTCCAGGGTGTGGGCTGGGATGTCTGGTCCCAATACACATCCTGGGTGCCAGAGAGTCTAGGGTGGTGTGAATGCCTGGGACCACCGTGGTCCGTGATTGGTCCACGTATGGTATGTGTGTTGATGAGCGGATCTCCCATTGGCTCCCCTCCGTTTTGGCGCGAAGGGAACCGTGGATAAGAGGGAGCTGGAAACACCACTACCATGTCGATCTCCTGAGTTCTCACGAACGAAGGAATACAGGAGCCAAGTATCCTGCAACCAAGAGGCTGGACCGAGGAATCGCTGGTGACCCGCTGAAGGAATCCTCCTTTGCACTGCTGTCGTCCTGTGAAACCCTTTTCTCCTCTGATCGAACCAGAAGGCCTGTACTGGTGCTTCGACCTTTGGAATAGCAGGAACAGCTATTCCCGGCGACTTCATCAACTCCTGCCAAGTAAGCCTTCGGAAGTGTCTCTGGGCCATCCAGTTGACTGACCAGCTTACAAGGGAGTCCTGCTCTGTAACTGCCGCCAGGTTGTGTTGTATTTCGAGTCCTGGTCACTCTCCCACGCTTCGTACGCTTGGCGTTCCCAAGTCTGAAGGGAGGAGTGTACATTTGACTTGAATACACACGGCCGCTCCGTTGTCCTGCTGCGGCAACAAAACTGTGCTGGTTTCGTCGATTGGGACGTCTTTTTGCTCTACACGACTACGAGGCGTTCCCTGCTCTTCTGAACCTGCCAGCTGCTGAAACTAACGTGGAGAAGCCTGGGTCTGCTTGCTTCGGGGACCGGTGAGTAGTTTAGCTAGGATCTGGTCGCCCTCCTGCAGTATCCCATTGCTTTTCCCTGCTGTGTAAAAACAGCACCCTTTTGGCCGTACTCGCGCTCTGCTTCTGCCCGCTGTGGAGGCTGCGCTTGAGTTGCGGAACCTGTTCTCCTTCTGCTGTGCACTAACCCGAACTGCCTGACTTCCTCCGAAGAGCTTCCCCTTTTGCCCGTTGGCACCGGCGTGGCAGGTACTTTGAGCACAAGGCTCCACTCTTCGCAGGGCTCGGACTTCCATCTAGTTAGGTGCCTCTGAAGGCGAACTGAGTCTAAAACGTTATCGCACTGCCTGTTTTCCTTTCCTTTCAGGTGGACTACATATTTCGTGCTTTAAACGCTTGCGACTGTGTATTTGTATATATATTGTGTTGATATGGTATGTGTTGGTTTAATATTGTGATATTGTGATTTTCTCGCTACGGTCGTTGTTTTAAAGGCCTTAAAATAAATGTGTTTATATTTTTGATATAACACCTGTTTGGAGTAGTTTGTAAGCGCTCTTGCTTTGTGTGCTCACTGCGGGCTTTCAGTCACCCTCACCCCTCTTGAGACCTAGTCTTGACCGCCGCGATCGCTACCTTGATTGGTCTGGCTTGTCCAGAGGTTACCCTGTTCTAAGTAATTAGGTTGGCCTTCTGAACTTCTGCGCCACCAGGACAGAGTTCAGAAATCCGTCTTAACAGCTGCAAACTCTCAAGTGGTTAATAACCACTGAACAGGTTATCATGTCTGTTCTTGCGAGAGAGGGGCGCCCGCTACCTTTGTAAAACTATTTGTTAAGGAACCTGGGATTGGTAACCCTAGGTCTCCTGGGGGCAACCAGACGTGGTCTCCCTCTCACTGTGCTTAGAGAGGCATCAGCTTCACCTCACTGATGATCCCCAACAAGGGTGAAACACGTGTATGGGGTTGCTGGTGGTACTCTCGTTCAGATTGGAATTGCCATTGTATTTCGGTGCTGGACTGCCCCTGGGCAGGACAAAGACTGATATGCAAATGGATATTTCCCATCTGTGAAAGGCACAGTGAGTAAAAGCAGTGGCTGCGAACTCTCAAGTGGTTAATAACCACTGAACAGGTTATCATGTCTGTTCTTGCGAGAGAGGGGCGCCCGCTACCTTTGTAAAACTATTTGTTAAGGAACCTGGGATTGGTAACCCTAGGTCTCCTGGGGGCAACCAGACGTGGTCTCCCTCTCACTGTGCTTAGAGAGGCATCAGCTTCACCTCACTGATGATCCCCAACAAGGGTGAAACACGTGTATGGGGTTGCTGGTGGTACTCTCGTTCAGATTGGAATTGCCATTGTATTTCGGTGCTGGACTGCCCCTGGGCAGGACAAAGACTGATATGCAAATGGATATTTCCCATCTGTGAAAGGCACAGTGAGTAAAAGCAGTGGCTGCGAACTCTCAAGTGGTTAATAACCACTGAACAGGTTATCATGTCTGTTCTTGCGAGAGAGGGGCGCCCGCTACCTTTGTAAAACTATTTGTTAAGGAACCTGGGATTGGTAACCCTAGGTCTCCTGGGGGCAACCAGACGTGGTCTCCCTCTCACTGTGCTTAGAGAGGCATCAGCTTCACCTCACTGATGATCCCCAACAAGGGTGAAACACGTGTATGGGGTTGCTGGTGGTACTCTCGTTCAGATTGGAATTGCCATTGTATTTCGGTGCTGGACTGCCCCTGGGCAGGACAAAGACTGATATGCAAATGGATATTTCCCATCTGTGAAAGGCACAGTGAGTAAAAGCAGTGGCTGCGAACTCTCAAGTGGTTAATAACCACTGAACAGGTTATCATGTCTGTTCTTGCGAGAGAGGGGCGCCCGCTACCTTTGTAAAATTATAATTATATTATATTTCATCACTGAAAATAGATGCCTTTTGCTTTGAGGCTGTGGCCACGTTATTTTTCTGTCCGACACCAACCTTCATTGGTTTCCTGTGAGGTGTTTGGATCCCAATCTCTTGCTATGAACTGGCAAAACAGCAGAATCCCCTTGACAATCTTGTTTCTCAAGAGAAATGAGAGAACACTATACACCATCCAAGATATTAAAATATAGTCAAGGCCCAACACGGCTGAATACTCTGAGGAGATGGCCTGTGAGGCGCCTCCTTTCAACTTTTCCTCCTTAGTACGGTGGTCAGTAAAATACGGGAGACTGCGGAGGGGGTCCATTTTTTTAATTGGGAACGATGTGCTTTTACTCAATTCGGGAACCTCACAAGCCAAATTTGTAGTATTTTGCACGAATTGCAAGAGATGTTTACATGTCGACGGTTGAAGTGGAAGCTCGTATTTAGCTTGCTAGAATATTTTTGGAAAGCCTTTGATAGCTCAGTTGGTAGAGCGGAGGACTGTAGTGGTAAAACAGGCTTATTTAGGTCGCTGGTTCAAATCCGACGCAAAGGACTTTTGCCAAATGCAAATTTTATTGAATACTTGGAAAGTAAAATACTTGGAAAGTAAAATAACAGACAATTTATAATTATATTATATTTCATCACTGAAAATAGATGCCTTTTGCTTTGAGGTAGTGGCCACGTTGTTTTTCTGCCTGACACCAATTCTTCATTGGTTTCCTGTGAGGTCTTTTGGATTCCCATCTCTTGCTATGAACTGGCAAAACAGCAGAATCCCCTTGACAATCTTGATTTCTCGAGGGAAATGAGAGAACACTATACACTATCCAAGATGTTAAAATATTGTCAAGGCCCAACACTGCTGAATACTCTGAGGAGATGGCCTGTGAGGTGCTGCCTTTCAACTTTTCCTCCTTAGTATGGTGGTCAGTAACATGCGGGCGACTGCAGAGTGGGTTATTTTTTTAATTTGGAACTGATGTGATTTTACTCAATTCGGGAACCTCACGAGCCAAATTTGTAATATTTTGTACGAATTTTAAGAGATGTTTACAGGACGATGGCTGAAGTGGAAGCTCGTATCGTGCTTCCTAGAAACGACTTTGCCAAGCCGTCGATAGCTCAGTTGGTAGAGCCGAGGACTGTAGTGAAAAAACAGGCAACCTTAGGTTGCTTGTTCAAATCCGGCTTGAAGGACTTTCGACAAATGCAAACTTTATGGAATACTTGGAAAGTAAAATAACAGACAATTTATAATTATATTATATTTCATCACTGAAAATAGATGCCTTTTGCTTTGAGGCTGTGGACACGTTATTTTTCTGTCCGACACCAATCTTCATTGGTTTCCTGAGGGGTGTTTTGGATCCCCATCTCTTGCTATGAACTGGCAAAACAGCAGAATCCCCTTGACAATCTTGATTTCACAAGGGAAATGAGAGAACACGATACACCATCCAAGATATTAAAATATTGTCAAGGCCCAACACTGCTGAATACTCTGAGGAGATGGCCTGTGAGGCGCCGCCTTTCAACTTTTCCTCCTTAGTATGGTGATCAGTAACATGCGGGAGACTGCGGAGGGGGTCTTTTTTTAATTGGGAACTGATGTGCTTTTACTCAATTCGGGAACCTCACAAGCCAAATTTGTAGTATTTTGCACGAAATGGAAATGGAAGCTCGTATTGACCTTGCTAAAGAGAGTGAGTATCCAATCCTTCGATAGCTCAGTTGGTAGAGCGGAGGACTGTAGTGATGAAACAGGCATCCTTAGGTTGCTGGTTCAAATCCGGCTGGAGGGACTTTTGCCAAATGCAAATTTTATTGAATACTTGGAAAGTAAAATACTTGGAAAGTAAAATAACAGACAATTTATAATTATATTATATTTCATCACTGAAAATAGATGCCTTTTGCTTTGAGTTAGTGGCCATGTTATTTTTCTGTCCGACACCAACCTTCATTGGTTTCCTGTGAGGTGTTTGGATCCCAATCTCTTGCTATGAACTGGCAAAACAGCAGAATCCCCTTGACAATCTTGATTTCTCAAGGGAAATGAGAGAACACTATACACCATCCAAGATATTAAAATATTGTCAAGGCCCAACACTGCTGAATACTCTGAGGAGATGGCCTGTGAGGCGCCGCCTTTCAACTTTTCCTCCTTAGTATGGTGGTCAGTAACATGTGGGAGACTGCGGAGAGGGTCATTTTTTAAATTGGGAACGATGTGCTCTTACTCAATTCGGGAACCTCACAAGCCAAATTTGTAGTATTTTGCACGAATTGCAAGAGATGTTTACATGTCGACGGTTGAAATAGAAGCTCGTATTGCGCTTGCTAGAGAGCAATTTGTCAAGCCTTCGATAGCTCAGTTGGTAGAGCAGAGGACTGTAGTGGTGAAACAGACATCTGTAGGTCGCTGGTTCAAATCCGCGTGGAAGGACTTTTGCCAAATGCACATTTTATTGAATACTTGGAAAGTAAAATACTTGGAAAGTAAAATAACTGACAGTTTATAATTATATTATATTTCATCACTGAAACTAGATGCCTTTTGCTTTGAGGCTGTGGCCACGTTATTTTTCTGTCCGACACCAACCTTCATTGGTTTCCTGTGAGGTGTTTGGATCCCAATCTCTTGCTATGAACTGGCAAAACAGCAGAATCCCCTTGACAATCTTGTTTCTCAAGAGAAATGAGAGAACACTATACACCATCCAAGATATTAAAATATAGTCAAGGCCCAACACGGCTGAATACTCTGAGGAGATGGCCTGTGAGGCGCCTCCTTTCAACTTTTCCTCCTTAGTATGGTGGTCAGTAAAATGCGGGAGACTGCGGAGGGGGTCAATTTTTTTAATTGGGAACGATGTGCTTTTACTCAATTCGGGAACCTCACAAGCCAAATTTGTAGTATTTTGCACGAATTGCAAGAGATGTTTACATGTCGACGGTTGAAGTGGAAGCTCGTATTTAGCTTGCTAGAATATTTTTGGAAAGTCTTTGATAGCTCAGTTGGTAGAGCGGAGGACTGTAGTGGTAAAACAGGCTTATTTAGGTCGCTGGTTCAAATCCGACGCAAAGGACTTTTGCCAAATGCAAATTTTATTGAATACTTGGAAAGTAAAATACTTGGAAAGTAAAATAACAGACAATTTATAATTATATTATATTTCATCACTGAAAAAAAGATGCCTTTTGCTTTGAGGCTGTGGCCACGTTATTTTTCTGTATGACACCAATCTTCATTGGTTTCCTGTGAGGTGTTTGGCTCCCAATCTCTTGCTATGAACTGGTAAAACAGAAGAATCCCCTTGACAATCTTGATTGCTCAAGGGAAATGAGAGAACACTATACACCATCCACGATATTAAAATATTGTCAAGGCCCAACACTGCTGAATACTCTGAGGAGATGGCCTGTGAGGCGCCGCCTTTCAACTTTTCCTCCTTAGTATGGTGGTCAGCAACATGTGGGAGACTGCGGAGAGGGTCATTTTTTTAATTGGGAACAATGTGCTCTTACTCAATTCGGGAACCTCACAAGCCAAATTTGTAGTATTTTGCACGAATTGCAAGAGATGTTTACATGTCGACGGTTGAAATGGAAGCTCGTATTGAGCTTGCTAGAGAATAATTTGCCAAGCCTTCGATAGCTCAGTTGGTATGCCGGTGGACAGTAGTGGTGAATCAAGCATCGTTAGGTTGCTGGTTCAAATCTGGCTCAAGGACTTTTGCCAAATGCAAATTATATTGAATACTTGGAAAGTAAAATAACAGCCAATTTATAATTATATTATATTTCATCACTGAAAATAGACGCCTTTTGCTTTGAGGCTGTGGCCATGTTATTTTTCTGTCCGACACCAATCTTCATTGGTTTCCTGTGAGGTGGTTTGGATCCCCATCTCTTGCTGTGAACTGGCAAAACAGCAGAATCCCCTTGACAATCTTGATTTCTCAAGGGAAATGAGAGAACACCATAGACCATCCAAGATATTAAAATATTGTCAAGGCCCAACACTGCTGAATACTCTGAGGAGATGGCCTGTGAGGCGCCGCCTTTCAACTTTTCCCCCTTACTATGGTGGTCAGTAACATGCGGGAGACTGCGGAGGGGGTCATTTTTTTAATTGGGAACTGATGTGCTTTTACTCAATTCGGGAACCTCACAAGCCACATTTTTAGTATTTTGCACGAATTGCAAGAGATGTGTACATGTCGACGGTTGAAGTTGAAGCTCGTATTGAGCTTGCTAAAGTATATGTGACAAGTCTACGATAGCTTAGTTGGTAGAGCGGAGGACTGTAGTAGAAAAACAGGCTTCCTTAGGTTGCTGGTTCAAATCTGGAGTGAAGGACTTTAACCACATGCAAATTTTATTGAAAACTTGGAAAGTAAAATACTTGGAAAGTAAAATAACAGACAATTTGTAATTATTTTATATTTCATCACTGAAAATAGATGCCTTTTGCTTTGAGGCTGTGGCCACGTTATTTTTCTGTCTGACACCTATATTCATTGGTTTCCTGTGAGGTGTTTTGGTTCCCCATCTCTTACTATGAACTGACAAAACAGCAGACGCCCCTAGACAATCTTTATTTCTCAAGGGAAATGAGGGAACACTATACACCATCCAAGATATTAAAATATTGTCAAGGCCCAACACTGCTGAATACTCTGAGGAGATGGCCTGTGAGGTGCTGCCTTTCAACTTTTCCTCATTAGTATGGTGGTCAGTAACATGCGGGAGACTGCGGAGGGTGTCATTTTTTTATTGGGAACGATGTGCTTTTACTCGATTCGGGAACCTCACAAGCCAAATTTGTAGTATTTTGCACGAATTGCAAGAGATGGTTACATGTCGAAGGTTGAAGTGGAAGCTCGTTTTGAGCTTGCTAGAGAGTGACTATCCAAGCCTTCGATAGCTCAGTTGGTAGAGCGGAGGACTATAGTGATGAAACAGGCATCCTTAGGTTGCTGGTTCAAGTCCGGCTTGAAGGACTTTTGCCAAATGCACATTTTATTGAATACTTGGAAAGTAAAATACTTGGAAAGTAAAATAACAGACAATTTATAATTATATTATATTTCATCACTGAAAATAGATGCCTTTTGCTCTGAGGTAGTGGCCACGTTATTTTTCTGTCCGACACCAATCTTCATTGGTTTCCTGTGAGGTGTTTGGCTCCCAATCTCTTGCTATGAACTGGCAAAATAGCAGAATCCCCTTGACAATCTTGATTTCTCAAGGGAAATGAGAGAACACTATACACCATCCAAGATATTAAAATATTGTCAAGGCCCAACACTGCTGAATAGTCTGAGGAGATGGCCTGTGAGGCGCCACCTTTCAACTTTTCCTCCTTAGTATGGTGTCAGTAACATGTGGGAGACTGCGGAGAGGGTCATTTTTTAAATTGGGAAGGATGTGCTCTTACTCAATTCGGGAACCTCACAAGCCAAATTTGTAGTATTTTGCACGAATTGCAAGAGATGTTTACATGTCGACGGTTGAAATGGAAGCTCGTATTGAGCTTGCTAGAGAATGATTTGCCAAGCCTTCGATAGCTCAGTTGGTAGAGCAGAGGACTGTAGTGGTGAAACAGACATCTGTAGGTCGCTGGTTCAAACCCGGCTCGAAGGACTTTTGCCAAATGCACATTTTATTGAATACTTGGAAAGTAAAATACTTGGAAATTAAAATAACTGACAGTTTATAATTATATTATATTTCATCACAGAAAATAGATGCCTTTTGCTCTGAGGTAGTGGCCACGTTATTTTTCTGTCCGACACCAACATTCATTGGTTTCCTGTTAGGTGTTTGGATCCCAATCTCTTGCTATGAACTGGCAAAACAGCAGAATCCCCTTGACAATCTTGTTTCTCAAGAGAAATGAGAGAACACTATACACCATCCAAGATATTAAAATCTAGTCAAGGCCCAACACGGCTGAATACTCTGAGGAGATGGCCTGTGAGGCGCCGCCTTTCAACTTTTCCTCCTTAGTATGGTGGTCAGTAACATGCGGGAGACTGCGGAGGGGGTCATTTTTTTAATTGGGAACTGATGTGCTTTTACTCAATTCGGGAACCTCACAAGCCAAATTTGTAGTATTTTGCACGAATTGCAAGAGATGTTTACATGTCGACGGTTGAAGTGGAAGCTCGTATTTAGCTTGCTAGAATATTTTTGGAAAGTCTTTGATAGCTCAGTTGGTAGAGCGTAGGACTGTAGTGGTGAAACAGACATCTGTAGGTCGCTGGTTCAAACCCGGCTCGAAGGACTTTTGCCAAATGCACATTTTATTGAATACTTGGAAAGTAAAATACTTGGAAAGTAAAATAACTGACAGTTTATAATTATATTATATTTCATCCCTGAAAATAGATGCCTTTTGCTTTGAGGTAGTGGCCATGTTATTTTTCTGTCCGACACCAACCTTCATTGGTTTCCTGTGAGGTGTTTGGATCCCAATCTCTTGCTATGAACTGGCAAAATAGCAGAATCCCCTTGACAATCTTGATTTCTCAAGGGAAATGAGAGAACACTATACACCATCCAAGATATTAAAATATTGTCAAGGCCCAACACTGCTGAATACTCTGAGGAGATGGCCTGTGAGGCGCCACCTTTCAACTTTTCCTCATTAGTATGGTGGTCAGTAACATGCGGGCGACTGCGGAGGGGGTCATTTTTTTTATTGGGAACAATGTGCTTTTACTCAATTCGGGAACCTCACAAGCCAAATTTGTAGTATTTTGCACGAATTGCAAGAGATGGTTACATGTCGACGGTTGAAGTGGAAGCTCGTTTTGAGCTTGCAAGAGAGTGACTATCCAAGCCTTCGATAGCTCAGTTGGTAGAGCGGAGGACTGTAGTGATGAAAAAGGCATCCTTAGGTTGCTGGTTCAAGTCCGGCTTGAAGGACTTTTGCCAAATGCAAATTTTATTGAATACTTGGAAAGTAAAATACTTGGAAAGTAAAATAACAGACAATTTATAATTATATTATATTTCATCACTGAAAAAAGATGCCTTTTGCTTTGTGGCTGTGGCCACGTTATTTTTCTGTCCGACACCAATCTTCGTTGGTTTTCTGTGAGGTGTTTGGATCCCCATCTCTTGCTATGCACTGGCAAAACAGCAAAATCCCCTTGACAATCTTGATTTCTCAAGGGAAATGAGAGAACACTATACACCATCCAAGATATTAAAATATTGTCAAGGCCCAACACGGCTGAATACTCTGAGGAGATGGCCTGTGAGGCGCCGCCTTTCAACTTTTCCTCCTTAGTATGGTGGTCAGTAAGATGCGGGAGACTGCGGAGGGGGTCATTTTTTTAATTGGGAACAAAGTGCTTTTACTCAATTCGGGAACCTCACAAGCCAAATTTGAAGTATTTTGCACGAATTGCAAGAGATGTTTACATGTCGACGGGTGAAGTGGAAGCTCGTATTGAGCTTGCTAGAGAATGATTTGCCAACCCTTCGATAGCTCAGTTGGTAGAAGGAGGACTGTAGTGGTGAAACAGGCATCCTTTGATTGCTGGTTCAAATCCGGCTCGCAGGAATTTTGCCAAATGCAAATTTTATTGAATACTTGGAAAGTAAAATACTTGGAAAGGAAAATAACAGACAATTTATAATAACATTATATTTCATTACTGAAAATAGATGCCTTTTGCTTTGAGGCTGTGGCCACGTTATTTTTCTGTCCGACACCAATCTTCATTGGTTTTCTGTGAGGTGTTTTGGATCCCCATCTCTTGCTATGAACTGGCAAAACAGCAGAATCCCCTTGACAATCTTGATTTCTCAAGGGAAATGAGAGAACACTATACACCATCCAAGATATTAAAATATTGTCAAGGCCCAACACTGCTGAATACTCTGAGGAGATGGCCTGTGAGGCGCCGCCTTTCAACTTTTACTCCTTAGTATGGTGGTCAGTAACATGCGGGAGACTGCGGAGAGGGTCATTTTTTTTAATAGGGAACTGATGTGCTTTTACTCAGTTCGGGAACCTCACAAGCCAAATTTGCAGTATTTTGCACGAATTGCAAGAGATATATACATGTCGACGGTTGAAGTGGAAGCTCGTATTGAGCTTGCTAGAGAATGATTTGCCAAGCCTTCGATAGCTCAGTTGTTAGAGTGGGGGACTGTAGTGGTGAAACAGACATCCTTAGGTAGTTGGTTCAAATGTGACTCGAAGGACTTTCGCCAAATGCAAATTTAATTGAATACCTGGAAAGTAAAATAACAGACAATTTATAATTATATTATATTTCATAACTGAAAATAGATGCCTTTTGCTTTGAGGCTGTGGCCACGTTGTTTTTCTGCCTGACACCAATTCTTCATTGGTTTCCTGTGAGGTCTTTTGGATTCCCATCTCTTGCTATGAACTGGCAAAACAGCAGAATCTCCTTGACAATCTTGATTTCTCGAGGGAAATGAGAGAACACTATACACTATCCAAGATGTTAAAATATTGTCAAGGCCCAACACTGCTGAATACTCTGAGGAGATGGCCTGTGAGGTGCTGCCTTTCAACTTTTCCTCCTTAGTATGGTGGTCAGTAACATGCGGGCGACTGCAGAGTGGGTTATTTTTTTAATTTGGAACTGATGTGATTTTACTCAATTCGGGAACCTCACGAGCCAAATTTGTAATATTTTGTACGAATTTTAAGAGATGTTTACAGGACGATGGCTGAAGTGGAAGCTCGTATCGTGCTTCCTAGAAACGACTTTGCCAAGCCGTCGATAGCTCAGTTGGTAGAGCCGAGGACTGTAGTGAAAAAACAGGCAACCTTAGGTTGCTTGTTCAAATCCGGCTTGAAGGACTTTCGACAAATGCAAACTTTATGGAATACTTGGAAAGTAAAATAACAGACAATTTATAATTATATTATATTTCATCACTGAAAATAGATGCCTTTTGCTTTGAGGCTGTGGACACGTTATTTTTCTGTCCGACACCAATCTTCATTGGTTTCCTGAGGGGTGTTTTGGATCCCCATCTCTTGCTATGAACTGGCAAAACAGCAGAATCCCCTTGACAATCTTGATTTCACAAGGGAAATGAGAGAACACGATACACCATCCAAGATATTAAAATATTGTCAAGGCCCAACACTGCTGAATACTCTGAGGAGATGGCCTGTGAGGCGCCGCCTTTCAACTTTTCCTCCTTAGTATGGTGATCAGTAACATGCGGGAGACTGCGGAGGGGGTCTTTTTTTAATTGGGAACTGATGTGCTTTTACTCAATTCGGGAACCTCACAAGCCAAATTTGTAGTATTTTGCACGAAATGGAAATGGAAGCTCGTATTGACCTTGCTAAAGAGAGTGAGTATCCAAGCCTTCGATAGCTCAGTTGGTAGAGCGGAGGACTGTAGTGATGAAACAGGCATCCTTAGGTTGCTGGTTCAAATCCGGCTGGAAGGACTTTTGCCAAATGCAAATTTTATTGAATACTTGGAAAGTAAAATACTTGGAAAGTAAAATAACAGACAATTTATAATTATATTATATTTCATCACTGAAAATAGATGCCTTTTGCTTTGAGGTAGTGGCCATGTTATTTTTCTGTCCGACACCAACCTTCATTGGTTTCCTGTGAGGTGTTTGGATCCCAATCTCTTGCTATGAACTGGCAAAACAGCAGAATCCCCTTGACAATCTTGATTTCTCAAGGGAAATGAGAGAACACTATACACCATCCAAGATATTAAAATATTGTCAAGGCCCAACACTGCTGAATACTCTGAGGAGATGGCCTGTGAGGCGCCGCCTTTCAACTTTTCCTCCTTAGTATGGTGGTCAGTAACATGTGGGAGACTGCGGAGAGGGTCATTTTTTAAATTGGGAACGATGTGCTCTTACTCAATTCGGGAACCTCACAAGCCAAATTTGTAGTATTTTGCACGAATTGCAAGAGATGTTTACATGTCGACGGTTGAAATAGAAGCTCGTATTGCGCTTGCTAGAAAGCAATTTGTCAAGCCTTCGATAGCTCAGTTGGTAGAGCAGAGGACTGTAGTGGTGAAACAGACATCTGTAGGTCGCTGGTTCAAATCCGGGTGGAAGGACTTTTGCCAAATGCACATTTTATTGAATACTTGGAAAGTAAAATACTTGGAAAGTAAAATAACTGACAGTTTATAATTATATTATATTTCATCACTGAAACTAGATGCCTTTTGCTTTGAGGCTGTGGCCACGTTATTTTTCTGTCCGACACCAACCTTCATTGGTTTCCTGTGAGGTGTTTGGATCCCAATCTCTTGCTATGAACTGGCAAAACAGCAGAATCCCCTTGACAATCTTGTTTCTCAAGAGAAATGAGAGAACACTATACACCATCCAAGATATTAAAATATAGTCAAGGCCCAACACGGCTGAATACTCTGAGGAGATGGCCTGTGAGGCGCCTCCTTTCAACTTTTCCTCCTTAGTATGGTGGTCAGTAAAATGCGGGAGACTGCGGAGGGGGTCAATTTTTTTAATTGGGAACGATGTGCTTTTACTCAATTCGGGAACCTCACAAGCCAAATTTGTAGTATTTTGCACGAATTGCAAGAGATGTTTACATGTAAACGGTTGAAGTGGAAGCTCGTATTTAGCTTGCTAGAATATTTTTGGAAAGCCTTTGATAGCTCAGTTGGTAGTGCGGAGGACTGTAGTGGTAAAACAGGCTTATTTAGGTCGCTGGTTCAAATCCGACGCAAAGGACTTTTGCCAAATGCAAATTTTATTGAATACTTGGAAAGTAAAATACTTGGAAAGTAAAATAACAGACAATTTATAATTATATTATATTTCATCACTGAAAAAAAGATGCCTTTTGCTTTGAGGCTGTGGCCACGTTATTTTTCTGTATGACACCAATCTTCATTGGTTTCCTGTGAGGTGTTTGGCTCCCAATCTCTTGCTATGAACTGGTAAAACAGAAGAATCCCCTTGACAATCTTGATTGCTCAAGGGAAATGAGAGAACACTATACACCATCCACGATATTAAAATATTGTCAAGGCCCAACACTGCTGAATCCTCTGAGGAGATGGCCTGTGAGGCGCCGCCTTTCAACTTTTCCTCCTTAGTATGGTGGTCAGTAACATGTGGGAGACTGCGGAGAGGGTCATTTTTTTAATTGGGAACAATGTGCTCTTACTCAATTCGGGAACCTCACAAGCCAAATTTGTAGTATTTTGCACGAATTGCAAGAGATGTTTACATGTCGACGGTTGAAATGGAAGCTCGTATTGAGCTTGCTAGAGAATAATTTGCCAAGCCTTCGATAGCTCAGTTGGTATGCCGGTGGACAGTAGTGGTGAATCAAGCATCCTTAGGTTGCTGGTTCAAATCTGGCTCAAGGACTTTTGCCAAATGCAAATTATATTGAATACTTGGAAAGTAAAATAACAGACAATTTATAATTATATTATATTTCATCACTGAAAATAGACGCCTTTTGCTTTGAGGCTGTGGCCATGTTATTTTTCTGTCCGAAACCAATCTTCATTGGTTTCCTGTGAGGTGGTTTGGATCCCCATCTCTTGCTGTGAACTGGCAAAACAGCAGAATCCCCTTGACAATCTTGATTTCTCAAGGGAAATGAGAGAACACCATAGACCATCCAAGATATTAAAATATTGTCAAGGCCCAACACTGCTGAATACTCTGAGGAGATGGCCTGTGAGGCGCCGCATTTCAACTTTTCCTCCTTACTATGGTGGTCAGTAACATGCGGGAGACTGCGGAGGGGGTCATTTTTTTAATTGGGAACTGATGTGCTTTTACTCAATTCGGGAACCTCACAAGCCAAATTTGTAGTATTTTGCACGAATTGCAAGAGATGGTTACATGTCGAAGGTTGAAGTGGAAGCTCGTTTTGAGCTTGCTAGAGAGTGACTATCCAAGCCTTCGATAGCTCAGTTGGTAGAGCGGAGGACTATAGTGATGAAACAGGCATCCTTAGGTTGCTGGTTCAAGTCCGGCTTGAAGGACTTTTGCCAAATGCAAATTTTATTGAATACTTGGAAAGTAAAATACTTGGAAAGTAAAATAACAGACAATTTATAATTATATTATATTTCATCACTGAAAAAAGATGCCTTTTGCTTTGAGGCTGTGGCCACGTTATTTTTCTGTCCGACACCAATCTTCGTTGGTTTTCTGTGAGGTGTTTTGGATCCCCATCTCTTGCTATGAACTCGCAAAACAGCAGAATCCCCTTGACAATCTTGATTTCTCAAGGGAAATGAGAGAACACTATACACCATCCAAGATATTAAAATTTTGTCAAGGCCCAACACGGCTGAATACTCTGAGGAGAAGGCCTGTGAGGCGCCGCCTTTCAACTTTTCCTCCTTAGTATGGTGGTCAGTAACATGCGGGAGACTGCGGAGGGGGTCATTTTTTTAATTGGGAACAAAGTGCTTTTACTCAATTCGGGAACCTCACAAGCCAAATTTGAAGTATTTTGCACGAATTGCAAGAGATGTTTACATGTCGACGGGTGAAGTGGAAGCTCGTATTGAGCTTGCTAGAGAATGATTTGCCAAGCCTTCGATAGCTCAGTTAGTAGAAGGAGGATTGTAGTGGTGAAACAGGCATCCTTTGGTCGCTGGTTCAAATCCGGCTCGCAGGACTTTTGCCAAATGCACATTTTATTGAATACTTGGAAAGTAAAATACTTGGAAAGGAAAATAACAGACAATTTATAATAATATTAAATTTCATTACAGAAAATAGATGCCTTTTGCTTTGAGGCTGTGGCCACGTTATTTTTCTGTCCGACACCAATCTTCATTGGTTTCCTGTGAGGTGTTTTGGATCGCCATCTCTTGCTATGAACTGGCAAAACAGCAGAATCCCCTTGACAATCTTGATTTTTCAAGGGAAATGAGAGAACACTATACACCATCCAAGATATTCAAATATTGTCAAGGCCCAACACTGCTGAATACTCTGAGGAGATGGCCTGTGAGGCGCTGCCTTTCAACTTTTACTCCTTAGTATGGTGGTCAGTAACATGCGGGAGACTGCGGAGAGGGTAATTTTTTTAATAGGGAACTGATGTGCTTTTACTCAATTCGGGAACCTCACAAGCCAAATTTGCAGTATTTTACACGAATTGCAAGAGATATTTACATGTCGACGGTTGAAGTGGAAGCTCGTATTGAGCTTGCTAGAGAATGATTTGCCAAGCCTTCGATAGCTCAGTTGTTAGAGTGGAGGACTGTAGATGTGAAACAGACATCCTTAGGTAGTTGGTTCAAATCTGGCTCAAGGACTTTTGCCAAATGCAAATTATATTGAATACTTGGAAAGTAAAATAACAGACAATTTATAATTATATTATATTTCATCACTGAAAATAGACGCCTTTTGCTTTGAGGCTGTGGCCATGTTATTTTTCTGTCCGACACCAATCTTCATTGGTTTCCTGTGAGGTGGTTTGGATCCCCATCTCTTGCTGTGAACTGGCAAAACAGCAGAATCCCCTTGACAATCTTGATTTCTCAAGGGAAATGAGAGAACACCATAGACCATCCAAGATATTAAAATATTGTCAAGGCCCAACACTGCTGAATACTCTGAGGAGATGGCCTGTGAGGCGCCGCCTTTCAACTTTTCCTCCTTACTATGGTGGTCAGTAACATGCGGGAGACTGCGGAGGGGGTCATTTTTTTAATTGGGAACTGATGTGCTTTTACTCAATTCGGGAACCTCACAAGCCAAATTTGTAGTATTTTGCACGAATTGCAAGAGATGGTTACATGTCGAAGGTTGAAGTGGAAGCTCGTTTTGAGCTTGCTAGAGAGTGACTATCCAAGCCTTCGATAGCTCAGTTGGTAGAGCGGAGGACTATAGTGATGAAACAGGCATCCTTAGGTTGCTGGTTCAAGTCCGGCTTGAAGGACTTTTGCCAAATGCAAATTTTATTGAATACTTGGAAAGTAAAATACTTGGAAAGTAAAATAACAGACAATTTATAATTATATTATATTTCATCACTGAAAAAAGATGCCTTTTGCTTTGAGGCTGTGGCCACGTTATTTTTCTGTCCGACACCAATCTTCGTTGGTTTTCTGTGAGGTGTTTTGGATCCCCATCTCTTGCTATGAACTCGCAAAACAGCAGAATCCCCTTGACAATCTTGATTTCTCAAGGGAAATGAGAGAACACTATACACCATCCAAGATATTAAAATTTTGTCAAGGCCCAACACGGCTGAATACTCTGAGGAGAAGGCCTGTGAGGCGCCGCCTTTCAACTTTTCCTCCTTAGTATGGTGGTCAGTAACATGCGGGAGACTGCGGAGGGGGTCATTTTTTTAATTGGGAACAAAGTGCTTTTACTCAATTCGGGAACCTCACAAGCCAAATTTGAAGTATTTTGCACGAATTGCAAGAGATGTTTACATGTCGACGGGTGAAGTGGAAGCTCGTATTGAGCTTGCTAGAGAATGATTTGCCAAGCCTTCGATAGCTCAGTTAGTAGAAGGAGGATTGTAGTGGTGAAACAGGCATCCTTTGGTCGCTGGTTCAAATCCGGCTCGCAGGACTTTTGCCAAATGCACATTTTATTGAATACTTGGAAAGTAAAATACTTGGAAAGGAAAATAACAGACAATTTATAATAATATTAAATTTCATTACAGAAAATAGATGCCTTTTGCTTTGAGGCTGTGGCCACGTTATTTTTCTGTCCGACACCAATCTTCATTGGTTTCCTGTGAGGTGTTTTGGATCGCCATCTCTTGCTATGAACTGGCAAAACAGCAGAATCCCCTTGACAATCTTGATTTTTCAAGGGAAATGAGAGAACACTATACACCATCCAAGATATTCAAATATTGTCAAGGCCCAACACTGCTGAATACTCTGAGGAGATGGCCTGTGAGGCGCTGCCTTTCAACTTTTACTCCTTAGTATGGTGGTCAGTAACATGCGGGAGACTGCGGAGAGGGTAATTTTTTTAATAGGGAACTGATGTGCTTTTACTCAATTCGGGAACCTCACAAGCCAAATTTGCAGTATTTTACACGAATTGCAAGAGATATTTACATGTCGACGGTTGAAGTGGAAGCTCGTATTGAGCTTGCTAGAGAATGATTTGCCAAGCCTTCGATAGCTCAGTTGTTAGAGTGGAGGACTGTAGATGTGAAACAGACATCCTTAGGTAGTTGGTTCAAATCTGGCTCAAGGACTTTTGCCAAATGCAAATTATATTGAATACTTGGAAAGTAAAATAACAGACAATTTATAATTATATTATATTTCATCACTGAAAATAGACGCCTTTTGCTTTGAGGCTGTGGCCATGTTAATTTTCTGTCCGACACCAATCTTCATTGGTTTCCTGTGAGGTGGTTTGGATCCCCATCTCTTGCTGTGAACTGGCAAAACAGCAGAATCCCCTTGACAATCTTGATTTCTCAAGGGAAATGAGAGAACACCATAGACCATCCAAGATATTAAAATATTGTCAAGGCCCAACACTGCTGAATACTCTGAGGAGATGGCCTGTGAGGCGCCGCCTTTCAACTTTTCCTCCTTACTATGGTGGTCAGTAACATGCGGGAGACTGCGGAGGGGGTCATTTTTTTAATTGGGAACTGATGTGCTTTTACTCAATTCGGGAACCTCACAAGCCAAATTTGTAGTATTTTGCACGAATTGCAAGAGATGGTTACATGTCGAAGGTTGAAATGGAAGCTCGTTTTGAGCTTGCTAGAGAGTGACTATCCAAGCCTTCGATAGCTCAGTTGGTAGAGCGGAGGACTATAGTGATGAAACAGGCATCCTTAGGTTGCTGGTTCAAGTCCGGCTTGAAGGACTTTTGCCAAATGCAAATTTTATTGAATACTTGGAAAGTAAAATACTTGGAAAGTAAAATAACAGACAATTTATAATTATATTATATTTCATCACTGAAAAAAGATGCCTTTTGCTTTGAGGCTGTGGCCACGTTATTTTTCTGTCCGACACCAATCTTCGTTGGTTTTCTGTGAGGTGTTTTGGATCCCCATCTCTTGCTATGAACTGGCAAAACAGCAGAATCCCCTTGACAATCTTGATTTCTCAAGGGAAATGAGAGAACACTATACACCATCCAAGATATTAAAATTTTGTCAAGGCCCAACACGGCTGAATACTCTGAGGAGAAGGCCTGTGAGGCGCCGCCTTTCAACTTTTCCTCCTTAGTATGGTGGTCAGTAACATGCGGGAGACTGCGGAGGGGGTCATTTTTTTAATTGGGAACAAAGTGCTTTTACTCAATTCGGGAACCTCACAAGCCAAATTTGAAGTATTTTGCACGAATTGCAAGAGATGTTTACATGTCTACGGGTGAAGTGGAAGCTCGTATTGAGCTTGCTAGAGAATGCTTTGCCAAGCCTTCGATAGCTCAGTTGGTAGAGCTGTGGACTGTAGTGGTGAATCAGGCATGCTTTGGTGGCTGGTTCAAATCCGGTTGGAAGGACTTTTGCCAAATGCAAATTTTATTGAATACTTGGAAAGTAAAATAACAGACAATTTATAATTATATTATATTTCATCACTGAAAATAGACGCCTTTTGCTTTGAGGCTGTGGCCACGTTATTTTTCTGTCCGACACCAATCTTCATTGGTTTCTTGTGAGGTGTTTTGGATCCCCATCTCTTGCTGTGAACTGGCAAAACAGCAGAATCCCCTTGACAATCTTGATTTCTCAAGGGAAATGAGAGAACACCATACACCATCCAAGATATTAAAATATTGTCAAGGCCCAACACTGCTGAATACTCTGAGGAGATGGCCTGTGAGGCGCCGCCTTTCAACTTTTCCTCCTTACTATGGTGGTCAGTAACATGCGGGAGACTGCGGAGGGGGTTATTTTTTTAATTGGGAACTGATGTGCTTTTACTCAATTCGGGAACCTCACAAGCCACATTTTTAGTATTTTGCACGAATTGCAAGAGATGTTTACATGTCGACAGTTGAAGTGGAAGCTCGTATGGAGCTAACTAAAGTATATTTTCCAAGTCTATGATAGCTCAGTTGGTAGAGCGGAGGACTGTAGTAGTAAAACAGTTTTACTTAGGTCGCTGGTTCAAATCTGGAGTGAAGGACTTTAGCCACATGCACATTTTATTGAAAACTTGGAAAGTAAAATACTTGGAAAGTAAAATAACAGACAATTTATAATTATTTTATATTTCATCACTGAAAATAGATGCCTTTTGCTTTGAGGCTGTGGCCATGTTATTTTTCTGTCTGACACCTATATTCATTGGTTTCCTGTGAGTTGTTTTGGTTCCCCATCTCTTGCTATGAACTGGCAAAACAGCAGAAGCCCCTAGACAATCTTGATTTCTCAAGGGAAATGAGGGAACACTATACACCATCCAAGATATAAAAATATTGTCAAGGCCCAACACTGCTGAATACTCTGAGGAGATGGCCTGTGAGGCGCCACCTTTCAACTTTTCCTTTTTAGTATGGGCGTCAGTAACATGCGGGAGACTGCGGAGGGGGTCTTTTTTTTAATTGGGAACTGATGTGCTTTTACTCAATTCGGGAACCTCACAAGCCAAATTTGTAGTATTTTGCACGAATTGCAAGAGATGTTTACATGTCGATGGTTGAAGTGAAAGCTCGTATTGAGCTTGCTAGAGTATATTTGCTAAGCCTTCGATAGCTCAGTTGGTAGAGAGGAGGACTGTAGTGGTAAAGCAGGCTTCCTTAAGTTGCTGGTTCAAATCCGACGCAAATGACTTTTGCCAAATGCAAATTTAATTGAATACTTGGAAAGTAAAATAACAGACAATTTATAATTATATTATATTTCATCGCTGAAAATAGATGCCTTTTGCTTTGAGGCTGTGGCCACGTTGTTTTTTTGTCTGACACCAATCTTCATTGGTTTCCTGTGAGGTCTTTTGGATCCCCATCTCTTTCTATGAACTGGCAAAACAGCAGAATCACCTTGACAATCTTGATTTCACAAGGGAAATGAGAGAACACTATCCAAGATATTAAAATATTGTCAAGGGCCAACACTGCTGAAAACTCTGAGGAGATGGCCTGTGAGGCGCCGCCTTTCAACTTTTCCTCTTTAGTATGGTGGTCATTAACATGCGGGAGACTGCGGAGGGTGTCATTTTTTTAATTGGGAAATGATGTGCTTTTACTCAATTCGGGAACCTCACAAGCCAAATATGTAGTATTTTGCACAAATTGCAAGAGATGTTTACATGTCGACGATTGAAATGGAAGTTCGTATGGAGCTTGCTAGAGCGTAATTTGCCAAGCCTTCGATAGCTCAATTGGTAGAGCAGAGGTCTGTAGTGGTGAAACAGACATCTGTAGGTCACTGGTTCAAATCCGGCTTGAAGGACTTTTGCCAAATGCACATTTTATTGAATACCTGGAAAGTAAAATACTTGGAATGTAAAATAACTGACAGTTTATAATTATATTATATTTCATCACTGAAAATAGATGCCTTTTGCTTTGAGGTAGTGGCCATGTTATTTTTCTGTCCGACACCAACCTTCATTGGTTTCCTGTGAGGTGTTTGGATCCCAAACTCTTGCTATGAACTGGCAAAACAGCAGAATCCCCTTGACAATCTTGATTTCTCAAGGGAAATGAGAGAACACTATACACCATCCAAGATATTAAAATATTGTCAAGGCCCAACACTGCTGAATACTCTGAGGAGATGGCCTGTGAGGCGCCGCCTTTCAACTTTTCCTCCTTAGTATGGTGGTCAGTAACATGTGGGAGACTGCGGAGAGGGTCATTTTTTAAATTGGGAACGATGTGCTCTTACTCAATTCGGGAACCTCACAAGCCAAATTTGTAGTATTTTGCACGAATTGCAAGAGATGTTTACATGTCGACGGTTGAAATGGAAGCTCGTATTGAGCTTGCTAGAGAATGATTTGCCATGCCTTCGATAGCTCAGTTGGTAGAGCAGAGGACTGTAGTGGTGAAACAGACATCTGTAGGTCGCTGGTTCAAATCCGGCTCGAAGGACTTTTGCCAAATGTACATTTTATTGAATACTTGGAAAGTAGAATACTTGGAAAGTAAAATAACTGACAGTTTATAATTATATTATATTTCATCACTGAAAATAGATGCCTTTTGCTTTGAGGTAGTGGCCACGTTATTTTTCTGTCCGACACCAACCTTCATTGGTTTCCTGTGAGGTGTTTGGATCCCAATCTCTTGCTATGAACTGGCAAAACAGCAGAATCCCCTTGACAATCTTGTTTCTCAAGAGAAATGAGAGAACACTATACACCATCCAAGATATTAAAATATAGTCAAGGCCCAACACGGCTGAATACTCTGAGGAGATGGCCTGTGAGGCGCCGCCTTTCAACTTTTCCTCCTTAGTATGGTGGTCAGTAAAATGTGGGAGACTGCGGAGGGGGTTCATTTTTTTAATTGGGAACGATGTGCTTTTACTCAATTCGGGAACCTGAAAGGAAGCGCCCCCAATTCAGCACGATCCTCCCCGCAATGAGAGACAATAAGGGACTCTCCCGTAGTGGGAATAAGACCAAGACAGAGTGCGGGTGAGCGTAAGTGGGAGTTTATCCAAGGATAAGGCATGCAAAGAACTCTGCAACCTACGAGAGCGCTCTGCCTGACAATAGCAAAGACAGGCGTATTTCTAATACAAAAAACGTCATCAACACCTAAACACTATAGGGGGCACAAGTCAATTGGGATTGGGTGGTGTCGACTAACTATAGGTGTTGCTGCCGCGGGGTTGGTCTTGGCGGGACGACGTCACTGGTCAGCCTCGTGGGTTGGGTTGGGCCTGGCAGGCCGGCTTGAGGTCATCCGTGCGGTGTTGATGTGCTGGGGCAGCCTGTGACAATGACGAATACCTTTCCTGTCTCATTTGCCCTAGGCCATGCACACTACAGTTATTCAGAAAATGACATTTACGTTCATTAATAAATCGCTTCACCAGCTTATCTTATAAAATAAACACAACACATGAGGAATGCACCTCGTGAGAGGTCTGGTGGTTGTCGGTTGGGGTGAGATTTACCTGTGTCTTATTGACCGGTATTTTAGGTCACGGGACGGGGCTCTGGGACCTGGGCCGAGTGATACATGTCTGTCTGCTGCGTTAGAAGTTATTATATAGATGGGTCTCTGTGTCTTGTCCCAATGATGGGGGTCGTCCTTACACGGGGTCAGGATTCTTGGGGGGTTCGTGGGGATTTATGAGAGGGTGCTGGTAGATCAGTGGGTTCATCCGTGGGTTTATTACCGTGCTGTAAATAACACAGGTGGCGGGCTGTGGCCTTGGTTGCGGCGCCGGGGCCTCTGACTCTCTGAAGTAACGCCAGCTTGGTTGGGGGAGGTGAGGGAGCGCAGCACAAGTCTTAGCTTTTTTATCTGGCAGGCTTGGTGGGGTGGGAGAGGGAATGACCTTGCATATACTCACAAAGGTATTTTCCTCGTGCGTTGCTGATCAGTGAATGCAGAAGTTTTATACTGTTCTGCCTTATTTTAACGTTATTCAGACACACATATATATATATATATTTCATTTTCGTTACACATTTCTTTAATACAGTCGGTTCCAGTACCTTTTCATTACCTAACATTATGTTCACTACATTGTGTGCGTATTGTATGTACATTAGACGTTATACGAGGGATATCTAGGTTATGGCCTACAGGGATTGATGCTCGCCGCTTTGGGTGATTCAAAACATATATGAGTTCAAGTTTCTACATACTATTGAAAAACACTTTTACAAATAGAGGTTACACGTTTGGTCAACATCTTTCTCCGTGGTTATAGCAGCATTAGTCCAGACCTGGAGGGATATCATATAACGTTACATTTTTATGGTTCATTCACATTTTAAACAGAGGTAGTTCATTAATACCAATACTTGAACTATTTTCTACCTTCTTCAGATAGTGATGCTTCAGCTTTTTTCCCCGTTGCCCCGGCCTTGCGGTCCGGGTCATACGGGGTGCAATATCACATTGTTACTAATATAATGTTGCCGTGTTGGCATCTCGGGTTTAGCTCATCTCCGACTTTCTCATGGGAACGCGCTCGCAGCGGATCTGCCAGGGCTGCTGAGGCGGCAGAGATGCATGAAAGGCCCTCCAAAGGTGGGGGCCTCGTTACAGTGTGCTGAACTCACACCATGTTTGCTGTGCAAGATGGCGTCTAGGCCTAACTTAAGTTTCGGTAAATGCAAAGACAGGGTGCGTGTGGGCAATGTCGTCGGCGGGTGAACCCCCCTCCACCTGGGCCCGGGTGGCATGAGGGTGCTCCCACCGAGCCATGGTCCTCACCTGGGGAGGGAGCTGTAGGTGAGGAGGGCCTCGTGGCCATTCCTCCCCTACATTTCCCCCCTTTCGTTACTTAAAGTAACGAATTTCTTTAGCTCTTCTAATCTTCTACATTCTTGTTCCTCTAACACTGCACCATCCCATGCAGGGGTTCCTTTTATAGGCATCCATGCTCTGCACACCCCCCTTAAGCTCTCACCTCTCCTAGCATACTCGTCTGGTGTACATGTCAAATATATACAGTCGCCAGTCTCTTCCAGATCTACCCAGACCTCCTCATACCATTCCAGTTCTACGTCTCGTGGTTCTTTAATCGTGGTGTGCCATAGCTTATCTACTATGTACTTGTCACGGCACATAGGCACTAACTGGTACCTGGGGGTGTTGTCTGTTCCTGTCTGCACATGTACTTCTTGTGTTGCTTTAATTGTACCACCGGAGTTGCCCATTGTCACCATCATCATTGCACCGTTAGGGACTGCATTAGCACAACATCGGAGGCCCACCTGGCACAGGCAGAACATCACAAGGATGATCACCACTATTGGTATCAGGAACTTCATTGTCACTCCAAGCCATGAGGGAACCCAAGAGAAGATATTGTCGAACCACGAGCTATCCTCAGCTCCACCTTCCATTTTCATCTTCTCGCCCAGGTTATGTACTGCTTCAATAACGTGGGACAGGGACCCATTTTCTGCGTCTTCGGAAGGTACGAACGTGCAGCATGCACTTCCTATTTTTCGGCAAACACCTCCATCGATTGCTGTTAGCAGGTCTAGAACATACCTGTTTTGCATGGTCATTAATCGCAGAGCTCGTAGTTCCACCTTTATTATGTTAAACCCTTCTTCAGTATCATTGGCCAACTGGATCAGTTCCCACCGTGTGATCTGGAGCCATTTTGCATTTGCTCTTGCTTGGACACTTGATACTAGTGAAGCAAAGAATGTTTCCACGGAGCTGAACAGGCGATACTTGTCTGGGATCTGCGCCAATAAATCAGATGATGCTTGTGATATGTAGTTCGAGGCTCGCTTGTTCCTTGAGAGCTCTTCTCCTTTCCCTCCGGAGGACAGGACATAAAGGTGCGCTTGTGTAGTTGGAGACGCTGCATTCTGGTTCAAGCCTCCGTTCATCGTGTTACTTCTGTCAATATGGCTTTCGGGAATCACCATTAGTGTTGAATGCAAAGTGGCCATTGAGCAGCTACCACTCCATGATTGGGGAAGGTGCAGGTACGCCTTGTTTCCGCATACCCAGTAGGTGTCCATTAGTGCTGCTGTTCCTTTTTTCATATCTGGGATGGTGAGAGTTTTGTTACAGTTCTTGTTCGTTCCTATTGCCATTTTTCCTTCTCCCTTGAAACATAGTTCGTTTTGTATTTCACTTTGTAGCTTAAAGGGTTTTTCCATCGCTGTTACCCATGTTAATTTAGGGATGTGTTCTTTCCATATTGGCAAGCACGTTCTTTCCATCCACCGCAACTTTTCCGGTTGGACACCCTTCAGTGCTTCTGCCTTGCACAGCACTTCTTCGTCTTTCCATTTGTTTTCGGAAAACAGTGTCCCTTGTATTGCAAAGAAAGGTTCTTTAAGGCAGATCACTCCAGACGCTTGCGAATAGCACGTTTTGTTGTTCTGTACCATTCTGAAAGAGACATCGTGTGCTTGGAAAGTGTTCTTTATTCTACACAGCGTGAGATGAAGGAGACATTGGGCATCCACAATGGGCAATTCTCGTGGCAACAATACTTTAGGTGTGCCTGATGCATGGGGGATAAGTGAGCAGACATAACAGCTCTCATTGGTTGTTTGTTTAGCTGTTGTGCTCATATCTGCATACCATTTATTTGCTTGGTGAGGGTGTCGTGGGTCTTCCATTTTGTCTAACCCTAGCCCATAATACTCATCATACCCTTTTCCACCAGTCTCTCTTCTCCGCCTACTTTTCTCCCTTCTTCTGTACCTTCTCGTTATAGGAGGTGAAGAACCAGGCCCCCCTTCCTCCCTCCCACCCCCCTTTTCTAATTCTTCATATAGGGACTTGTGCTCTGTCATCATAATCACTTTTCCATCCTCCTTAATAAACAAGAGATCGTTGTTTGAAATTGGGGCGGGAGGGATCGTGTGGTTGTTGTATGTTCCAGGTTGGGACATTGTGTCATTATCTACATTTTTGGTTCTCCATTGTGAGAGGACAGCAGTGGGTGGTGTAGTATAGTATCCCCACACAAAGTGTGATCCATCCCAGATCAAGAAATCACCTTCTTTGATACCTACAGTCGGAATTGTTTTCGTTCCAGGAGCAAGGGTGGTGTTGTTCCCCCCTCCCCCCTCGTTCATCTCGGTAGAGATGAACGCTATAATCCAGTGTAACACCAGACAAAACATTGAGATGAAGAACACGATAGCACACATTGATAAACCACATTCAAATGAATATGTTAATCTAGCCACTAACATTTCTCTAAATCTAACATATCTATTAGTTGCAGGCTGCCCATTCGATGCCATGATAAATCCTGTTTGAGACACAAAAGTTCATTAAATACAAACATGTAAGCATTTCCACATTGTAACGTTTCGGTGATAAAATATAGGGTTGGGTGAGGAAGGGGGTTTGTTGACAGACAAGGTAGCTTTCAGTCAATATTATTCGTACCTTACTATATATATATATAAATAATAAAAAACATGACATTTTAAAAACAACAATAATAAGAAACATCTAAAAGAGCACAGGAAGGGAAAAAAGAACCCCACGCAAAACTTTCAACAATTGTAAAAAAGAAAATTTACATATACATGTGTACATGTTTTAGTCCAGGACATTTGTTGCGCGCTAATTGTGTTCACTGTTCATCTCATGAAGCACACAAAATTCCAATCATTCATTCCGCACAACTTCATCGTCCGCTGTTGCCTGTGCCTCATCCTGCACCTCACTCTCCGCAGCGCTGTAAGCTTTACGTACATCTGTCAAATGCACCCAATATCGCAGGCCCTTAACCTTTACTGCTGTAGGCGTGCAAAACACTACCTCATAGGGGCCATGGAAGCGTGGTGCGTTCCACCTCCGCACAAAACTTCTAACATATATAAGGTCACCAGGCATTAGCTGTAGTGGTTTTTCAGGCAAACCGTTTGGTTCAGTCGCGTTCCCCTCCTCTCTTGTCGAGGGGGGGGCTAGTTGCTTTGAAATTACGCGCGCTGCCCGTGTCAATTTTCGCAGGTATTCTGTGAACTCCTCCCCCAATATAGCTGCGCTTCTGTGTGCATCAGAACGCTCACGGAGAGGCGAATGCGCTGTGTGCATTCTTCTTCCCGTGACGATCTCGTGCGGGGACAAATGGTGATCCTTACTTGGCTGGTTTCGTAGCTCAAACAAGGCCAAAGGCAGGCAGTACATCCAAGTCTTTTTAAGGGAAAAACAAAGTTTTGATAATCTGCTTTTTAACAGGCCGTTTATCTTTTCTACGACGCCATTACTTTGAGGATGATAAATCGAACATAATTTGTGCTTTATTCCCAATAATGTAGTCACTTCTTTAAAGAGTTCATTAACAAAATGCGTCCCGTTATCTGAGCCAATAACGTCGCAAATTCCCCAGCGCGGAAACACTTCCCGCACTAGGAACTTCGCGGCGCCCTTCGCGTCAGGGCGGGCACAAGGGCCTGCCTCCACCCACCTCGAAAATGGACATACAACCACAATCATGTATCGAGCCCCGTTACACCTTTCTCCCATCTCTACATAATCAATGTGGAGCTCTCTGAATGGGCCACTTGGTTTTGGTATCGTACCCCTTAGTGTACGCAATGTCATACCTGAGTTGTAAATTTGACATGTCGTGCATTCTAGAGCTAACCTTGTGACGTGTTCCTGGAGGCAAGGTGTAAACCAATCTTCTTGTATCTCTGCCATTATGTGTTTCTTTGTGTTGTGTGCAGGAAAGTGTAGTTGTTGAAATGCTATTTCTAACAGCGTTATTGGCATTACCACTTTTCCTGAACTCTCTTGTCGCCACAATAAATCAGTCGGTGATTTGCTGCATCCTCTCTTAGTCCACAGCAATTTTTCCTCTGCACTAGCTCCCTCTTGCAGCTCTATTATCTCCTGTGTGGACATCATGTTGTATCCTGTGGGGACCTCTTGGCTTGCTGTGTGGTGCAACATGTACTCTCCTATTTCACCTTTTTGTAGATATGAAGCTGCTTTGGCAGCGGCGTCTGCTGCCGCGTTCCCCAAAGATACAAAATCTGTATTTGTGGTATGGGCTTGACATTTTACAATGGCCACTGCCGTGGGGTCTTGCAGGGCCTCAATCAGTTCTTTCAATAATTCTGCATGCTGGACTGGCGTTCCGTCTGCTCGTCGGAACCCTCTCCGCCCCCACCGGGCCAACCCACCGTGAACTGTTGTTGTCATGTATGCTGAGTCTGTGTATATGGTCACTGCGCACCCCTTGGCGGCATGCAATGCTTCTATTAGCGCTATTAGTTCTGCTGCTTGCGCTGAATAGTGTGA
This sequence comes from Ambystoma mexicanum, assembly GCF_040938575.1. NCBI lineage: Eukaryota > Metazoa > Chordata > Amphibia > Caudata > Ambystomatidae > Ambystoma > Ambystoma mexicanum. The sequence continues at coordinate 1,028,973,890 of NC_090921.1, read as the reverse complement.
TGGGAGGCGGTGTTGTACTAGTATCTCATATTCATCTTCCTCTAATCGTACCACTGCCATACCCACATGCTTTTCTCCTGTCTCCATGTCTATTGATGCTGACCCGTCCACAAAATACACCTCACCCTCGGTCAGGGCATTTTCAAAAATCACTGGATCCTTACTTTCGTCACCTGTGTACGTGGCGCAGTTGTGGTTTTGCATGTCCTCTACGGTGCATGCCTCTGTGATAAATGTGGCTGGGTTCACTGTTTTACATCTTACTATATGGATGTTAGCGCTGGACAGTATTATCTCATATGCTGTGGCGCGTTGTGTTGTCAATGTGCTCTTTGTTCGCTCTAATATTGCAAAAAGTGAGTGTTCCACAAACAGTGTCACCGGGCAGCCCATCACTATCGTGGCACTTTTTTCAATTGCGAACGCGGCTGCAGCTAGGGATTGCTCGCAGGCGAAATGACCTTGCATTACCGCGTCTAGGGTGCCGCTGTAGTAAGCTAGTGGTTTGTGCCCTAAGGATGTTTTCTGTGTCAGTACTGCTGTCATCAATGTTCCTTTGCAGTGTGAAAATAAGAAGAATTCGCGGCCATAATCTGGGTTTGCTAGTACTGGAGCGCTTGATATCAGCTCTTTTAGTGAGTTAAATGCTGTGTTCATCACCTCTGTCCATTCTATGTGTTTGTGTTCTTGTTGTGCTTCTTTCAGTGCCTGTAGCAGGGGCCTTGTGTACGCCGCATAGTCCAATATCCATGCTCGGCAATAGTTACACATACCCAGAAATTTCTGCATCTCTTTTACTGTTTTGGGCTCCCCAATTGTTCTAATCGCCTGTGCCCTGTCTGGTATAATTCGCTTGCCATCCTTTGATATCAACTGACCCAAGTATAGGACCTCCGTCAGACAGTATTGTAACTTCCCCTTGTCCACCTTGTACCCCTTATTTGCCAATAATGTCAAGAGTGTTATCGAGTCCTGTCTGCATTCTTCCTCAACCTGTGCACAAACCAATAAATCATCAACGTACTGAATCACTGTGCTTTCTACAGACAAATTCCCCAGATCTTCATGTAGTACCCTGTTAAATATGCTTGGGCTCTCGCAATATCCTTGTGGTAGTCTGCAGTGTTCGAACCTCCTTCCTCCCAATGTAAATGCTGTCAAGTACCTGCTCTCTTCTGCCAAGGGAATCGAAAAGAATGCATTTTTTAAGTCAATTACTGTGAAGTGTGATGCTATTTTTGGAATGTTGCACAGTATTGTCGCCGGGTTCGGGACTAAAGGGAACTCCTTCATTACCACATCGTTCAATGGGCGTAAATCTTGTATCATCCTCCATGAACCCCCCTTCGCTTTTTTGATTGGGTAAATGCATGTGTTGCATGGGGAGTTTGAGGGCACTATTATACCCTGTGCTAGCAGTGCTTCGATTGTCTCTCTGATCCCTTCTTCTGCTTCTCGCGACAGTGGATATTGTTTCACCCGGGGTAGTATTGCTCCTTGTTTTACTTTTATCACCACAGGCTGAACTTCATGTAGCAACCCTACATCGTGGGGGCCATTAGTCCATAAGTTAGCGGGTACTGAACTCATGTCTTCATCAAAAAAGGTATGCGGTGCTCCTACTACCGCCATTAGTTCAACTTTAGTTTGTCTGGCTGTAACTACAATGTCGCAGGGCATTGCCAGTTCCATCACTACTTCACCATCTCCCTCAGTGTCAGAAAATAGCTCCTCGTCCGAGAGCTCTCTCAGCGGGATATTTGCATTTGTACACAATACTGTCCGCCACTCACACCCTTCCATGTCAATACCAATCACACATATTCTGTTTGCTGATACATGTATTGCATGCAAATCCAATGATAGTACTTCCCCAAGAGCAGTGTCAGGGCTTGCTATGGGACGAAAAAGGAATTCTGCTGGTATTCTCCACTCCACCCTTTTTAGTTCTGGTACTATGAGAGCCAATGTTCTCATGCCTTCAACAAACATCTCCTCATTTCTTGGTACCCCTCTGATCTCTTTTATTATTGTGTGGCCGTGTATTACTGCTAATATACGGAGGGGGCATATGCCTGGCGTTGAACATACGATGCCGCTCCCTGTGAATGATATGGTCATGTTTAGTTTGCTCAAGAGATCTCTCCCCAGTAAGTTGATGGGAGAGTTTTCATAGTACAGTAAGGGTGCTTTCACTGTTTTACCCCCCACTGTCACATCCAATACCTCTGTGTAAGGAACTTCAATTACAGCCCCAGAGAACCCCTGCGTCTCTAACGTTCTATTAGATAACGGGAACCGGCCCTCTCTAATGCATTATTTCTCCGCTCCCCAATCCACCATGAATATGAATTGCTTGTCTCCTATCTGCGCTCCTATCAATGGTTCCTCTGATGCATTGTGGGTCGTAGACAGTACTGGACACGCAAGTGCTCTCTGTGGGCTGTCCTATGCGGGGTGTCTCATTGCCCCCCCTTGATCGAAAATGTTCCCCGAAACTACTGACACTCCACTGTAAGGTGCGGGGGCTGGTGCCCCATTAGCTCCTGTGGCGAAAGTATTACCAGGCGTGTAGTGCACATTGTCATTATTCTGTGGGCTGGTTTGTGTTCGGTATTGATGTCCGTGTAGTTGTGCGTTACTCCTTTGTACTACATTGTCTGGTTGCTGGTATTGTCCCATGGGGAGGCCGTAGGGGCTTCCTGGATGGGGGTGTCCGTACTGTTCTATCTCTTGGAAACCGTTGTTTTGTCTGCTCCTACATTCCCTTGAGTAATGCCCCCATCTCCCACAATTCCAACAGCTCCCCTGTGGACCTCTGGGACCCTGCCACCCATTTCCTCCCATTCCTCCATACCCTTGTCCTCCTCTTCGCCCCCTGTACCCACCTCTTCCTCCTCTTGGGGCCCACTCTTGCCACGTTGGACCTCCGTTCTGCTCCTGCTCTGTCCACTGTCGTTGCCCTTGTCCTGCCCAATTCGCTGCTATTCTTCCTTGTATTGCTATTTGCCCCTCCTCTCCTTCCTCTCCCTCCCGTATGAGTGGGAGTCCCGCTACCGCTGCTGCGACCTTCACCAATTTTGATTGCACCAACTTCGCCTCGTCCGCCAACCTTTTCTGTGCTACTTCCCTCTCTCTTTCTTTGATCCGTTTACAATGGTGTACTATTATGCTTTGGATCTCCGGCCAGCCTTTTGCCTCAACACCTGCTATTTTATCTAGTGCCTTTTGCACTTCCTTTGGGAGCCCTCTTTTAATGATGAAGTAAAATAGAGACGTGGATTGGTGCCAGGGCGTACCCGTTTCCGCTCTCCACATCTCCTGCACCCGGAGAATGTAATCCATAGCGTCCTCCCCATCATTCATGGTACATTGCATTACTGACTGCAAATCAGGGGTATCTGGGAAGGTTTCCCGCAGTGCGTCCCACACCCTTGCTCGCACGGTGTTAAAAGAAGCCCCATCATGGCGATCACACTCTAAAGTTACAGCTGGAAAACCCGCTTTAGCCCACACTCTGTCTGCCTGATCCCCTACTGCGGACACTAGTAGGCTTTTCACATCTCCTACCGCCAGCGGTATACCCGCGGTATGTTTCTCAAATGCATATATCCACTTGCTTGCCCCTCCTGACAGCTGTGGTAGTAATTTCATTAAGTTAGCCTTGTCCATCTGAGCCCACGGTATATAGTTCGGCCTCCCGCCCCCCCTGTAGAGTAATGGGAGTTGTAATTTCCCTTTTGCCGTTGCAGCTTCCTTTTCCTTAGTCCCTGCTGACTCTAATGACGCCATCTTCCCCACCCTATTTCTTAGTCGTCCCATCCATTCATCTTCTATAGTCCCCAGTGAACATGCACCATCTAGCTCCTCGCCTTCTCCTCCTACTGCCATGCTCAATCTATCACTCTCATCCCCCCCTCCTCTGACATCACATAACAAATCCTCTCTGATCCCTCTCTCTCGCGAGACATCACCAATGCTTCCTTCTGCTGTCCCTACTTCTATTATCCTGGTCGGTTCTTCCTCAATTCTGAACAGTATTTCCCCCTTTTTCCATCCTTCCTCAATTTGTCTACTTTCGCTCGACGCTCTAGACGTGCGTCCAGATTGTGTGGGGGCGCATGCTGTGCGTTCACATATGTCTTTTATTCTTGAGAGCTCATCTCGTGCCACTGTAAGCCTCGACTCTAAGTCACTCGTTAACTTCTCTATGTCCACTCTCTGTGTGCCTCCCTGGGTGCGCTCTCTGGTGTTTTCGTATGGTGGGGGTGCAGTTGGTCTTTGTGGCGTGCTGGTTGAAGGGGGAGGCACATAAATCGGGTCGCTATATCCTGCTGCAGGGGCTGGTTTAGGTAATATTGGGTACAACATAACCACTTCCGCAGGCTGTTCTGTACTTAACTGTTCCTTTTCCTCTCGCGGGATCATTAGTGGATTGTCTGTGGTGGAGGGTAAATCAATATTTGGAGCTGGAGCTTTGGGTGGGGGTACTTCCTCAAACAATCTCCAAAGATCTAATATCTCCTTCCTGTTCTGCCATTGTTTTCCCTTATACTTGAGGCGAATACATGTACATACCATATCAAGAACGCTTTTGTCAAAAGACCCTCCTTCTGGCCAAATCTGGGGCAACCCCTCCCCTTTCAATTCTGTTAACCATTGATCATGATATTTATTTATGCGTTCAGCATATCCCGGCAAGCTCTTGCAAATGTGTGACAAGGGAGTTTCAGCCCCCATCCTTTAAATCGCTAGCGCTACCACGTTCGCTTTCGTTACTTTTTATTAGCTGTAAATATGCGTATGTATTCCTTTATGGCACAGACAAGAGCGGACCTCTTAAAATTATCACCCACCGTTATTCACTGCACAAATCTCTTCTCACTCACCATATCTCATCTCCTTCCCATTCCCAGGCACTCTTATGTGATCTCACTTGTAATTGATCAAGTACTGGTTATGGCCACACTCTCTGACACCACCTCGCGGCCACCCGTTCGTCTCTCACACTCGTACGGTGCGCGCACCCTTCACAATGCTTTCCACTCACACTCTTTGTCTTTCTCCTCCCTTTCCTCCCTAACCAGCTGTCCCTGTTTTCCTGCTAAGGTTACTGTGTTCACGTCTGTACGTGCCACTACTGAGTCCCCGCTTTTTAAGATGTTCTAACTTCTTTATACCCTTCTCATTTTCGCCCCCTACCCCGTGGAAATGGAAAAAGAAGAAATAGAGAGAGAGAGCACAATCACTAAAAAATATTCCCGGTGTCTCCTTTTGCTAGACACCAATAACTTATTTCTCACTTCTTCATATATTCCCAGTACTAGTCTAGATAGCACTATGCGGCGCCGCCTTCCACCCCCTCTCGGAGCTAGGTTTCCGTCACTTCTACCACGTCACTTATTTCTTACTCCTAATGGCCATATGCAAAAGAAAGAATAAAGAAAATTTCAAGACCCGTCTGTAGTAGACCCCCGATATTCTTCTCCTCTACCTGTCCCCGTTCTTTTATTCCCAATTCCCCTTCTTTTCCCCTTGACGATCACTCGCACTCGGTACTCACGTGCCCGTCTTGAACCGATACTCTCCGAAACTGGGTCCGTCCAGGCGGCGTCACCGGTAACTCAACGGTCAGCCCCTGGCTCCGGCGAGCGGCACTCAAAGGGGATTTTTTTCCAATCGGGATCCCGTACCCTTTCTCATTGAGTGCGCACTTCTTATTGTGCCGGTCGCCGTTGGCGGGCGGCCTCCCGGAGACGGCTCACCGTGCGTATCCCTTCTTGACCGGAGATTCTCGTGCCACAAGGGGGTCGTTTAAGAAGGAGTTAGGAAAAATAGTTTGGAGATATCACGTCGGGGTCACCACTGAAAGGAAGCGCCCCCAATTCAGCACGATCCTCCCCGCAATGAGAGACAATAAGGGACTCTCCCGTAGTGGGAATAAGACCAAGACAGAGTGCGGGTGAGCGTAAGTGGGAGTTTATCCAAGGATAAGGCATGCAAAGAACTCTGCAACCTACGAGAGCGCTCTGCCTGACAATAGCAAAGACAGGCGTATTTCTAATACAAAAAACGTCATCAACACCTAAACACTATAGGGGGCACAAGTCAATTGGGATTGGGTGGTGTCGACTAACTATAGGTGTTGCTGCCGCGGGGTTGGTCTTGGCGGGACGACGTCACTGGTCAGCCTCGTGGGTTGGGTTGGGCCTGGCAGGCCGGCTTGAGGTCATCCGTGCGGTGTTGATGTGCTGGGGCAGCCTGTGACAATGACGAATACCTTTCCTGTCTCATTTGCCCTAGGCCATGCACACTACAGTTATTCAGAAAATGACATTTACGTTCATTAATAAATCGCTTCACCAGCTTATCTTATAAAATAAACACAACACATGAGGAATGCACCTCGTGAGAGGTCTGGTGGTTGTCGGTTGGGGTGAGATTTACCTGTGTCTTATTGACCGGTATTTTAGGTCACGGGACGGGGCTCTGGGACCTGGGCCGAGTGATACATGTCTGTCTGCTGCGTTAGAAGTTATTATATAGATGGGTCTCTGTGTCTTGTCCCAATGATGGGGGTCGTCCTTACACGGGGTCAGGATTCTTGGGGGGTTCGTGGGGATTTATGAGAGGGTGCTGGTAGATCAGTGGGTTCATCCGTGGGTTTATTACCGTGCTGTAAATAACACAGGTGGCGGGCTGTGGCCTTGGTTGCGGCGCCGGGGCCTCTGACTCTCTGAAGTAACGCCAGCTTGGTTGGGGGAGGTGAGGGAGCGCAGCACAAGTCTTAGCTTTTTTATCTGGCAGGCTTGGTGGGGTGGGAGAGGGAATGACCTTGCATATACTCACAAAGGTATTTTCCTCGTGCGTTGCTGATCAGTGAATGCAGAAGTTTTATACTGTTCTGCCTTATTTTAACGTTATTCAGACACACATATATATATATATATTTCATTTTCGTTACACATTTCTTTAATACAGTCGGTTCCAGTACCTTTTCATTACCTAACATTATGTTCACTACATTGTGTGCGTATTGTATGTACATTAGACGTTATACGAGGGATATCTAGGTTATGGCCTACAGGGATTGATGCTCGCCGCTTTGGGTGATTCAAAACATATATGAGTTCAAGTTTCTACATACTATTGAAAAACACTTTTACAAATAGAGGTTACACGTTTGGTCAACATCTTTCTCCGTGGTTATAGCAGCATTAGTCCAGACCTGGAGGGATATCATATAACGTTACATTTTTATGGTTCATTCACATTTTAAACAGAGGTAGTTCATTAATACCAATACTTGAACTATTTTCTACCTTCTTCAGATAGTGATGCTTCAGCTTTTTTCCCCGTTGCCCCGGCCTTGCGGTCCGGGTCATACGGGGTGCAATATCACATTGTTACTAATATAATGTTGCCGTGTTGGCATCTCGGGTTTAGCTCATCTCCGACTTTCTCATGGGAACGCGCTCGCAGCGGATCTGCCAGGGCTGCTGAGGCGGCAGAGATGCATGAAAGGCCCTCCAAAGGTGGGGGCCTCGTTACAGTGTGCTGAACTCACACCATGTTTGCTGTGCAAGATGGCGTCTAGGCCTAACTTAAGTTTCGGTAAATGCAAAGACAGGGTGCGTGTGGGCAATGTCGTCGGCGGGTGAACCCCCCTCCACCTGGGCCCGGGTGGCATGAGGGTGCTCCCACCGAGCCATGGTCCTCACCTGGGGAGGGAGCTGTAGGTGAGGAGGGCCTCGTGGCCATTCCTCCCCTACAAACCCCACAAGCCAAATTTGTAGTATTTTGCACGAATTGCAAGAGATGTTTACATGTCGACGGTTGAAGTGGATGCTCGTATTTAGCTTGCTAGAATATTTTTGGAAAGCCTTTGATAGCTCACTTGGTAGAGCGGAGGACTGTAGTGGTAAAACAGGCTTATTTAGGTCGCTGGTTCAAATCCGACGCAAAGGACTTTTGCCAAATGCAAATTTTATTGAATACTTGGAAAGTAAAATACTTGGAAAGTAAAATAACAGACAATTTATAATTATATTATAATTCATCACTGAAAAAAAGATGCCTTTTGCTTTGAGGCTGTGGCCACGTTATTTTTCTGTGTGACACCAATCTTCATTGGTTTCCTGTGAGGTGTTTGGCTCCCAATCTCTTGCTATGAACTGGTAAAACAGAAGAATCCCCTTGACAATCTTGATTGCTCAAGGGAAATGAGAGAACACTATACATCATCCACGATATTAAAATATTGTCAAGGCCCAACACTGCTGAATACTCTGAGGAGATGGCCTGTGAGGCGCCGCCTTTCAACTTTTCCTCCTTAGTATGGTGGTCAGTAACATGTGGGAGACTGCGGAGAGGGTCATTTTTTTAATTGGGAACAATGTGCTCTTACTCAATTCGGGAACCTCACAAGCCAAATTTGTAGTATTTTGCACGAATTGCAAGAGATGTTTACATGTCGACGGTTGAAATGGAAGCTCGTATTCAGCTTGCTAGAGAATAATTTGCCAAACCTTCGATAGCTCAGTTGGTATGCCGGTGGACTGTAGTGGTGAACCAGGCATCCTTTGGTCGCTGGTTCAAAGCCGGTTGGAAGGACTCTTGCCAAATGCTAATTTTATTGAATATTTGGAAAGTAAAATAATAGACAATTTATAATTATATTATATTTCATCACTGAAAATAGACGCCTTTTGCTTTGAGGCTGTGGCCATGTTATTTTTCTGTCCGACACCAATCTTCATTGGTTTCCTGTGAGGTGTTTTGGATCCCCATCTCTTGCTGTGAACTGGCAAAACAGCAGAATCCCCTTGACAATCTTGATTTCTCAAGGGAAATGAGAGAACACCATAGACCATCCAAGATATTAAAATATTGTCAAGGCCCAACACTGCTGAATACTCTGAGGAGATGGCCTGTGAGGCGCCGCCTTTCAACTTTTCCTCCTTACTATGGTGGTCAGTAACATGCGGGAGACTGCGGAGGTGGTCATTTTTTTAATTGGGAACTGATGTGCTTTTACTCAATTCGGGAACCTCACAAGCCACATTTTTAGTATTTTGCACGAATTGCAAGAGATGTTTACATGTAGATGGTTGAAGTGAAAGCTCGTATTGAGCTTGCTAGAGTATATTTGCTAAGCCTTCGATAGCTCAGTTGGTAGAGCCGAGGACTGTAGTGGTAAAGCAGGCTTCCTTAAGTCGCTGGTTCAAATCCGACGCAGAGGACTTTTGCCAAATGCAATTTAATTGAATACTTGGAAAGTAAAATAACATACAATTTATAATTATATTATATTTCATCACTGAAAATAGATGCCTTTTGCTTTGAGGCTGTGGCCACGTTGTTTTTTTGTCTGACACCAATCTTCATTGGTTTCCTGTGAGGTCTTTTGGATCCCCATCTCTTGCTATGAACTGGCAAAACAGCAGAATCACCTTGACAATCTTGATTTCACAAGGGAAATGAGAGAACACTATACACCATCCAAGATGTTAAAATATTGTCAAGGCCCAACACTGCTGAATACTCTGAGGAGATGGCCTGTGAGGCGCTGCCTTTCAACTTTTCCTCCTTAGTATGGTGGTCAGTAACATGCGGGAGACTGCGGAGGATGACATTTTTTTAATTGAGAACAAAGTGCTTTTACTCAATTCGGGAACCTCACAAGCCAAATTTGTAGTATTTTGCACGAATTGCAAGAGATGTTTACATGTCGACGGTTGAAGTGGAAGCTCGTATTGTGCTTCCTAGAAACTGCTTTGTTAAGCCTTAGATAGCTTAGTTGGTAGAGCGCAGAGGACTGTAGTGATGAAACAGGCAACCTTAGGTCGCTGGTTCAAATCTGGCTTGAAGGACTTTTGCCAAATGCAAATTTTATTGAACATTTGGAAAGTAAAATAACAGACAATTTATAATTATATTATATTTCATCACTGAAAATAGATGCCTTTTGCTTTGAGGCTGTGGCCACGTTAATTTTCTGTCCGACACCAATCTTCATTGGTTTCCTGTGAGGTGTTTTGGATCCCCATCTCTTGCTATGAACTGGCAAAACAGCAGAATCCCCTTAACAATCTTAATTTCTCAAGGGAAATGAGAGAACACTATACACCATGTTGTAAGTGGGAAAAGGGACAGAGCCCCTTTAAGAGGGGAGCCCAGGACTATGGGAGGGAGCGGGAAGCGGGAGGAAAGGGAGGGGCAAGGGAAGCGGGAGATCAGTAAGAGTATGGAGGAATAAAGAGGAGGTTGTACAGCACAATGGCTCCTGCGTGGTCATTTGGTGTGCGTGGAGCGGCCCCATGAAAGGGGGCTAACAACTGGCGACGAAGGGAAACGTCCCGCGCCGTGGAGGAAATGGTGAAGGGCCCGTGTGCCCAGCAGTAACAGGGGCCCGTGTGCCCAGCAGTGAAGGGCCTGGGCACCCAGCAACAATGGAGGGCCCGTGTGCCCAGCAGTAACGGGGGCCCGTGTGCCCGGTAGCGACGAGGGCCGTGTGCCCAGCAGTGAAGGGCCCGTGCGCCCAGCAACAATGGAGGGCCCGTGTGCCCAGCAGCAACGGGGGCCTGTGTGCCCAGCAGCGACGGGGGCCCATGTGCCCAGCAGCGACGGGGGCCCGTGTGCCCAGCAGTAACGGGGGCCCATGTGCCCAGTGGCAACGGGGCCTGTATGCCCGGCAGTAGGAGGTGGGCCCGTGAGCTCTGCAGCGAGCCTGCGCGCTCAGAATAACGGGCCGGTGTGCCCTCGTGGTGGACCCGTGTGTCCTGCAGTGGGCCCGTGCGCCCAGGAACAGAGGTGGGCCAGAGCGCCCTGCAATTACAAGGGGGCCTGAGTGCCCGCAGTGGGCCTGCGTGCCCAGCATCATCGGGCCTGCGAGCCCGCGCGAGCGGCAGGGCCCGTGCGCCCAAAGTGTGGTAGGGCCTGCGCGCCCAGCAGCTGAGGAGGTGGAGGCCGGTGCGCCCAGCAGCACCTGGGGCCCGTGTGCCCGCTATGAACAGGGGCCCGTGCGCCCAGCAGCGGAGGAGACGGTGGACCCGTGCACCCGCAGCAGATGAAGACCCGTGAGGAGCTCCGGAGGAGGGTCCGTGAGCCCAGCAGAAGGAAGACGTCGCGGGAGCCCACCCCGACAGCAGAGAGGACCGCCGGACGCAGCCCAGCAGAGGGAAGACGTCGCGGGAGCCCACCCCGACAGCAGAGAGGACCGCCGGACGCAGCCCAGCAGAGGGAAGACGTCACGGGAGCCCACCCCGACAGCAGAGAGGACCGCCGGACGCAGCCCAGCAGAGGGAAGACGTCGCAGGAGCCCACCCCGACAGCAGAGAGGACCGCCGACCGAAGACCAGCTGAAGGAGGAGCCGCCAAGGGTGGTCCAGCAGAGCCGTCGGAACGAATCCAACGGCAGGGGGAGGCCAACGCACAAGGGGACCCCAGCAGGAAGAGGAGCTGCCACCAAGACTACGGAGCTGCCGAACAGCGAGGAGAAGAACACGCCTGCAGCAACCGTGACAGCGCAGCAGGCCCGGCTGTTTGCCAACTGCAACCCCAACAAGTAAGGTGTTCTGTCGGGGGTCGGGAAAAAAAAAAAAAAAGGGGGAAAAGGAACCTCGCGTCTCCCCGTGTGACACTCAAACACATACAGGAAAACCACATTCCGACCAAAAGGGAATCCCCGTGTCTCCCGCATGTGACACATAAAATAATACGGGGAACTACAATACGAAAAAGGAATCCCCGTGTTTCCCCACGCGACACCCAAGGGTATAATAAGCTAAGAACGCTACGGCAGAAGGGAATCCCTGTGTCTCCCCGTGTGACATTAAAGCAATTGTGCGACAGAGACCACCACAGCAGAGAGAGGAACCCTGTGTCTCCCATGAGTGACACCCCTACAGAGAACAGAGAGAAATAAAAACAAAGAAGGGACTCCCAAAGCCAAAGAAGGAGGGAAACCCCGTGTCTCCCCAAGTGACATTCAAAAATAAAGGAGTGAGCGACGCTACGAGGGAGAAAGAAACCCTGTGTCCCCCACCCACACACAACATTTAATGAGACCATACAGTTAAACCAAACCACAACAAAAGAAAGAAAGCCTGTGCTTCCCACGTGAGAACCAATCAGGAAGCCATAACACCAAGAGTCAACTGACCAATGCCCACGTGCCACCTGACTAACGAAAGCAGACCAAGCGACACCATCATGTCGGCCCCGGATGCAGCGGACCCCAATGCCCAACCACCAGTACCAGGAGCACCCTCCTCTCACGCAAGCCTAATGAGGCGACCCGCTCCATTCACATTAAACCCACGTCACGACCAGGGCCAACGATGGGAAGAGTGGATGGAAGAATTTGAGGACTTTTTAGGTGCAATTGGGAACAAAGACCCGCCAAACAAAATTAGCATATTTAGGAACCTGGTAGGAAAAGAGGTAAAGGACATCATCAAGACAATCCCAGCTACAGACAAAACCACGTACCAACGTCTCCTAGGTGCACTAAACGACAAACTCATAACAGGATCCAACAAAGACTACGAACGCCTTGCATTCAACCAACACAGGCAGCGTCCACACGAATCGATTGGGGAGTTCGTCATACGTCTCCAGCAAAAGATAGGAGACTGCGACTTCGCCAACTTCAACGATGAAGAAGCTATAAGACTAAGGATCATAGAAGGGTGCACCTCGTCAACATTCAGAAAACACCTTCTCATAAAGCCCCTACCCCTAGTGAAAATATTAATCTGGCAAAAACCTACGAGAGAGTTGACGCACAGGCAACCACCATTGAGAGGCAAGTTGAACGCAATGCCATCGCGGCCCTCACGGAAAGACAACCGCAACAGTCCAAGCCCACTCAACCCTGGAGACAGCGAAAACTCAGAAGACACCGGCAACAAACCCCAAGCAAAGAGCAATTCCACAGGCGGGGCTGGAAACACACACACGGACAACCATATTCAGCCTTGGGACGAACATGCTGGCGCTGTGGCCGGGAAGGTCACCTTCAAACAAAAGGCGGGACACAAGCACCCACAAGTGCTGCATATCGACTGATACCACCTGCCCAGGAAAGATACCCGAACTTACCGATGGCACTGTCAGAGACCAGGAAAAACACAGAGACCGTGAACACCAGCCCTTCTAGACATCACAGGCATGCACACCCCCTCCACCCTGGGTTGACCCACCCAAAAGAGGACGGACCAGCACTTGACACACAAACCTCACCCGTCCTGCGAGAGAACTATGAGTCTCGCAACCACCCAGTACCCTTCGAGATATCATACGGGGGAGGGAATGCGGAAGCCACAGGAAACGTTGGTACAAGGCAACTGTACCAGACACTGGCGGAAGAACAACCCCTAGACAAACTCCAGGACCATGCCGGCCAATGGAGGACCGCACAGACAATACAGCCAAAAGGTCCGTCACGATGCGACCCAACCCAAGGAGGCCGCAGAGTGTCTGACGACATCCGCATGATACCGAGTCCCGCCATAGGGCACAGCCGTCTCAGCCACCGGACAGCACTACAGCATGCACTCGTCAGCATTCACTATAGGTCATTCAGAGTAACCCACAAGAAGGACCACGTGCCGGAGCAAGACGCGGGAGAAGAAAACAAGACCAGAGGACAGACAAACCGCGCAGACCCCATCCTAGCGACAAGGGACAGAGAGCAGGTGACAACTATGACAGAGAACTACGGCAAAATGACGCCAAAGGACTCCCTCCTCCACGAGCTATACTTTGAAGAGCAGGAACCAATGAAAGGAGAAGCGATCGAGAGGAAGGAAAAGGAGAGAGCAAAGACTTATGAAGCACTGCAACGAGAGAGCGTGGAAGAGACCCACGAGCAACCAGGCAGGCCCCACCGAGCCACAAAGAGACCCCAACGTCTCATCGAGCAAATGTGACCCCGGAAGTCTCATGTTAAGCAAGGGGGAGGTGTTGTAAGTGGGAAAAGGGACAGAGCCCCTTTAAGAGGGGAGCCCAGGACTATGGGAGGGAGCGGGAAGCGGGAGGAAAGGGAGGGGCAAGGGAAGCGGGAGATCAGTAAGAGTATGGAGGAATAAAGAGGAGGTTGTACAGCACAATGGCTCCTGCGTGGTCATTTGGTATGCGTGGAGCGGCCCCATGAAAGGGGGCTAACACACCATCCAAGATATTAAAATATTGTCAAGGCCCAACACTGCTGAATACTCTGAGGAGATGGCCTGTGAGGCACCGCCTTTCAACTTTTCCTCCTTAGTATGGTGATCAGTAACATGCGGGAGACTGCGGAGGGGGTCCATTTTTTTAATTGGGAACGATGTGCTTTTACTCAATTCGGGAACCTCACAAGCCAAATTTGTAATATTTTGTACGAATTTTAAGAAATGTTTACAGGACGATGGCTGAAGTGGAAGCTCGTATCGTGCTTCCTAGAAACAGCTTTGCCAAGCCTTCGATAGCTCAGTTGGTAGAGCCGAGGACTGTAGTGAAAAAACGGGCAACCTTAGGTTGCTTGTTCAAATCCGGCTTGAAGGACTTTCGACAAATGCAAACTTTATTGAATACTTGGAAAGTAAAATAACAGACAATTTATAATTATATTATATTTCATCACTGAAAATAGATGCCTTTTGCTTTGAGGAGGTGGGCACGTTATTTTTCTGTCCGACACCAATCTTCATTGGTTTCCTGAGGGGTGTTTTGGATCCCCATCTCTTGCTATGAACTGGCAAAACAGCAGAATCCCCTTGACAATCTTGATTTCACAAGGGAAATGAGAGAACACTATACACCATCCAAGATATTAAAATATTGTCAAGGCCCAACACTGCTGAATACTCTGAGGAGATGGCCTGTGAGGCGCCGCCTTTCAACTTTTCCTCCTTAGTATGGTGATCAGTAACATGCGGGAGACTGCGGAGGGGGTCTTTTTTTAATTGGGAACTGATGTGCTTTTACTCAATTTCGGGAACCTCACAAGCCAAATTTATAGTATTTTGCACGAAATGCAAGAGATGTTTACATGTCGACGCTTGAAATGGAAGCTCGTATTGAGCTTGCTAAAGAGAGTGAGTATCCAAGCCTTCGATAGCTCAGTTGGTAGAGCGGAGGACTGTAGTGATGAAACAGGCATCCTTAGGTTGCTGGTTCAAATCCGGCTTGAAGGACTTTTGCCAAATGCAAATTTTATTGAATACTTGGAAAGTAAAATACTTGGAAAGTAAAATAACAGACAATTTATAATTATATTATATTTCATCACTGAAAATAGATGCCTTTTGCTTTGAGGTAGTGGCCATGTTATTTTTCTGTCCGACACCAACCTTCATTGGTTTCCTGTGAGGTGTTTGGATCCCGATCTCTTGCTATGAACTGGCAAAACAGCAGAATCCCCTTGACAATCTTGATTTCTCAAGGGAAATGAGAGAACACTATACACCATCCAAGATATTAAAATATTGTCAAGGCCCAACACTGCTGAATACTCTGAGGAGATGGCCTGTGAGGCGCCGCCTTTCAACTTTTCCTCCTTAGTATGGTGGTCAGTAACATGTGGGAGACTGTGGAGAGGGTCATTTTTTAAATTGGGAACGATGTGCTCTTACTCAGTTCGGGAACCTCACAAGCCAAATTTGTAGTATTTTGCACGAATTGCAAGAGATGTTTACATGTCGATGGTTGAAATAGAAGCTCGTATTGAGCTTGCTAGAGAATGATTTGCCAAGCCTTCGATAGCTCAGTTGGTAGAGCAGAGGACTGTAGTGGTGAAACAGACATCTGTAGGTTGCTGGTTCAAATCCGGCTCGAAGGACTTTTGCCAAATGCACATTTTATTGAATACTTGGAAAGTAAAATACTTGGAAAGTAAAATAACTGACAGTTTATAATTATATTATATTTCATCACTGAAAATAGATGCCTTTTGCTTTGAGGCTGTGGCCACGTTATTTTTCTGTCCGACACCAACCTTCATTGGTTTCCTGTGAGGTGTTTGGATCCCAATCTCTTGCTATGAACTGGCAAAACAGCAGAATCCCCTTGACAATCTTGTTTCTCAAGAGAAATGAGAGAACACTATACACCATCCAAGATATTAAAATATAGTCAAGGCCCAACACGGCTGAATACTCTGAGGAGATGGCCTGTGAGGCGCCGCCTTTCAACTTTTCCTCCTTAGTATGGTGGTCAGTAAAATGCGGGAGACTGCGGAGGGGGTCCATTTTTTTAATTGGGAACGATGTGCTTTTACTCAATTCGGGAACCTCACAAGCCAAATTTGTAGTATTTTGCACGAATTGCAAGAGATGTTTACATGTCGACGGTTGAAGTGGAAGCTCGTATTTAGCTTGCTAGAATATTTTTGGAAAGCCTTTGATAGCTCAGTTGGTAGAGCGGAGGACTGTAGTGGTAAAACGGGCTTATTTAGGTCGCTGGTTCAAATCCGACGCAAAGGACTTTTGCCAAATGCAAATTTTATTGAATACTTGGAAAGTAAAATACTTGGAAAGTAAAATAACAGACAATTTATAATTATATTATATTTCATCACTGAAAAAAAGATGCCTTTTGCTTTGAGGCTGTGGCCACGTTATTTTTCTGTATGACACCAATCTTCATTGGTTTCCTGTGAGGTGTTTGGCTCCCAATCTCTTGCTATGAACTGGTAAAACAGAAGAATCCCCTTGACAATCTTGATTGCTCAAGGGAAATGAGAGAACACTATACACCATCCACGATATTAAAATATTGTCAAGGCCCAATGTTGTAAGTGGGAAAAGGGACAGAGCCCCTTTAAGAGGGGAGCCCAGGACTATGGGAGGGAGCGGGAAGTGGGAGGAAAGGGAGGGGCAAGGGAAGCGGGAGTTCAGTACGAGTATGGAGGAGTAAAGAGGAGGTTGTAGAGCACAATGGCTCCTGCGTGATCATTTGGTGTGTGGAGCGGCCCCATGAAGGGGGGCTAACAACTGGCGACGAAGGGAAACGAGCCCCAGCAGTGCTCTGGCAGAGGTGAGCCCAGCAAAATGAAGGAGCCCAGCAAAAAGGAGGGTGCGGTGGACCCGACCCGGCAGAAGAACGTGCCCAGCAGTAGTGGGCCCGTGTGCCCAGCAGCAGTGAGGGGCCCGTGAGCCCTGCAGTGAGCCTGTGAGCTCGGAAGAACGGTGGGCCAGCGCGCCCGGCAATAGGAGGTGGGCCTGTGAGCCCTGCAGCGGGCCTGTGCGCCCTGAGTAAACGGGCCGGTGTGCCCTCGTTGTGGGCCTGTGTGCCCGGCAGTAGGAGGTGGGCCCGTGAGCCCTGCAGAGGGCCTGTGCGCCCTGGGTAAAGGGCCCGTGCGCCCAGAGTGAAGGGCCCGTGCGCCCAGCAAACAAGGTGGGTTTGCGTGCCCGGCAGGTTGCGTGAGCCCGTGTGCTCAATGCTTGTCGCGGGCCCGTGAGCCCGACCAACTAGGTGGGCCCGGGGGCCCGGCAGATTGCGGGGGCGCGTGTGCCCAACGGTCGCTGGCCCGAGAGCCCGACAAACAAGGCGGGCCCGTGCGCCCAGAAAGATACGTGGGCCCGTGCGCCCAACGTTCGTGGGCCTGCGAACCCGGCAGTAAAGGCGGGCCCGTGTGCCCTGCAGCGACGGGACACGGGAGGAGGGCCTGCGTGCCCTGCAGCGCCAACGAAGAGGAGCCCAGGAGGAGGACCTGTGTGCCCGGAAAAAAAGAAGAACACCCAGCGCTCCGAAGAGGAAAAACACAGACGAAGGACCTCGGGTGCACCGCGACGGTGAAACCCAACGTCCACGAAGTAAACGGATGACAGCGACTAATACGCTGGAGCCGCGTAGGACCCACCTCGCCTCTCCAGAATAAGACAAACAAGTACGGGTAAGAAGACACGCACACCCGACCCTGTAGGAACAAAAGGCAGGGCGAAAACGCCACCCAGCGGCCTGACAGCGCCCCTGGCTGCCCCGACCGGCACGAGCCGAATACGGGAAACAACCAGCTGTTGGGTGGGACGCCCACAGACAATGAACAGCCGTAAGCCACCAATAACACACGTGGCCACCCCCAACCCACACTAATGCCGGGAAAGGTGCTCCAATCCCAGGCGGGAGGATCACGGAAAGGGACAACAAAGTAGAACAAAGAGGCATCCACCCAACACCTCAACGCCGCCACGGCAAGAGCCCAACAACACAAAAAAAAGGGACACTGAGGAACTGAACAAATTATTGACACATGCCTGCACCTTACTCACGAGGAAATGTATCACCAGCACCCTACCTCCAGAGAGCATAAAACAGGGAGCACTCAGCCACGCCTGCCACAAGGCCCAAAGGAGAAACCACCAACGTGGGGAAACAACAAGAGCTCAACCCATTAAAGCACAGCAGAGATGCCGGAGCGAATACAACGGCAGGTGAAGGACAACGCAGAGGCGGACCCCAGCAGGAAGAAGAGCCGCCATCAGGAGCAGCCCCAAGGGTGAAAACGAGATGCCGCGAGGAGCACGCGGTTGTTAGAGGTACTAAACCCCGAGTCTCCCACAAGTGACATTGAGAAAAATAATAAAGTTGAAACGTATAGCCAGCAGCACTAACCCCGTGTCTCCCGCCCAGTGACACTGAAAAAAAAAAAAAAGAAAATAAGAATAAGCACAAGGGTGACAGTGAAAATAAAGGATAAACCCTATGGCCCAACTGCAAAACATGAACAATAAAAGCCAAGAATAATAACACGGCTGGCCCTACCATACCAAACCAGCAGGTAGAAGCTACTTACAAAGAAAAGACGTAGTATGACACGCTAAACAAGTGACCACAGTGCCTCAAGAAACAACTACGACCGGTGCCCACGTGACACTTAAGTAGCTACATCACACCCAGCCCAGGTCATAAGGCCTTGTGTCTCCCGCTTGGTGACACTTCGTCGAGATAAAAGAACAGTAAAGAGCCGGTCAATACTATAGATGACCTTAGCCATCCAAGGAGTATACACGCACCACGCACAGTGCATCGCACGCCGCAGTGCCTAAAACCACGTCAGACATCCAGGGCGGAACAAACCAAAGGACCAAAACACAGCGACTCCATACCCAAACTAAACACCGGCCACCATGACTGACCTAGATCAAGCAGATGCCGACGCAAGCGCGCAAGTCCTAGCAGACTTGGGCCCCACATCATATGCCACCGTCATGAGAAGGCCCAACCCATTCGCCTTGACCCCGCACCACGACCAAGGAACAAGATGGGAAGAATGGGTCGAAGAATTTGAGGACTTTCTAGGTGCAATTGGGAACAAAGACCCGCCAAACAAACTCAGCATATTTAGAAACTTGGTAGGAAAAGAGGTAAAGGACATCATCAAGACAATCCCAGCTACAGACAAAACCACGTACCAACGTCTCCTCGAGGCAGTCAACGACAAACTCATAGTAGGATCCAACAAAGACTACGAACGCCTTGCATTTAACCAACACAGGCAGCGTCCACACGAATCAATTGGAGAGTTTGTCACACGTCTCCAGCAGAAGATAGGAGACTGCGACTTCGCCAACTTCAATGATGAAGAAGCTATAAGACTAAGGATCATAGAAGGGTGCATCTCGTCAACATTCAGAAAACACCTTCTCATAAAGCCCCTACCCCTAGCGAAAATACTAAATATGGCAAAAACCTACGAGAGAGTTGACGCACAGGCAACCACCATTGAGAGGCAAGTTGAACGCAACGCCATTGCGGCCCTCACGGAAAGGCAACCGCAACAGTCCAAGCCCACTCAACCCTGGAGACAGCAAAACCTCAGAAGACACCGGCAACAAACCCCAAACAAAGAGCAATTCCACAGGCGGGGCTGGAAACACACACACGGACAACCATATTCAGCCTTGGGACGAACATGCTGGCGCTGTGGCCAGGAAGGTCACCTTCAAGCAAAATGCGGAACACAAGCACCCACAAGTGCTGCATATCGACCCATACCACCTGCCCAGGAAAGATACCCGAACATACCGTTGGCACTGTCAAAGACCAGGAAAAACACAGAGACCGTGAACACCAGCCCTTCTAGACATCACGGGCATGCACACCCCCTCCACCCTGGGTTGACCCACCCAAAAGAGGACGGACCAGCACTTGAC
Source organism: Ambystoma mexicanum (assembly GCF_040938575.1). Lineage (NCBI taxonomy): Eukaryota > Metazoa > Chordata > Amphibia > Caudata > Ambystomatidae > Ambystoma > Ambystoma mexicanum. The sequence continues at coordinate 1,028,953,752 of NC_090921.1, read as the reverse complement.
ACACGAACCTCACCCGTCCTGCGAGAGAACTATGAGTCTCGCAACCACCCAGTACCCTTCGAGATATCGTATGGGGGAGGGAATGCGGAAGCCACAGGAAACGTTGGTACAAGGCAACTGTACCAGACACGGGTGGAAGAACAACCCCTAGACAAACCCCAGGACCATGCCGGCCAATGGAGGACCGCACAGACAATACAGCCAAAAGGTCAGTCACGACGCGACCCAACCCAAGGAGGCCGCAGAGTGTCTGACGCCATCCGGATGATACCGAGTCCCGCCATAGGGCACAGCCGTCTCAGCCACCGGACAGCACTACAGCATGCACTCATCAGCATTCACTATAGGTCATTCGGAGTAACCCACAAGAAGGACCACGTGCCGGAGCAAGATGCGGGAGAAGAAAACAAAGCCAGAGGACAGCCGAACCGCGCAGACCCCATCCTAGCGACAAGGGACAAAGAGCAGGTGACAACTATGACAGAGAACTACGGCAAAATGACGCCAAAGGACTCCCTCCTCCACGAGCTATACTTTGAAGAGCAGGAACCAATGAAAGGAGAAGCGATCGAGAGGAAGGAAAAGGAGAGAGCAAAGACTTATGAAGCACTGCAACGTGAGAGCGTGGAAGAGACCCACGAGCAACCAGGCAGGCCCCACCGAGCCACAAAGAGACCCCAACGTCTCATCGAGCAAATGTGACCCCGGAAGTCTCATGTTAAGCAAGGGGGAGGTGTTGTAAGTGGGAAAAGGGACAGAGCCCCTTTAAGAGGGGAGCCCAGGACTATGGGAGGGAGCGGGAAGCGGGAGGAAAGGGAGGGGCAAGGGAAGCGGGAGTTCAGTACGAGTATGGAGGAGTAAAGAGGAGGTTGTAGAGCACAATGGCTCCTGCGTGATCATTTGGTGTGTGGAGCGGCCCCATGAAGGGGGGCTAACACCCAACACTGCTGAATACTCTGAGGAGATGGCCTGTGAGGCGCCGCCTTTCAACTTTTCCTCCTTAGTATGGTGGTCAGTAACATGTGGGAGACTGCGGAGAGGGTCATTTTTTTAATTGGGAACAATGTGCTCTTACTCAATTCGGGAACCTCACAAGCCAAATTTGTAGTATTTTGCACGAATTGCAAGAGATGTTTACATGTCGACGGTTGAAATGGAAGCTCGTATTGAGCTTGCTAGAGAATAATTTGCCAAGCCTTCGATAGCTCAGTTGGTATGCCGGTGGACTGTAGTGGTAAAACAGGCATCCTTAGGTGGCTGGTTCAAATCCGGCTCGAAGGATTTTTGCCAAATGCACATTTTATTGAATACTTGGAAAGTAAAATACTTGGAAAGTAAAATAACAGACAATTTATAATTATATTATATTTCATCACTGAAAAAAGATGCCTTTTGATTTGAGGCTGTGGCCACGTTATTTTTCTGTCCGACACCAATCTTCATTGGTTTCCTGTGAGGTGTTTTGGATCCCCATCTCTTGCTATGAACTGGCAAAACAGCAGAATCCCCTTGACAATCTTGATTTCTCAAGGGAAATGGGAGAACACTATACACCATCCAAGATATTAAAATATTGTCAAGGCCGAACACGGCTGAATACTCTGAGGAGATGGCCTGTGAGGCGCCGCCTTTCAACTTTTCCCCCTTAGTATGGTGGTCAGTAACATGCGGGAGACTGCGGAGGGGGTCATTTTTTTAATTGGGAACTGATGTGCTTTTACTCAATTCGGGAACCTCACAAGCCAAATTTGTAGTATTTTGCACGAATTGCAATAGATGTTTGCATGTGGACGGTTGAAGTGGAAGCTCGTATTGAGCTTGCTAGAGACTGATTTGCCAAGCCTTCGATAGCTCAGTTGGTAGAGCGGAGGACTGTAGTGGTAAAACAGGCATCCTTAGGTCATCGGTTGAAATCCGGCTCGAAGGACTTTTGCCAAATGCACATTTTATTGAATACTTGGAAAGTAAAATACTTGGAAAGTAAAATAACAGACAATTTATAATTATATTATATTTCATCACTGAAAATAGATGCCTTTTGCTTTGAGGCTGTGGCCACATTATTTTTTTGTCCAACACCAATCTTCTTTGGTTTCCTGTGAGGTGTTTTTTTGATCCCTATCTCTTGCTATGAACTGGCAAAACAGCATAATCCCCTTGACAATCTTGATTTCTCAAGGAAAATGAGAGAACACTATACACCATCCAAGATATTAAAATATTGTCAAGGCCCAAAGCGGCTGAATACTCTGAGGAGATGGCCTGTGAGGTGCCGCCTTTCAACTTTTCCCCCTTAGTATGGTGGTCAGTAACATGCGGGAGACTGCGGAGGGGGTCATTTTTTAAATTGGGAACTGATGTGCTTTTACTCAATTCGGGAACCTCACAAGCCAAATTTGTAGTATTTTGCACGAATTGCAAGAGATGATTACAAGTCGACTGTTGAAGTGGAAGCTCGTATTGAGTTTGCTAGAGAATGATTTGCCAAGCCTTCGATAGCTCAGTTGGTAGAGGAGGACTGTAGTGGTACAACAGGCATCCTTAGGTCGCTGGTTCAAATCCGGTTCGAAGGACTTTTGCCAAATGCAAATTTTATTGAATACTTGGAAAGTAAAATACTTGGAAAGTAAAATAACAGACAATTTATAATTATATTATATTTCATCACTGAAAATAGATGCCTTTTGCTTTGAGGCTGTGGCCACGTTATGTTTCTGTCCAACACCGATCTTCATTGGTTTCATGTGAGGTGTTTTGGATCCCCATCTCTTGCTATGAACTGGCAAAACAGCAGAATTCCCTTGACAATCTTGATTTCTCAAGGGAAATGAGAGAACACTATACACCATCCAAGATATTAAAATATTGTCAAGGCCCAACACGGCTGAATACTCTGAGGAGATGGCCTGTGAGGCGCCGCCTTTCAACTTTTCCCCCTTAGTATGGTGGTCAGTAACATGCGGGAGACTGCGGAGGGGGTCATTTTTTTAATTGGGAACTGATGTGCTTTTACTCAATTCGGGAACCTCACAAACCAAATTTGAAGTATTTTGCACGAATTGCAAGAGATGTTTGAATGTCGATGGTTGAAGTGGAAGCTCGTATTGAGCTTGCTAGAGACTGATTTGCCAAGCCTTCGATAGCTCAGTTGGTAGAGCAGAGGACTGTAGTGGTAAAACAGGCATCCTTAGGTCGCTGGTTCAAATCCAGATTGAAGGACTTTTGCCAAATGCAAATTTTATTGAATACTTGGAAAGTAAAATGCTTGGAAAATAAAATAACAGACAATTTATAATTATATTATATTTCATCACTGAAAATAGATGCCTTTTGCTTTGAGGCTGTGGCCACGTTATGTTTCTGTCCGACACCAATCTTCGTTGGTTTCCTGTGAGGTGTTTTGGATCCCCATCTCTTGCTATGAACTGACAAAACAGCAGAATCCCCTTGACAATCTTGATTTCTCAAGGGAAATGGGAGAACACTATACACCATCCAAGATATTAAAATATTGTCAAGGCCCAACACGGCTGAATACTCTGAGGAGATGGCCTGTGAGGCGCGCCTTTCAACTTTTCCCCCTTAGTATGGTGGTCAGTAACATGCGGGAGACTGCGGAGGGGGTCATTTTTTTAATTGGGAACTGATGTGCTTTTACTCAATTCGGGAACCTCACAAGCCAAATTTGTAGTATTTTGCACGAATTGCAAGAGATGTTTACAAGTCGACGGTTGAAGTGGAAGCTCGTATTGAGTTTGCTAGAGAATGATTTGCCAAGCCTTCGATAGCTCGTCGCTGGTTCAAATCCAGCTCAAAGGACTTTTGCCAAATGCACATTTTATTGAATACTTGGAAAGTAAAATACTTGGAAAGTAAAATAACAGACAATTTATAATTATATTATATTTCATCACTGAAAATAGATGCCTTTTGCTTTGAGGCTGTGGCCACGTTATTTTTCTGTCCGACACCAATCTTCGTTGGTTTCCTGTGAGGTATTTTGGATCCCCATCTCTTGCTATGAACTGACAAAACAGCAGAATCCCCTTGACAATCTTGATTTCTCAAGGGAAATGGGAGAACACTATACACCATCCAAGATATTAAAATATTGTCAAGGCCGAACACTGATGAATACTCTGAGGAGATGGCCTGTGAGGCGCCGCCTTTCAACTTTTCCTCCTTAGTATGGTGGTCAGTAACATGCGGGAGACTGGGGAGGGGGTCATTTTTTTAATTGTGAACTGATGTGCTTTTACTCAATTCGGGAACCTCACAAGCCAAATTTGTAGTATTTTGCACGAATTGCAAGAGATGTTTGAATGTCGACGGTTGAAGTGGAAACTCGTATTGAGCTTGCTAGAGACTGATTTGCCAAGCCTTTGATAGCTCAGTTGGTAGAGCAGAGTACTTTAGTGGTAAAACAGGCATCCTTAGGTCGCTGGTTCAAATCCGGCTCAAAGGACTTTTGCCAAATGCACATTTTATTGAATACTTGGAAAGTAAAATACTTGGAAAGTAAAATAACAGACAATTCATAATTATATTATATTTCATCACTGAAAATAGATGCCTTTTGCTTTGAGGCTGTGGCCACGTTATTTTTCTGTCCAACACGAATCTTCATTGGTTTCCTGTCAGGTGTTTTGGATCCCCATCTCTTGCTATGAACTGGCAAAACAGCAGAATCCCCTTGACAATCTTGATTTCTCAAGGGAAATGAGAGAACACTATACACCATCCAAGATATTAAAATATTGTCAAGGCCCAACACGGCTGAATACTCTGAGGAGATGGCCTGTGAGGCGCCGCCTTTCAACTTTTCCCCCTTAGTATGGTGGTCAGTAACATGCGGGAGACTGCGGAGGGGGTCATTTTTTTAATTGGGAACTGATATGCTTTTACTCAATTCGGGAACCTCACAAGCCAAATTTGTAGTATTTTGCACGAATTGCAAGAGATGTTTACAAGTCGACGGTTGAAGTGGAAGCTCGTATTGAGTTTGCTAGAGAACGATTTGCCAAGCCTTCGATAGCTCAGTTGGTAGAGCGGAGGACTGTAGTGGTAAAACAGGCATCCTTAGGTGGCTGGTTCAAATCCTGCTCAAAGGACTTTTGCCAAATGCACATTTTATTGAATACTTGGAAAGTAAAATACTTGGAAAGTAAAATAACAGACAATTTATAATTATATTATATTTCATCACTGAAAATAGATGCCTTTTGCTTTGAGGCTGTGGCCACATTATTTTTCTGTCCGACACCAATCTTCGTTGGTTTCCTGTGAGGTATTTTTGATCCCCATCTCTTGCTATGAACTGGCAAAACAGCAGAATCCCCTTGACAATCTTGATTTCTCAAGGGAAATGAGAGAACACTATACACCATCCAAGATATTAAAATATTGTCAAGGCCCAACACGGCTGAATACTCTGAGGAGGTGGCCTGTGAGGCGCCGCCTTTCAACTTTTCCCCCTTAGTATGGTGGTCAGTAACATGCGGGAGACTGCGGAGGGGGTCATTTTTTTAATTGGGAACTGATGTGCTTTTACTCAATTCGGGAACCTCACAAGCCAAATTTGTAGTATTTTGCACGAATTGCAAGAGATGTTTACAAGTCGACGGTTGAAGTGGAAGCTCGTATTGAGTTTGCTAGAGAATGATTTGCCAAGCCTTCGATAGCTCAGTTGGTAGAGCGGGGCATCCTTAGGTCGCTGGTTCAAATCCGTCTCGAAGGACTTTTGCCAAATGCACATTTTATTGAATACTTGGAAAGTAAAATACTTGGAAAGTAAAATAACAGACAATTTATAATTATATTATATTTCATCACTGAAAATAGATGCCTTTTGATTTGAGGCTGTGGCCACGTTATTTTTCTGTCCGACACCAATCTTCATTGGTTTCCTGTGAGGTGTTTTGGATCCCCATCTCTTGCTATGAACTGGCAAAACAGCAGAATCCCCTTGACAATCTTGATTTCTCAAGGGAAATGGGAGAACACTATACACTATCCAAGATATTAAAATATTGTCAAGGCCGAACACTGATGAATACTCTGAGGAGATGGCCTGTAAGGCGCCGCCTTTCAACTTTTCCTCCTTAGTATGGTGGTCAGTAACATGCGGGAGACTGCGGAGGGGGTCATTTTTTTAATTGGGAACTGATGTGCTTTTACTCAATTCGGGAACCTCACAAGCCAAATTTGTAGTATTTTGCACGAATTGCAATAGATGTTTGCATGTCGATGGTTGAAGTGGAAGCTCGTATTGAGCTTGCTAGAGACTGATTTGCCAAGCCTTCGATAGCTCAGTTGGTAGAGCGGAGGACTGTAGTGGTAAAACAGGCATCCTTAGGTCGTTGGTTGAAATCCGGCTTGAAGGAATTTTGCCAAATGCACATTTTATTGAATACTTGGAAAGTAAAATACTTGGAAAGTAAAATAACAGACAATTTATAATTATATTATATTTCATCACTGAAAATAGATGCCTTTTGCTTTGAGGCTGTGGCCACGTTATTTTTCTGTCCGACACCAATCTTCGTTGGTTTCCTGTGAGGTGTTTTGGATCCCCATCTCTTGCTATGAACTGACAAAACAGCAGAATCCCCTTGACAATCTTGATTTCTCAAGGGAAATGGGAGAACACTATACACCATCCAAGATATTAAAATATTGTCAAGGCCGAACACTGATGAATACTCTGAGGAGATGGCCTGTGAGGCGCCGCCTTTCAACTTTTCCTCCTTAGTATGGTGGTCAGTAACATGCGGGAGACTGCGGAGGCGCTCATTTTTTTAATTGGGAAACTGATGTGCTTTTACTCAATTCGGGAACCTCACAAGCCAAATTAGTAGTATTTTGCACGAATTGCAAGAGATGTTTGCATGTCGACGGTTGAAGTGGAAGCTCGAATTGAGCTTGCTAGAGAATGGTTTGCCACGCCTCTGATAGCTCAGTTGGTAGAGGGGAGTGTAGTGGTAAAACAGGCATCCTTAGGTCGCTGGTTCAAATCCGGCTCGAAGGACTTTTGCCAAATGCACATTTTATTGAATACTTGGAAAGTAAAATACTTGGAAAATAACATAACAGACAATTTATAATTATATTATATTTCATCACTGAAAATAGATGCCTTTTGCTTTGAGGCTGTGGCCACGTTATTTTTCTGTCCAACACCAATCTTCTTTGGTTTCCTGTGAGGTGTTTTTTTGATCCCCATCTCTTGCTATGAACTGGCAAAACAGCAGAATCCCCTTGACAATCTTGATTTCTCAAGGAAAATGAGAGAACACTATACACCATCCAAGATATTAAAATATTGTCAAGGCCCAACACGGCTGAATACTCTGAGGAGATGGCCTGTGAGGCGCGCCTTTCAACTTTTCCCCCTTAGTATGGTGGTCAGTAACATGCGGGAGACTGCGGAGGGGGTCATTTTTTTAATTGGGAACTGATGTGCTTTTACTCAATTCGGGAACCTCACAAGCCAAATTTGTAGTATTTTGCACGAATTGCAAGAGATGTTTACAAGTCGACGGTTGAAGTGGAAGCTCGTATTGAGTTTGCTAGAGAATGATTTGCCAAGCCTTCGATACCTCAGTTGGTAGAGCGGAGGACTGTAGTGGTAAAACAGGCATCCTTAGGTCGCTGGTTGAAATCCGGATTGAAGGACTTTTGCCAAATGCACATTTTATTGAATACTTGGAAAGTAAAATACTTGGAAAGTAAAATAACAGACAATTTATAATTATATTATATTTCATCACTGAAAATAGATGCCTTTTGATTTGAGGCTGTGGCCACGTTATTTTTCTGTCCGACACCAATCTTCATTGGTTTCCTGTGAGGTGTTTTGGATCCCCATCTCTTGCTATGAACTGGCAAAACAGCAGAATCCCCTTGACAATCTTGATTTCTCAAGGGAAATGGGAGAACACTATACACCATCCAAGATATTAAAATATTGTCAAGGCCGAACACTGATGAATACTCTGAGGAGATGGCCTGTGAGGCGCGCCTTTCAACTTTTCCCCCTTAGTATGGTGGTCAGTAACATGCGGGAGACTGCGGAGGGGGTCATTTTTTTAATTGGGAACTGATGTGCTTTTACTCAATTCGGGAACCTCACAAGCCAAATTTGTAGTATTTTGCACGAATTGCAAGAGATGTTTACAAGTCGACGGTTGAAGTGGAAGCTCGTATTGAGTTTGCTAGAGAATGATTTGCCAAGCCTTCGATACCTCAGTTGGTAGAGCGGAGGACTGTAGTGGTAAAACAGGCATCCTTAGGTCGCTGGTTCAAATCCGGCTCGAAGGACTTTTGCCAAATGCAAATTTTATTGAATACTTGGAAAGTAAAATACTTGGAAAATAAAATAACAGACAATTTATAATTATATTATATTTCATCACTGAAAATAGATGCCTTTTGCTTTGAGGCTGTGGCCACGTTATGTTTCTGTCCAACACCAATCTTCATTGGTTTCCTGTGAGGTGTTTTGGATCCCCATCTCTTGCTATGAACTGGCAAAACAGCAGAATCCCCTTGACAATCTTGATTTCTCAAGAGAAATGAGAGAACACTATACACCATCCAAGATATTAAAATATTGTCAAGGCCCAACACGGCTGAATACTCTGAGGAGATGGCCTGTGAGGCGCCGCCTTTCAACTTTTCCCCCTTAGTATGGTGGTCAGTAACATGCGGGAGACTGCGGAGGGGGTCATTTTTTTAATTGGGAACTGATGTGCTTTTACTCAATTCGGGAACCTCACAAGCCAAATTTGTAGTATTTTGCACGAATTGCAAGAGATGTTTACAAGTCGACGGTTGAAGTGGAAGCTCGTATTGAGTTTGCTAGAGAATGATTTGCCAAGCCTTCGATAGCTCGTTGCTGGTTCAAATCCGGCTCAAAGGACTTTTGCCAAATGCACATTTTATTGAATACTTGGAAAGTAAAATACTTGGAAAGTAAAATAACAGACAATTTATAATTATATTATATTTCATCACTGAAAATAGATGCCTTTTGCTTTGAGGCTGTGGCCACGTGATTTTTCTGTCCGACACCAATCTTCGTTGGTTTCCTGTGAGGTATTTTGGATCCCCATCTCTTGCTATGAACTGACAAAACAGCAGAATCCCCTTGACAATCTTGATTTCTCAAGGGAAATGGGAGAACACTATACACCATCCAAGATATTAAAATATTGTCAAGGCCGAACACTGATGAATACTCTGAGGAGATGGCCTGTAAGGCGCCGCCTTTCAACTTTTCCTCCTTAGTATGGTGGTCAGTAACATGCGGGAGACTGCGGAGGGGGTCATTTTTTTTAATTGGGAACTGATGTGCTTTTACTCAATTCGGGAACCTCACAAGCCAAATTTGTAGTATTTTGCACGAATTGCAATAGATGTTTGCATGTCGACGGTTGAAGTGGAAGCTCGTATTGAGCTTGCTAGAGAATGATTTGCCAAGCCTTCGATAGCTCAGTTGGTAGAGCGGGGCATCCTTAGGTCGCTGGTTCAAATCCGGCTCGAAGGACTTTTGCCAAATGCACATTTTATTGAATACTTGGAAAGTAAAATACTTGGAAAGTAAAATAACAGACAATTTATAATTATATTATATTTCATCACTGAAAATAGATGCCTTTTGCTTTGAGGCTGTGGCCACGTTATGTTTCTGTCCAACACCAATCTTCATTGGTTTCCTGTGAGGTGATTCGGATCCCCATCTCTTGCTATGAACTGGCAAAACAGCAGAATCCCCTTGACAATCTTGATTTCTCAAGGGAAATGAGAGAACACTATACACCATCCAAGATATTAAAATATTGTCAAGGCCCAACACGGCTGAATACTCTGAGGAGATGGCCTGTGAGGCGCCGCCTTTCAACTTTTCCCCCTTAGTATGGTGGTCAGTAACATGCGGGAGACTGCGGAGTGGGTCATTTTTTTAATTGGGAACTGATGTGCTTTTACTCAATTCGGGAACCTCACGAGCCAAATTTGTAGTATTTTGCACGAATTGCAAGAGATGTTTACAAGTCGACGGTTGAATTGGAAGCTCGTATTGAGTTTGCTAGAGAATGATTTGCCAAGCCTTCGATACCTCAGTTGGTAGAGCGGAGGACTGTAGTGGTAAAACAGGCATCCTTAGGTCGCTGGTTCAAATCCGGCTCGAAGGACTTTTGCCAAATGCAAATTTTATTGAATACTTGGAAAGTAAAATACTTGGAAAATAAAATAACAGACAATTTATAATTATATTATATTTCATCACTGAAAATAGATGCCTTTTGCTTTGAGGCTGTGGCCACGTTATGTTTCTGTCCAACACCAATCTTCATTGGTTTCCTGTGAGGTGTTTTGGATCCCCATCTCTTGCTATGAACTGGCAAAACAGCAGAATCCCCTTGACAATCTTGATTTCTCAAGAGAAATTAGAGAACACTATACACCATCCAAGATATTAAAATATTGTCAAGGCCCAACACGGCTGAATACTCTGAGGAGATGGCCTGTGAGGCGCCGCCTTTCAACTTTTCCCCCTTAGTATGGTGGTCAGTAACATGCGGGAGACTGCGGAGGGGGTCATTTTTTTAATTGGGAACTGATGTGCTTTTACTCAATTCGGGAACCTCACAAGCCAAATTTGTAGTATTTTGCACGAATTGCAAGAGATGTTTACAAGTCGACGGTTGAAGTGGAAGCTCGTATTGAGTTTGCTAGAGAATGACTTGCCAAGCCTTCGATAGCTCAGTTGGTAGAGCGGGGCATCCTTAGGTCGCTGGTTCAAATCCGGCTCGAAGGACTTTTGCCAAATGCACATTTTATTGAATACTTGGAAAGTAAAATACTTGGAAAGTAAAATAACAGACAATTTATAATTATATTATATTTCATCACTGAAAATAGATGCCTTTTGATTTGAGGCTGTGGCCACGTTATTTTTCTGTCCGACACCAATCTTCATTGGTTTCCTGTGAGGTGTTTTGGATCCCCATCTCTTGCTATGAACTGGCAAAACAGCAGAATCCCCTTGACAATCTTGATTTCTCAAGGGAAATGGGAGAACACTATACACCATCCAAGATATTAAAATATTGTCAAGGCCGAACACTGATGAATACTCTGAGGAGATGGCCTGTAAGGCGCCGCCTTTCAACTTTTCCCCCTTAGTATGGTGGTCAGTAACATGCGGGAGACTGCGGAGGGGGTCATTTTTTTAATTGGGAACTGATGTGCTTTTACTCAATTCGGGAACCTCACGAGCCAAATTTGTAGTATTTTGCACGAATTGCAATAGATGTTTGCATGTCGACGGTTGAAGTGGAAGCTCGTATTGAGCTTGCTAGAGAATGATTTGCCAAGCCTTCGATAGCTCAGTTGGTAGAGCGGGGCATCCTTAGGTCGCTGGTTCAAATCCGGCTCGAAGGACTTTTGCCAAATGCACATTTTATTGAATACTTGGAAAGTAAAATACTTGGAAAGTAAAATAACAGACAATTTATAATTATATTATATTTCATCACTGAAAATAGATGCCTTTTGATTTGAGGCTGTGGCCACGTTATTTTTCTGTCCGACACCAATCTTCATTGGTTTCCTGTGAGGTGTTTTGGATCCCCATCTCTTGCTATGAACTGGCAAAACAGCAGAATCCCCTTGACAATCTTGATTTCTCAAGGGAAATGGGAGAACACTATACACCATCCAAGATATTAAAATATTGTCAAGGCCGAACACTGATGAATACTCTGAGGAGATGGCCTGTAAGGCGCCGCCTTTCAACTTTTCCTCCTTAGTATGGTGGTCAGTAACATGCGGGAGACTGCGGAGGGGGTCATTTTTTTAATTGGGAACTGATGTGCTTTTACTCAATTCGGGAACCTCACAAGCCAAATTTGTAGTATTTTGCACGAATTACAATCGATGTTTGCATGTCGACGGTTGAAGTGGAAGCTCGTATTGAGCTTGCTAGAGACTGATTTGCCAAGCCTTCGATAGCTCAGTTGGTAGAGCGGAGGACTGTAGCGGTAAAACAGGCATCCTTAGGTCGCTGGTTCAAATCCGGCTCGAAGGACTTTTGCCAAATGCACATTTTATTGAATACTTGGAAAGTAAAATACTTGGAAAGTAAAATAACAGACAATTTATAATTATATTATATTTCATCACTGAAAATAGATGCCTTTTGCTTTGAGGCTGTGGCCACGTTATTTTTCTGTCCGACACCAATCTTCGTTGGTTTCCTGTGAGGTGTTTTGGATCCCCATCTCTTGCTATGAACTGACAAAACAGCAGAATCCCCTTGACAATCTTGATTTCTCAAGGAAAATGAGAGAACACTATACACCATCCAAGATATTAAAATATTGTCAAGGCCCAACACGGCTGAATACTCTGAGGAGATGGCCTGTAAGGCGCCGCCTTTCAACTTTTCCTCCTTAGTATGGTGGTCAGTAACATGCGGGAGACTGCGGAGGGGGTCATTTTTTTTAATTGGGAACTGATGTGCTTTTACTCAATTCGGGAACCTCACAAGCCAAATTTGTAGTATTTTGCACGAATTGCAATAGATGTTTGCATGTCGACGGTTGAAGTGGAAGCTCGCATTGAGCTTGCTAGAGACTGATTTGCCAAGCCTTTGATAGCTCAGTTGGTAGAGCGGAGGACTGTAGTGGTAAAACAGGCATCCTTAGGTCGTTGGTTGAAATCCGGCTCGAAGGACTTTTGCCAAATGCACATTTTATTGAATACTTGGAAAGTAAAATACTTGGAAAGTAAAATAACAGACAATTTATAATTATATTATATTTCACCACTGAAAATAGATGCCTTTTGCTTTGAGGCTGTGGCCACGTTATTTTTCTGTCCGACACCAATCTTCGTTGGTTTCCTGTGAGGTGTTTTGGATCCCCATCTCTTGCTATGAACTGACAAAACAGCAGAATCCCCTTGACAATCTTGATTTCTCAAGGGAAATGGGAGAACACTATACACCATCCAAGATATTAAAATATTGTCAAGGCCGAACACTGATGAATACTCTGAGGAGATGGCCTGTGAGGCGCCGCCTTTCAACTTTTCCTCCTTAGTATGGTGGTCAGTAACATCCGGGAGACTGCGGAGGAGCTCATTTTTTTAATTGGGAAACTGATGTGCTTTTACTCAATTCGGGAACCTCACAAGCCAAATTAGTAGTATTTTGCACGAATTGCAAGAGATGTTTGCATGTCGACGGTTGAAGTGGAAGCTCGAATTGAGCTTGCTAGAGAATGGTTTGCCAAGCCTTCGATAGCTCAGTTGGTAGAGGGGAGTGTAGTGGTAAAACAGGCATCCTTAGGTCGCTGGTTCAAATCCGGCTCGAAGGACTTTTGCCAAATGCACATTTTATTGAATACTTGGAAAGTAAAATACTTGGAAAATAACATAACAGACAATTTATAATTATATTATATTTCATCACTGAAAATAGATGCCTTTTGCTTTGAGGCTGTGGCCACGTTATTTTTCTGTCCAACACCAATCTTCTTTGGTTTCCTGTGAGGTGTTTTTTTGATCCCCATCTCTTGCTATGAACTGGCAAAACAGCAGAATCCCCTTGACAATCTTGATTTCTCAAGGAAAATGAGAGAACACTATACACCATCCAAGATATTAAAATATTGTCAAGGCCCAACACGGCTGAATACTCTGAGGAGATGGCCTGTAAGGCGCCGCCTTTCAACTTTTCCTCCTTAGTATGGTGGTCAGTAACATGCGGGAGACTGCGGAGGGGGTCATTTTTTTAATTGGGAACTGATGTGCTTTTACTCAATTCGGGAACCTCACAAGCCAAATTTGTAGTATTTTGCACGAATTGCAATAGATGTTTGCATGTCGACGGTTGAAGTGGAAGCTCGTATTGAGCTTGCTAGAGACTGATTTGCCAAGCCTTCGATAGCTCAGTTGGTAGAGCGGAGGACTGTAGTGGTAAAACAGGCATCCTTAGGTCGTTGGTTCAAATCCGGCTCGAAGGACTTTTGCCAAATGCACATTTTATTGAATACTTGGAAAGTAAAATACTTGGAAAATAACATAACAGACAATTTATAATTATATTATATTTCATCACTGAAAATAGATGCCTTTTGCTTTGAGGCTGTGGCCACGTTATTTTTCTGTCCAACACCAATCTTCGTTGGTTTCCTGTGAGGTGTTTTGGATCCCCATCTCTTGCTATGAACTGACAAAACAGCAGAATCCCCTTGACAATCTTGATTTCTCAAGGGAAATGGGAGAACACTATACACCATCCAAGATATTAAAATATTGTCAAGGCCGAACACTGATGAATACTCTGAGGAGATGGCCTGTGATGCGCCGCCTTTCAACTTTTCCTCCTTAGTATGGTGGTCAGTAACATGCGGGAGACTGCGGAGGCGCTCATTTTTTTAATTGGGAAACTGATGTGCTTTTACTCAATTCGGGAACCTCACAAGCCAAATTAGTAGTATTTTGCACGAATTGCAAGAGATGTTTGCATGTCGACGGTTGAAGTGGAAGCTCGTATTGAGTTTGCTAGAGAATAATTTGCCAAGCCTTCGATAGCTCGTCGCTGGTTCAAATCCGGCTCAAAGGACTTTTGCCAAATGCACATTTTATTGAATACTTGGAAAGTAAAATACTTGGAAAGTAAAATAACAGACAATTTATAATTATATTATATTTCATCACTGAAAATAGATGCCTTTTGCTTTGAGGCTGTGGCCACGTGATTTTTCTGTCCGACACCAATCTTCGTTGGTTTCCTGTGAGGTATTTTGGATCCCCATCTCTTGCTATGAACTGACAAAACAGCAGAATCCCCTTGACAATCTTGATTTCTCAAGGGAAATGGGAGAACACTATACACCATCCAAGATATTAAAATATTGTCAAGGCCGAACACTGATGAATACTCTGAGGAGATGGCCTGTGAGGCGCCGCCTTTCAACTTTTCCTCCTTAGTATGGTGGTCCGTAACATGCGGGAGACTGCGGAGGCGCTCATTTTTTTAATTGGGAACTGATGTGCTTTTACTCAATTCGGGAACCTCACAAGCCAAATTTGTAGTATTTTGCACGAATTGCAATAGATGTTTGCATGTCGACGGTTGAAGTGGAAGCTCGTATTGAGCTTGCTAGAGAATGATTTGCCAAGCCTTCGATAGCTCAGTTGGTAGAGCGGGGCATCCTTAGGTCGCTGGTTCAAATCCGGCTCGAAGGACTTTTGCCAAATGCACATTTTATTGAATACTTGGAAAGTAAAATACTTGGAAAGTAAAATAACAGACAATTTATAATTATATTATATTTCATCACTGAAAATAGATGCCTTTTGCTTTGAGGCTGTGGCCACGTTATGTTTCTGTCCAAGACCAATCTTCATTGGTTTCCTGTGAGGTGATTCGGATCCCCATCTCTTGCTATGAACTGGCAAAACAGCAGAATCCCCTTGACAATCTTGATTTCTCAAGGGAAATGAGAGAACACTATACACCATCCAAGATATTAAAATATTGTCAAGGCCCAACACGGCTGAATACTCTGAGGAGATGGCCTGTGAGGCGCCGCCTTTCAACTTTTCCCCCTTAGTATGGTGGTCAGTAACATGCGGGAGACTGCGGAGGGGGTCATTTTTTTAATTGGGAACTGATGTGCTTTTACTCAATTCGGGAACCTCACGAGCCAAATTTGTCGTATTTTGCACGAATTGCAAGAGATGTTTACAAGTCGACGGTTGAATTGGAAGCTCGTATTGAGTTTGCTAGAGAATGATTTGCCAAGCCTTCGATACCTCAGTTGGTAGAGCGGAGGACTGTAGTGGTAAAACAGGCATCCTTAGGTCGCTGGTTCAAATCCGGCTCGAAGGACTTTTGCCAAATGCAAATTTTATTGAATACTTGGAAAGTAAAATACTTGGAAAATAAAATAACAGACAATTTATAATTATATTATATTTCATCACTGAAAATAGATGCCTTTTGCTTTGAGGCTGTGGCCACGTTATGTTTCTGTCCAACACCAATCTTCATTGGTTTCCTGTGAGGTGTTTTGGATCCCCATCTCTTGCTATGAACTGGCAAAACAGCAGAATCCCCTTGACAATCTTGATTTCTCAAGGGAAATGAGAGAACACTATACACCATCCAAGATATTAAAATATTGTCAAGGCCCAACACGGCTGAATACTCTGAGGAGATGGCCTGTGAGGCGCCGCCTTTCAACTTTTCCCCCTTAGTATGGTGGTCAGTAACATGCGGGAGACTGCGGAGGGGGTCATTTTTTTAATTGGGAACTGATGTGCTTTTACTCAATTCGGGAACCACACAAGCCAAATTTGTAGTATTTTGCACGAATTGCAAGAGATGTTTACAAGTCGACGGTTGAAGTGGAAGCTCGTATTGAGTTTGCTAGAGAATGATTTGCCAAGCCTTCGATAGCTCAGTTGGTAGAGCGGGGCATCCTTAGGTCGCTGGTTCAAATCCGGCTCGAAGGACTTTTGCCAAATGCACATTTTATTGAATACTTGGAAAGTAAAATACTTGGAAAGTAAAATAACAGACAATTTATAATTATATTATATTTCATCACTGAAAATAGATGCCTTTTGATTTGAGGCTGTGGCCACGTTATTTTTCTGTCCGACACCAATCTTCATTGGTTTCCTGTGAGGTGTTTTGGATCCCCATCTCTTGCTATGAACTGGCAAAACAGCAGAATCCCCTTGACAATCTTGATTTCTCAAGGGAAATGGGAGAACACTATACACCATCCAAGATATTAAAATATTGTCAAGGCCGAACACTGATGAATACTCTGAGGAGATGGCCTGTAAGGCGCCGCCTTTCAACTTTTCCTCCTTAGTATGGTGGTCAGTAACATGCGGGAGACTGCGGAGGGGGTCATTTTTTTAATTGGGAACTGATGTTCTTTTACTCAATTCGGGAACCTCACAAGCCAAATTTGTAGTATTTTGCACGAATTGCAATAGATGTTTGCATGTCGACGGTTGAAGTGGAAGCTCATATTGAGCTTGCTAGAGCATGATTTGCCAAGCCTTCGATAGCTCAGTTGGTAGAGCGGGGCATCCTTAGGTCGCTGGTTCAAATCCGGCTCGAAGGACTTTTGCCAAATGCACATTTTATTGAATACTTGGAAAGTAAAATACTTGGAAAGTAAAATAACAGACAATTTATAATTATATTATATTTCATCACTGAAAATAGATGCCTTTTGATTTGAGGCTGTGGCCACGTTATTTTTCTGTCCGACACCAATCTTCATTGGTTTCCTGTGAGGTGTTTTGGATCCCCATCTCTTGCTATGAACTGGCAAAACAGCAGAATCCCCTTGACAATCTTGATTTCTCAAGGGAAATGGGAGAACACTATACACCATCCAAGATATTAAAATATTGTCAAGGCCGAACACTGATGAATACTCTGAGGAGATGGCCTGTAAGGCGCCGCCTTTCAACTTTTCCTCCTTAGTATGGTGGTCAGTAACATGCGGGAGACTGCGGAGGGGGTCATTTTTTTAATGGGGAACTGATGTGCTTTTACTCAATTCGGGAACCTCACAAGCCAAATTTGTAGTATTTTGCACGAATTACAATAGATGTTTGCATGTCGACGGTTGAAGTGGAAGCTCGTATTGAGCTTGCTAGAGACTGATTTGCCAAGCCTTCGATAGCTCAGTTGGGAGAGCGGAGGACTGTAGTGGTAAAACAGGCATCCTTAGGTCGTTGGTTGAAATCCGGCTCGAAGGACTTTTGCCAAATGCACATTTTATTGAATACTTGGAAAGTAAAATACTTGGAAAGTAAAATAACAGACAATTTATAATTATATTATATTTCATCACTGAAAATAGATGCCTTTTGCTTTGAGGCTGTGGCCACGTTATTTTTCTGTCCGACACCAATCTTCGTTGGTTTCCTGTGAGGTGTTTTGGATCCCCATCTCTTGCTATGAACTGACAAAACAGCAGAATCCCCTTGACAATCTTGATTTCTCAAGGGAAATGGGAGAACACTATACACCATCCAAGATATTAAAATATTGTCAAGGCCGAACACTGATGAATACTCTGAGGAGATGGCCTGTGAGGCGCCGCCTTTCAACTTTTCCTCCTTAGTATGGTGGTCAGTAACATGCGGGAGACTGCGGAGGCGCTCATTTTTTTAATTGGGAAACTGATGTGCTTTTACTCAATTCGGGAACCTCACAAGCCAAATTAGTAGTATTTTGCACGAATTGCAAGAGATGTTTGCATGTCGACGGTTGAAGTGGAAGCTCGAATTGAGCTTGCTAGAGAATGGTTTGGCAAGCTTTTGATAGCTCAGTTGGTAGAGGGGAGTGTAGTGGTAAAACAGGCATCCTTAGTTCGCTGGTTCAAATCCGGCTCGAAGGACTTTTGCCAAATGCACATTTTATTGAATACTTGGAAAGTAAAATACTTGGAAAATAACATAACAGACAATTTATAATTATATTATATTTCATCACTGAAAATAGATGCCTTTTGCTTTGAGGCTGTGGCCACGTTATTTTTCTGTCCAACACCAATCTTCGTTGGTTTCCTGTGAGGTATTTTGGATCCCCATCTCTTGCTATGAACTGACAAAACAGCAGAATCCCCTTGACAATCTTGATTTCTCAAGGGAAATGGGAGAACACTATACACCATCCAAGATATTAAAATATTGTCAAGGCAGAACACTGATGAATACTCTGAGGAGATGGCCTGTGAGGCGCCGCCTTTCAACTTTTCCTCCTTAGTATGGTGGTCAGTAACATGCGGGAGACTGCGGAGGGGGTCATTTTTTTAATTGGGAACTGATGTGCTTTTACTCAATTCGGGAACCTCACAAGCCAAATTTGTAGTATTTTGCACGAATTGCAATAGATGTTTGCATGTCGACGGTTGAAGTGGAAGCTCGTATTGAGCTTGCTAGAGACTGATTTGCCAAGCCTTCGATAGCTCAGTTGGTAGAGCGGAGGACTGTAGTGGTAAAACAGGCATCCTTAGGTCGTTGGTTGAAATCCGGCTCGAAGGACTTTTGCCAAATGCACATTTTATTGAATACTTGGAAAGTAAAATACTTGGAAAGTAAAATAACAGACAATTTATAATTATATTGTATTTCATCACTGAAAATAGATGCCTTTTGCTTTGAGGCTGTGGCCACGTTATTTTTCTGTCCGACACCAATCTTCGTTGGTTTCCTGTGAGGTGTTTTGGATCCCCATCTCTTGCTATGAACTGACAAAACAGCAGAATCCCCTTGACAATCTTGATTTCTCAAGGGAAATGGGAGAACACTATACACCATCCAAGATATTAAAATATTGTCAAGGCCGAACACTGATGAATACTCTGAGGAGATGGCCTGTGAGGCGCCGCCTTTCAACTTTTCCTCCTTAGTATGGTGGTCAGTAACATGCGGGAGACTGCGGAGGCGCTCATTTTTTTAATTGGGAAACTGATGTGCTTTTACTCAATTCGGGAACCTCACAAGCCAAATTAGTAGTATTTTGCACGAATTGCAAGAGATGTTTGCATGTCGACGGTTGAAGTGGAAGCTCGAATTGAGCTTGCTAGAGAATGGTTTGCCAAGCCTTCGATAGCTCAGTTGGTAGAGGGGAGTGTAGTGGTAAAACAGGCATCCTTAGGTCGCTGGTTCAAATCCGGCTCAAAGGACTTTTGCCAAATGCACATTTTATTGAATACTTGGAAAGTAAAATACTTGGAAAATAAAATAACAGACAATTTATAATTATATTATATTTCATCACTGAAAATAGATGCCTTTTGCTTTGAGGCTGTGGCCACGTTATGTTTCTGTCCGACACCAATCTTCGTTGGTTTCCTGTGAGGTGTTTTGGATCCCCATCTCTTGCTATGAACTGACAAAACAGCAGAATCCCCTTGACAATCTTGATTTCTCAAGGGAAATGGGAGAACACTATACACCATCCAAGATATTAAAATATTGTCAAGGCCCAACACGGCTGAATACTCTGAGGAGATGGCCTGTGAGGCGCGCCTTTCAACATTTCCCCCTTAGTATGGTGGTCAGTAACATGCGGGAGACTGCGGAGGGGGTCATTTTGCAAGAGATGTTTGAATGTCGACGGTTGAAGTGGAAGCTCGTATTGAGCTTGCTAGAAACTGATTTGCCAAGCCTTCGATAGCTCAGTTGATAGAGCGGAGGACTGTAGTGATAAAACAGGCATCCTTAGGTCGCTGGTTCAAATCCGGCTCGCAGGACTTTTGCCAAATGCACATTTCATTGAATACTTGGAAAGTAAAATAACAGACAATTTATAATTACATTATATTTCATCACTGAAAATAGATGCCTTTTGCTTTGAGGCTGTGACCACGTTATTTTTCTGTCCAACATGAATCTTCATTGCTTTCCTGTGAGGTGTTTTGGATCCCCATCTCTTGCTATGAGCTGGCAAAACAGCAGAATCCCCTTGACAATCTTGATTTCTCAAGGGAAATGAGAGAACACTATACACCATCCAAGATATTAAAATATTGTCAAGGCCCAACTAGGCTGAATACTCTGAGGAGATGGCCTGTGAGGTGCCGCCTTTCAACTTTTCCCCCTTAGTATGGTGGTCAGTAACATGCGGGAGACTGCGGAGGGGGTCATTTTTTTTATTGGGAACTGATGTGCTTTTACTCAATTCGGGAACCTCACAAGCCAAATTTGTAGTATTTTGCACGAATTGCAAGAGATGTTTACAAGTCGACGGTTGAAGTGGAAGCTCGTATTGAGTTTGCTAGAGTTGATTTGCCAAGCCTTTGATAGCTCAGTTGGTAGAGCAGAGGACTGTAGTGGTAAAACAGACATCCTTAGGTCGCTGGTTCAAATCCGGCTGGAAGGACTCTTGCCAAATGCACATTTTATTGAATACTTGGAAAGTAAAATACTTGGAAAGTAAAATAACAGACAATTTATAATTATATTATATTTCATCACTGAAAATAGATGCCTTTTGCTTTGAGGCTGTGACCACGTTATTTTTCTGTCCGACACCAATCTTCGTTGGTTTCCTGTGAGGTATTTTGGATCCCCATCTCTTGCTATGAACTGACAAAACAGCAGAATCCCCTTGACAATCTTGATTTCTCAAGGGAAATGGGAGAACACTATACACCATCCAAGATATTAAAATATTGTCAAGGCAGAACACTGATGAATACTCTGAGGAGATGGCCTGTGAGGCGCCGCCTTTCAACTTTTCCCCCTTAGTATGGTGGTCATTAACATGCGGGAGACTGCGGAGGGGGTCATTTTTTTAATTGTGAACTGATGTGCTTTTACTCAATTCGGGAACCTCACAAGCCAAATTTGTAGTATTTTGCACGAATTGCAAGAGATGTTTGAATGTCGATGGTTGAAGTGGAAGCTCGTATTGAGCTTGCTAGAGACTGATTTGCCAAGCCTTCGATAGCTCAGTTGGTAGAGCAGAGGACTGTAGTGGTAAAACAGGCATCCTTAGGTCGCTGGTTCAAATCCGGCTTGCAGGACTTTTGCCAAATGCACATTTCATTGAATACTTGGAAAGTAAAATAACAGACAATTTATAATTATATTATATTTCATCACTGAAAATAGATGCCTTTTGCTTTGAGGCTGTGGCCACGTTATTTTTCTGTCCAACACGAATCTTCATTGGTTTCCTGTCAGGTGTTTTGGATCCCCATCTCTTGCTATGAACTGGCAAAACAGCAGAATCCCCTTGACAATCTTGATTTCTCAAGGGAAATGAGAGAACACTATACACCATCCAAGATATTAAAATATTGTCAAGGCCCAACACGGCTGAATACTCTGAGGAGATGGCCTGTGAGGCGCCGCCTTTCAACTTTTCCCCCTTAGTATGGTGGTCAGTAACATGCGGGAGACTGCGGAGGGGGTCATTTTTTTAATTGGGAACTGATATGCTTTTACTCAATTCGGGAACCTCACAAGCCAAATTTGTAGTATTTTGCACGAATTGCAAGAGATGTTTACAAGTCGACGGTTGAAGTGGAAGCTCGTATTGAGTTTGCTAGAGAACGTTTTGCCAAGCCTTCGATAGCTCAGTTGGTAGAGCAGAGGACTGTAGTGGTAAAACAGGCATCCTTAGGTGGCTGGTTCAAATCCGGCTCGAAGGACTTTTGCCAAATGCACATTTTATTGAATACTTGGAAAGTAAAATACTTGGAAAGTAAAATAACAGACAATTTATAATTATATTATATTTCATCACTGAAAATAGATGCCTTTTGCTTTGAGGCTGTGGCCACGTTATTTTTCTGTCCGACACCAATCTTCATTGGTTTCCTGTGAGGTATTTTGGATCCCCATCTCTTGCTATGAACTGACAAAACAGCAGAATCCCCTTGACAATCTTGATTTCTCAAGGGAAATGGGAGAACACTATACACCATCCAAGATATTCAAATATTGTCAAGGCCGAACACTGATGAATACTCTGAGGAGATGGCCTGTGAGGCGCCGCCTTTCAACTTTTCCTCCTTTGTATGGTGGTCAGTAACATCCGGGAGACTGCGGAGGGGGTCATTTTTTTAATTGTGAACTGATGTGCTTTTACTCAATTCGGGAACCTCACAAGCCAAATTTGTAGTATTTTGCACGAATTGCAAGAGATGTTTGAATGTCGACGGTTGAAGTGGAAGCTCGTATTGAGTTTGCTAGAGTTGATTTGCCAAGCCTTCGATAGCTCAGTTGGTAGAGCGGAGGACTGTAGTGGTAAAACAGGCATCCTTAGGTCGCTGGTTCAAATCCGGCTCGAAGGACTTTTGCCAAATGCAAATTTTATTGAATACTTGGAAAGTAAAATACTTGGAAAGTAAAATAACAGACAATTTATAATTATATTATATTTCATCACTGAAAATAGATGCCTTTTGCTTTGAGGCTGTGGCCACGTTATTTTTCTGTCCGACACCAATCTTCGTTGGTTTCCTGTGAGGTGTTTTGGATCCCCATCTCTTGCTATGAACTGACAAAACAGCAGAATCCCCTTGACAATCTTGATTTCTCAAGGGAAATGAGAGAACACTATACACCATCCAAGATATTAAAATATTGTCAAGGCCCAACACGGCTGAATACTCTGAGGAGATGGCCTGTGAGGCGCCGCCTTTCAACTTTTCCCCCTTAGTATGGTGGTCAGTAACATGCGGGAGACTGCGGAGGGGGTCATTTTTTTAATTGGGAACTGATATGCTTTTACTCAATTCGGGAACCTCACAAGCCAAATTTGTAGTATTTTGCACGAATTGCAAGAGATGTTTACAAGTCGACGGTTGAAGTGGAAGCTCGTATTGAGTTTGCTAGAGAACGTTTTGCCAAGCCTTCGATAGCTCAGTTGGTAGAGCAGAGGACTGTAGTGGTAAAACAGGCATCCTTAGGTGGCTGGTTCAAATCCGGCTCGAAGGACTTTTGCCAAATGCACATTTTATTGAATACTTGGAAAGTAAAATACTTGGAAAGTAAAATAACAGACAATTTATAATTATATTATATTTCATCACTGAAAATAGATGCCTTTTGCTTTGAGGCTGTGGCCACGTTATTTTTCTGTCCGACACCAATCTTCATTGGTTTCCTGTGAGGTATTTTGGATCCCCATCTCTTGCTATGAACTGACAAAACAGCAGAATCCCCTTGACAATCTTGATTTCTCAAGGGAAATGGGAGAACACTATACACCATCCAAGATATTCAAATATTGTCAAGGCCGAACACTGATGAATACTCTGAGGAGATGGCCTGTGAGGCGCCGCCTTTCAACTTTTCCTCCTTTGTATGGTGGTCAGTAACATCCGGGAGACTGCGGAGGGGGTCATTTTTTTAATTGTGAACTGATGTGCTTTTACTCAATTCGGGAACCTCACAAGCCAAATTTGTAGTATTTTGCACGAATTGCAAGAGATGTTTGAATGTCGACGGTTGAAGTGGAAGCTCGTATTGAGTTTGCTAGAGTTGATTTGCCAAGCCTTCGATAGCTCAGTTGGTAGAGCGGAGGACTGTAGTGGTAAAACAGGCATCCTTAGGTCGCTGGTTCAAATCCGGCTCGAAGGACTTTTGCCAAATGCAAATTTTATTGAATACTTGGAAAGTAAAATACTTGGAAAGTAAAATAACAGACAATTTATAATTATATTATATTTCATCACTGAAAATAGATGCCTTTTGCTTTGAGGCTGTGGCCACGTTATTTTTCTGTCCGACACCAATCTTCGTTGGTTTCCTGTGAGGTGTTTTGGATCCCCATCTCTTGCTATGAACTGACAAAACAGCAGAATCCCCTTGACAATCTTGATTTCTCAAGGGAAATGGGAGAACACCATACACCATCCAAGATATTAAAATATTGTCAAGGCCGAACACTGATGAATACTCTGAGGAGATGTCCTGTGAGGCGCCGCCTTTCAACTTTTCCTCCTTAGTATGGTGGTCAGTAACATGCGGGAGACTGCGGAGGCGGTCATTTTTTTAATTTGGAACTAATGTGCTTTTACTCAATTCGGGAACCTCACAAGCCAAATTTGTAGTATTTTGCACGAATTGCAAGAGATGTTTGCATGTCGACGGTTGAAGTGGAAGCTCGAATTGAGCTTGCTAGAGAACGGTTTGCCAAGCCTTCGATAGCTCAGTTGGTAGAGGAGAGGACTGTAGTGGTAAAACAGGCATCCTTAGGTCGCTGGTTCAAATCCGGCTCGAAGGACTTTTGCCAAATGCAAATTTTATTGAATACTTGGAAAGTAAAATACTTGGAAAGTAAAATAACAGACAATTTATAATTATATTATATTTCATCACTGAAAATAGATGCCTTTTGCTTTGAGGCTGTGGCCACATTATTTTTCTGTCCAACACCAATCTTCTTTGGTTTCCTGTGAGGTGTTTTTTTGATCCCCATCTCTTGCTATGAACTGGCAAAACAGCATAATCCCCTTGACAATCTTGATTTCTCAAGGAAAATGAGAGCACACTATACACCATCCAAGATATTAAAATATTGTCAAGGCCCAACGCGGCTGAATACTCTGAGGAGATGGCCTGTGAGGTGCCGCCTTTCAACTTTTCCCCCTTAGTATGGTGGT
Organism: Ambystoma mexicanum; assembly: GCF_040938575.1. Lineage (NCBI taxonomy): Eukaryota > Metazoa > Chordata > Amphibia > Caudata > Ambystomatidae > Ambystoma > Ambystoma mexicanum. The sequence continues at coordinate 1,028,928,580 of NC_090921.1, read as the reverse complement.
CAGTAACATGCGGGAGACTGCGGACGGGGTCATTTTTTTAATTGTGAACTGATGTGCTTTTACTCAATTCGGGAACCTCACAAGCCAAATTTGTAGTATTTTGCAAGAATTGCAAGAGATGTTTACAAGTCGACGGTTGAAGTGGAAGCTCGTATTGAGTTTGCTAGAGAATGATTTGCCAAGCCTTCGATAGCTCGTCGCTGGTTCAAATCCGGCTCAAAGGACTTTTGCCAAATGCACATTTTATTGAATACTTGGAAAGTAAAATACTTGGAAAGTAAAATAACAGACAATTTATAATTATATTATATTTCATCACTGAAAATAGATGCCTTTTGCTTTGAGGCTGTGGCCACGTTATTTTTCTGTCCGGCACCAATCTTCGTTGGTTTCCTGTGAGGTATTTTGGATCCCTATCTCTTGCTATGAACTGACAAAACAGCAGAATCCCCTTGACAATCTTGATTTCTCAAGGGAAATTGGAGAACACTATACACCATCCAAGATATTAAAATATTGTCAAGACCGAACACTGATGAATACTCTGAGGAGATGGCCTGTGAGGCGCCGCCTTTCAACTTTTCCTCTTTAGTATGGTGGTCAGTAACATGCGGGAGACTGCGGAGGGGGTCATTTTTTTAATTGTGAACTGATGTGCTTTTACTCAATTCGGGAACCTCACAAGCCCAATTTAAAGTATTTTGCACGAATTGCAAGAGATGTTTGAATGTCGACGGTTGAAGTGGAAGCTCGTATTGAGCTTGCTAGAGACTGATTTGCCAAGCCTTCGATAGCTCAGTTGGTAGAGCGGAGGATTGTAGTGGTAAAACAGGCATCCTTAGGTCGCTGGTTCAAATCGGGCTCGAAGGACTTTTGCCAAATGCACATTTTATTGAATACTTGGAAAGTAAAATACTTGGAAAGTAAAATAACAGACAATTTATAATTATATTATATCACTGAAAATAGATGCCTTTTCCTTTGAGGCTGTGACCATGTTATTTTTCTGTCCAACACGAATCTTCATTGGTTTCCTGTGAGGTGTTTTGGATCCCCATCTCTTGCTATGAACTGGCAAAACAGCAGAATCCCCTTGACAATCTTGATTTCTCAAGGGAAATCAGAGAACACTATACACCATCCAAGATATTAAAATATTGTCAAGGCCCAACACGGCTGAATACTCTGAGGAGATAGCCTGTGAGGCGCCGCCTTTCAACTTTTCCCCCTTAGTATGGTGGTCAGTAACATGCGGGAGACTGCGGAGGGGGTCATTTTTTTAATTGGGAACTGATGTGCTTTTACTCAATTCGGGAACCTCACAAGCCAAATTTGTAGTATTTTGCACGAATTGCAAGAGATGTTTACAAGTCGACGGTTGAAGTGGAAGCTCGTATTGAGTTTGCTAGAGAATGATTTGCCAAGCCTTCGATAGCTCGTCGCTGGTTCAAATCCGGCTCAAAGGACTTTTGCCAAATGCACATTTTATTGAATACTTGGAAAGTAAAATACTTGGAAAGTAAAATAACAGACAATTTATAATTATATTATATTTCATCACTGAAAATAGATGCCTTTTGCTTTGAGGCTGTGGCCACGTTATTTTTCTGTCCGACACCAATCTTCGTTGGTTTCCTGTGAGGTATTTTGGATCCCCATCTCTTGCTATGAACTGACAAAACAGCAGAATCCCCTTGACAATCTTGATTTCTCAAGGGAAATGGGAGAACACTATACACCATCCAAGATATTAAAATATTGTCAAGGCCGAACACTGATGAATACTTTGAGGAGATGGCCTGTGAGGCGCCGCCTTTCAACTTTTCCTCCTTAGTATGGTGGTCAGTAACATGCGGGAGACTGCGGAGGGGGTCATTTTTTTAATTGTGAACTGATGTGCTTTTACTCAATTCGGGAACCTCACAAGCCAAATTTGTAGTATTTTGCACGAATTGCAAGAGATGTTTGAATGTCGACGGTTGAAGTGGAAACTCGTATTGAGCTTGCTAGAGACTGATTTGCCAAGCCTTTGATAGCTCAGTTGGTAGAGCGGAGGACTGTAGTGGTAAAACAGGCATCCTTAGGTCGCTGGTTCAAATCCGGCTCAAAGGACTTTTGCCAAATGCACATTTTATTGAATACTTGGAAAGTAAAATACTTGGAATGTAAAATAACAGACAATTTATAATTATATTATATTTCATCACTGAAAGGAGATGCCTTTTGCTTTGAGGCTGTGGCCACGTTATTTTTCTGTCCAACACGAATCTTCATTGGTTTCCTGTCAGGTGTTTTGGATCCCCATCTCTTGCTATGAACTGGCAAAACAGCAGAATCCCCTTGACAATCTTGATTTCTCAAGGGAAATGAGAGAACACTATACACCATCCAAGATATTAAAATATTGTCAAGGCCCAACACGGCTGAATACTCTGAGGAGATGGCCTGTGAGGCGCCGCCTTTCAACTTTTCCCCCTTAGTATGGTGGTCAGTAACATGCGGGAGACTGCGGAGGGGGTCATTTTTTTAATTGGGAACTGATATGCTTTTACTCAATTCGGGAACCTCACAAGCCAAATTTGTAGTATTTTGCACGAATTGCAAGAGATGTTTACAAGTCGACGGTTGAAGTGGAAGCTCGTATTGAGTTTGCTAGAGTACGATTTGCCAAGCCTTCGATAGCTCAGTTGGTAGAGCCGAGGACTGTAGTGGTAAAACAGGCATCCTTAGGTGGCTGGTTCAAATCCGGCTCAAAGGACTTTTGCCAAATGCACATTTTATTGAATACTTGGAAAGTAAAATACTTGGAAAGTAAAATAACAGACAATTTATAATTATATTATATTTCATCACTGAAAATAGATGCCTTTTGCTTTGAGGCTGTGGCCACGTTATTTTTCTGTCCGACACCAATCTTCGTTGGTTTCCTGTGAGGTATTTTGGATCCCCATCTCTTGCTATGAACTGACAAAACAGCAGAATCCCCTTGACAATCTTGATTTCTCAAGGGAAATGGGAGAACACTATACACCATCCAAGATATCAAAATATTGTCAAGGCCCAACGCGGCTGAATACTCTGAGGAGATGGCCTGTGAGGTGCCGCCTTTCAACTGTTCCCCCTTAGTATGGTGGTCAGTAACATGCGGGAGACTGCGGAGGGGGTCATTTTTTTAATTGGGAACTGATGTGCTTTTACTCAATTTGGGAACCTCACAAGCCAAATTTGTAGTATTTTGCACGAATTGCAAGAGATGTTTACAAGTCGACGGTTGAAGTGGAAGCTCGTATTGAGTTTGCTAGAGTTGATTTGCCAAGCCAACACGAATCTTCATTGGTTTCCTGTCAGGTGTTTTGGATCCCCATCTCTTGCTATGAACTGGCAAAACAGCAGAATCCCCTTGACAATCTTGATTTCTCAAGGGAAATCAGAGAACACTATACACCATCCAAGATATTAAAATATTGTCAAGGCCCAACACGGCTGAATACTCTGAGGAGATAGCCTGTGAGGCGCCGCCTTTCAACTTTTCCCCCTTAGTATGGTGGTCATTAACATGCCGGAGACTGCGGAGGGGGTCATTTTTTTAATTGGGAACTGATGTGCTTTTACTCAATTCGGGAACCTCACAAGCCAAATTCGTAGTATTTTGCACGAATTGCAAGAGATGTTTGAATGTCGATGGTTGAAGTGGAAGCTCGTATTGAGCTTGCTAGAGACTGATTTGCCAAGCCTTCGATAGCTCAGTTGGTAGAGCAGAGGACTGTAGTGGTAAAACAGGCATCCTTAGGTCGATGGTTCAAATCCAGATTGAAGGACTTTTGCCAAATGCAAATTTTATTGAATACTTGGAAAGTAAAATGCTTGGAAAATAAAATAACAGACAATTTATAATTATATTATATTTCATCACTGAAAATAGATGCCTTTTGCTTTGAGGCTGTGGCCACGTTATGTTTCTGTCCGACACCAATCTTCGTTGGTTTCCTGTGAGGTGTTTTGGATCCCCATCTCTTGCTATGAACTGACAAAACAGCAGAATCCCCTTGACAATCTTGATTTCTCAAGGGAAATGGGAGAACACTATACACCATCCAAGATATTAAAATATTGTCAAGGCCCAACACGGCTGAATACTCTGAGGAGATGGCCTGTGAGGCGCGCCTTTCAACTTTTCCCCCTTAATATGGTGGTCAGTAACATGCGGGAGACTGCGGAGGGGGTCATTTTTTTAATTGGGAACTGATGTGCTTTTACTCAATTCGGGAACCTCACAAGCCAAATTTGTAGTATTTTGCACGAATTGCAAGAGATGTTTACAAGTCGACGGTTGAAGTGGAAGCTCGTATTGAGTTTGCTAGAGAACGATTTGCCAAGCCTTCGATAGCTCAGTTGGTAGAGCCGAGGACTGTAGTGGTAAAACAGGCATCCTTAGGTGGCTGGTTCAAATCCGCCTCAAAGGACTTTTGCCAAATGCAAATTTTATTGAATACTTGGAAAGTAAAATACTTGGAAAATAACATAACAGACAATTTATAATTATATTATATTTCATCACTGAAAATAGATGCCTTTTGCTTTGAGGCTGTGGCCACATTATTTTTCTGTCCAACACCAATCTTCTTTGGTTTCCTGTGAGGTGTTTTTTTGATCCCCATCTCTTGCTATGAACTGGCAAAACAGCATAATCCCCTTGACAATCTTGATTTCTCAAGGAAAATGAGAGAACACTATACACCATCCAATATATTAAAATATTGTCAAGGCCCAACGCGGCTGAATACTCTGAGGAGATGGCCTGTGAGGTGCCGCCTTTCAACTTTTCCCCCTTAGTATGGTGGTCAGTAACATGCGGGAGACTGCGGAGGGGGTCATTTTTTTAATTGGGAACTGATGTGCTTTTACTCAATTCGGGAACCTCACAAGCCAAATTTGTAGTATTTTGCACGAATTGCAAGAGATGTTTACAAGTCGACGGTTGAAGTGGAAGCTCGTATTGAGTTTGCTAGAGAATGATTCGCCAAGCCTTCGATAGCTCAGTTGGTAGAGGAGGACTGTAGTGGTACAACAGGCATCCTTAGGTTGCTGGTTCAAATCCGGCTCGAAGGACTTTTGCCAAATGCAAATTTTATTGAATACTTGGAAAGTAAAATACTTGGAAAGTAAAATAACAGACAATTTATAATTATATTATATTTCATCACTGAAAATAGATGCCTTTTGCTTTGAGGCTGTGGCCACGTTATGTTTCTGTCCAACACGAATCTTCATTGGTTTCATGTGAGGTGTTTTGGATCCCCATCTCTTGCTATGAACTGGCAAAACAGCAGAATCCCCTTGACAATCTTGATTTCTCAAGGGAAATGAGAGAACACTATACACCATCCAAGATATTAAAATATTGTCAAGGCCCAACACGGCTGAATACTCTGAGGAGATGGCCTGTGAGGCGCCGCCTTTCAAATTTTCCCCCTTAGTATGGTGGTCAGTAACATGCGGGAGACTGCGGAGGGGGTCATTTTTTTAATTGTGAACTGATGTGCTTTTACTCAATTCGGGAACCTCACAAGCCAAATTTGTAGTATTTTGCACGAATTGCAAGAGATGTTTACAAGTCGACGGTTGAAGTGGAAGCTCGTATTGAGTTTGCTAGAGAATGATTTGCCAAGCCTTCGATAGCTCGTCGCTGGTTCAAATCCGGCTCAAAGGACTTTTGCCAAATGCACATTTTATTGAATACTTGGAAAGTAAAATACTTGGAAAGTAAAATAACAGACAATTTATAATTATATTATATTTCATCACTGAAAATAGATGCCTTTTGCTTTGAGGCTGTGGCCACGTTATTTTTCTGTCCGGCACCAATCTTCGTTGGTTTCCTGTGAGGTATTTTGGATCCCTATCTCTTGCTATGAACTGACAAAACAGCAGAATCCCCTTGACAATCTTGATTTCTCAAGGGAAATTGGAGAACACTATACACCATCCAAGATATTAAAATATTGTCAAGGCCGAACACTGATGAATACTCTGAGGACATGGCCTGTGAGGCGCCGCCTTTCAACTTTTCCTCCTTAGTATGGTGGTCAGTAACATGCGGGAGACTGCGGAGGGGGTCATTTTTTTAATTGTGAACTGATGTGCTTTTACTCAATTCGGGAACCTCACAAGCCAAATTTGTAGTATTTTGCACGAATCGCAAGAGATGTTTGAATGTCGACGGTTGAAGTGGAAACTCGTATTGAGCTTGCTAGAGACTGATTTGCCAAGCCTTTGATAGCTCAGTTGGTTGAGCGGAGGACTGTAGTGGTAAAACAGGCATCCTTAGGTCGCTGGTTCAAATCCGGCTCAAAGGACTTTTGCCAAATGTACATTTTATTGAATACTTGGAAAGTAAAATACTTGGAAAGTAAAATAACAGACAATTTATAATTATATTATATTTCATCACTGAAAATAGATGCCTTTTCCTTTGAGGCTGTGACCATGTTATTTTTCTGTCCAACACGAATCTTCATTGGTTTCCTGTGAGGTGTTTTGGATCCCCATCTCTTGCTATGAACTGGCAAAACAGCAGAATCCCCTTGACAATCTTGATTTCTCAAGGGAAATGAGAGAACACTATACACCATCCAAGATATTAAAATATTGTCAAGGCCCAACGCGGCTGAATACTCTGAGGAGATGGCCTGTGAGGTGCCGCCTTTCAACTGTTCCCCCTTAGTATGGTGGTCAGTAACATGCGGGAGACTGCGGAGGGGGTCATTTTTTTAATTGGGAACTGATGTGCTTTTACTCAATTTGGGAACCTCACAAGCCAAATTTGTAGTATTTTGCACGAATTGCAAGAGATGTTTACAAGTCGACGGTTGAAGTGGAAGCTCGTATTGAGTTTGCTAGAGTTGATTTGCCAAGCCAACACGAATCTTCATTGGTTTCCTGTCAGGTGTTTTGGATCCCCATCTCTTGCTATGAACTGGCAAAACAGCAGAATCCCCTTGACAATCTTGATTTCTCAAGGGAAATCAGAGAACACTATACACCATCCAAGATATTAAAATATTGTCAAGGCCCAACACGGCTGAATACTCTGAGGAGATAGCCTGTGAGGCGCCGCCTTTCAACTTTTCCCCCTTAGTATGGTGGTCATTAACATGCCGGAGACTGCGGAGGGGGTCATTTTTTTAATTGGGAACTGATGTGATTTTACTCAATTCGGGAACCTCACAAGCCAAATTCGTAGTATTTTGCACGAATTGCAAGAGATGTTTGAATGTCGATGGTTGAAGTGGAAGCTCGTATTGAGCTTGCTAGAGACTGATTTGCCAAGCCTTCGATAGCTCAGTTGGTAGAGCAGAGGACTGTAGTGGTAAAACAGGCATCCTTAGGTCGATGGTTCAAATCCAGATTGAAGGACTTTTGCCAAATGCAAATTTTATTGAATACTTGGAAAGTAAAATGCTTGGAAAATAAAATAACAGACAATTTATAATTATATTATATTTCATCACTGAAAATAGATGCCTTTTGCTTTGAGGCTGTGGCCACGTCATGTTTCTGTCCGACACCAATCTTCGTTGGTTTCCTGTGAGGTGTTTTGGATCCCCATCTCTTGCTATGAACTGACAAAACAGCAGAATCCCCTTGACAATCTTGATTTCTCAAGGGAAATGGGAGAACACTATACACCATCCAAGATATTAAAATATTGTCAAGGCCCAACACGGCTGAATACTCTGAGGAGATGGCCTGTGAGGCGCGCCTTTCAACTTTTCCCCCTTAATATGGTGGTCAGTAACATGCGGGAGACTGCGGAGGGGGTCATTTTTTTAATTGGGAACTGATGTGCTTTTACTCAATTCGGGAACCTCACAAGCCAAATTTGTAGTATTTTGCACGAATTGCAAGAGATGTTTACAAGTCGACGGTTGAAGTGGAAGCTCGTATTGAGTTTGCTAGAGAATGATTTGCCAAGCCTTCGATAGCTCGTCGCTGGTTCAAATCCGGCTCAAAGGACTTTTGCCAAATGCACATTTTATTGAATACTTGGAAAGTAAAATACTTGGAAAGTAAAATAACAGACAATTTATAATTATATTATATTTCATCACTGAAAATAGATGCCTTTTGCTTTGAGGCTGTGGCCACATTATTTTTCTGTCCGACACCAATCTTCGTTGGTTTCCTGTGAGGTATTTTTGATCCCCATCTCTTGCTATGAACTGGCAAAACAGCAGAATCCCCTTGACAATCTTGATTTCTCAAGGGAAATGAGAGAACACTATACACCATCCAAGATATTAAAATATTGTCAAGGCCCAACACGGCTGAATACTCTGAGGAGGTGGCCTGTGAGGCGCCGCCTTTCAACTTTTCCCCCTTAGTATGGTGGTCAGTAACATGCGGGAGACTGCGGAGGGGGTCATTTTTTTAATTGGGAACTGATGTGCTTTTACTCAATTCGGGAACCTCACAAGCCAAATTTGTAGTATTTTGCACGAATTGCAAGAGATGTTTACAAGTCGACGGTTGAAGTGGAAGCTCGTATTGAGTTTGCTAGAGAATGATTTGCCAAGCCTTCGATAGCTCAGTTGGTAGAGCGGGGCATCCTTAGGTCGCTGGTTCAAATCCGTCTCGAAGGACTTTTGCCAAATGCACATTTTATTGAATACTTGGAAAGTAAAATACTTGGAAAGTAAAATAACAGACAATTTATAATTATATTATATTTCATCACTGAAAATAGATGCCTTTTGATTTGAGGCTGTGGCCACGTTATTTTTCTGTCCGACACCAATCTTCATTGGTTTCCTGTGAGGTGTTTTGGATCCCCATCTCTTGCTATGAACTGGCAAAACAGCAGAATCCCCTTGACAATCTTGATTTCTCAAGGGAAATGGGAGAACACTATACACTATCCAAGATATTAAAATATTGTCAAGGCCGAACACTGATGAATACTCTGAGGAGATGGCCTGTAAGGCGCCGCCTTTCAACTTTTCCTCCTTAGTATGGTGGTCAGTAACATGCGGGAGACTGCGGAGGGGGTCATTTTTTTAATTGGGAACTGATGTGCTTTTACTCAATTCGGGAACCTCACAAGCCAAATTTGTAGTATTTTGCACGAATTGCAATAGATGTTTGCATGTCGATGGTTGAAGTGGAAGCTCGTATTGAGCTTGCTAGAGACTGATTTGCCAAGCCTTCGATAGCTCAGTTGGTAGAGCGGAGGACTGTAGTGGTAAAACAGGCATCCTTAGGTCGTTGGTTGAAATCCGGCTTGAAGGAATTTTGCCAAATGCACATTTTATTGAATACTTGGAAAGTAAAATACTTGGAAAGTAAAATAACAGACAATTTATAATTATATTATATTTCATCACTGAAAATAGATGCCTTTTGCTTTGAGGCTGTGGCCACGTTATTTTTCTGTCCGACACCAATCTTCGTTGGTTTCCTGTGAGGTGTTTTGGATCCCCATCTCTTGCTATGAACTGACAAAACAGCAGAATCCCCTTGACAATCTTGATTTCTCAAGGGAAATGGGAGAACACTATACACCATCCAAGATATTAAAATATTGTCAAGGCCGAACACTGATGAATACTCTGAGGAGATGGCCTGTGAGGCGCCGCCTTTCAACTTTTCCTCCTTAGTATGGTGGTCAGTAACATGCGGGAGACTGCGGAGGCGCTCATTTTTTTAATTGGGAAACTGATGTGCTTTTACTCAATTCGGGAACCTCACAAGCCAAATTAGTAGTATTTTGCACGAATTGCAAGAGATGTTTGCATGTCGACGGTTGAAGTGGAAGCTCGAATTGAGCTTGCTAGAGAATGGTTTGCCACGCCTCTGATAGCTCAGTTGGTAGAGGGGAGTGTAGTGGTAAAACAGGCATCCTTAGGTCGCTGGTTCAAATCCGGCTCGAAGGACTTTTGCCAAATGCACATTTTATTGAATACTTGGAAAGTAAAATACTTGGAAAATAACATAACAGACAATTTATAATTATATTATATTTCATCACTGAAAATAGATGCCTTTTGCTTTGAGGCTGTGGCCACGTTATTTTTCTGTCCAACACCAATCTTCTTTGGTTTCCTGTGAGGTGTTTTTTTGATCCCCATCTCTTGCTATGAACTGGCAAAACAGCAGAATCCCCTTGACAATCTTGATTTCTCAAGGAAAATGAGAGAACACTATACACCATCCAAGATATTAAAATATTGTCAAGGCCCAACACGGCTGAATACTCTGAGGAGATGGCCTGTGAGGCGCGCCTTTCAACTTTTCCCCCTTAGTATGGTGGTCAGTAACATGCGGGAGACTGCGGAGGGGGTCATTTTTTTAATTGGGAACTGATGTGCTTTTACTCAATTCGGGAACCTCACAAGCCAAATTTGTAGTATTTTGCACGAATTGCAAGAGATGTTTACAAGTCGACGGTTGAAGTGGAAGCTCGTATTGAGTTTGCTAGAGAATGATTTGCCAAGCCTTCGATACCTCAGTTGGTAGAGCGGAGGACTGTAGTGGTAAAACAGGCATCCTTAGGTCGCTGGTTGAAATCCGGATTGAAGGACTTTTGCCAAATGCACATTTTATTGAATACTTGGAAAGTAAAATACTTGGAAAGTAAAATAACAGACAATTTATAATTATATTATATTTCATCACTGAAAATAGATGCCTTTTGATTTGAGGCTGTGGCCACGTTATTTTTCTGTCCGACACCAATCTTCATTGGTTTCCTGTGAGGTGTTTTGGATCCCCATCTCTTGCTATGAACTGGCAAAACAGCAGAATCCCCTTGACAATCTTGATTTCTCAAGGGAAATGGGAGAACACTATACACCATCCAAGATATTAAAATATTGTCAAGGCCGAACACTGATGAATACTCTGAGGAGATGGCCTGTGAGGCGCGCCTTTCAACTTTTCCCCCTTAGTATGGTGGTCAGTAACATGCGGGAGACTGCGGAGGGGGTCATTTTTTTAATTGGGAACTGATGTGCTTTTACTCAATTCGGGAACCTCACAAGCCAAATTTGTAGTATTTTGCACGAATTGCAAGAGATGTTTACAAGTCGACGGTTGAAGTGGAAGCTCGTATTGAGTTTGCTAGAGAATGATTTGCCAAGCCTTCGATACCTCAGTTGGTAGAGCGGAGGACTGTAGTGGTAAAACAGGCATCCTTAGGTCGCTGGTTCAAATCCGGCTCGAAGGACTTTTGCCAAATGCAAATTTTATTGAATACTTGGAAAGTAAAATACTTGGAAAATAAAATAACAGACAATTTATAATTATATTATATTTCATCACTGAAAATAGATGCCTTTTGCTTTGAGGCTGTGGCCACGTTATGTTTCTGTCCAACACCAATCTTCATTGGTTTCCTGTGAGGTGTTTTGGATCCCCATCTCTTGCTATGAACTGGCAAAACAGCAGAATCCCCTTGACAATCTTGATTTCTCAAGAGAAATGAGAGAACACTATACACCATCCAAGATATTAAAATATTGTCAAGGCCCAACACGGCTGAATACTCTGAGGAGATGGCCTGTGAGGCGCCGCCTTTCAACTTTTCCCCCTTAGTATGGTGGTCAGTAACATGCGGGAGACTGCGGAGGGGGTCATTTTTTTAATTGGGAACTGATGTGCTTTTACTCAATTCGGGAACCTCACAAGCCAAATTTGTAGTATTTTGCACGAATTGCAAGAGATGTTTACAAGTCGACGGTTGAAGTGGAAGCTCGTATTGAGTTTGCTAGAGAATGATTTGCCAAGCCTTCGATAGCTCGTTGCTGGTTCAAATCCGGCTCAAAGGACTTTTGCCAAATGCACATTTTATTGAATACTTGGAAAGTAAAATACTTGGAAAGTAAAATAACAGACAATTTATAATTATATTATATTTCATCACTGAAAATAGATGCCTTTTGCTTTGAGGCTGTGGCCACGTGATTTTTCTGTCCGACACCAATCTTCGTTGGTTTCCTGTGAGGTATTTTGGATCCCCATCTCTTGCTATGAACTGACAAAACAGCAGAATCCCCTTGACAATCTTGATTTCTCAAGGGAAATGGGAGAACACTATACACCATCCAAGATATTAAAATATTGTCAAGGCCGAACACTGATGAATACTCTGAGGAGATGGCCTGTAAGGCGCCGCCTTTCAACTTTTCCTCCTTAGTATGGTGGTCAGTAACATGCGGGAGACTGCGGAGGGGGTCATTTTTTTTAATTGGGAACTGATGTGCTTTTACTCAATTCGGGAACCTCACAAGCCAAATTTGTAGTATTTTGCACGAATTGCAATAGATGTTTGCATGTCGACGGTTGAAGTGGAAGCTCGTATTGAGCTTGCTAGAGAATGATTTGCCAAGCCTTCGATAGCTCAGTTGGTAGAGCGGGGCATCCTTAGGTCGCTGGTTCAAATCCGGCTCGAAGGACTTTTGCCAAATGCACATTTTATTGAATACTTGGAAAGTAAAATACTTGGAAAGTAAAATAACAGACAATTTATAATTATATTATATTTCATCACTGAAAATAGATGCCTTTTGCTTTGAGGCTGTGGCCACGTTATGTTTCTGTCCAACACCAATCTTCATTGGTTTCCTGTGAGGTGATTCGGATCCCCATCTCTTGCTATGAACTGGCAAAACAGCAGAATCCCCTTGACAATCTTGATTTCTCAAGGGAAATGAGAGAACACTATACACCATCCAAGATATTAAAATATTGTCAAGGCCCAACACGGCTGAATACTCTGAGGAGATGGCCTGTGAGGCGCCGCCTTTCAACTTTTCCCCCTTAGTATGGTGGTCAGTAACATGCGGGAGACTGCGGAGTGGGTCATTTTTTTAATTGGGAACTGATGTGCTTTTACTCAATTCGGGAACCTCACGAGCCAAATTTGTAGTATTTTGCACAAATTGCAAGAGATGTTTACAAGTCGACGGTTGAATTGGAAGCTCGTATTGAGTTTGCTAGAGAATGATTTGCCAAGCCTTCGATACCTCAGTTGGTAGAGCGGAGGACTGTAGTGGTAAAACAGGCATCCTTAGGTCGCTGGTTCAAATCCGGCTCGAAGGACTTTTGCCAAATGCAAATTTTATTGAATACTTGGAAAGTAAAATACTTGGAAAATAAAATAACAGACAATTTATAATTATATTATATTTCATCACTGAAAATAGATGCCTTTTGCTTTGAGGCTGTGGCCACGTTATGTTTCTGTCCAACACCAATCTTCATTGGTTTCCTGTGAGGTGTTTTGGATCCCCATCTCTTGCTATGAACTGGCAAAACAGCAGAATCCCCTTGACAATCTTGATTTCTCAAGAGAAATTAGAGAACACTATACACCATCCAAGATATTAAAATATTGTCAAGGCCCAACACGGCTGAATACTCTGAGGAGATGGCCTGTGAGGCGCCGCCTTTCAACTTTTCCCCCTTAGTATGGTGGTCAGTAACATGCGGGAGACTGCGGAGGGGGTCATTTTTTTAATTGGGAACTGATGTGCTTTTACTCAATTCGGGAACCTCACAAGCCAAATTTGTAGTATTTTGCACGAATTGCAAGAGATGTTTACAAGTCGACGGTTGAAGTGGAAGCTCGTATTGAGTTTGCTAGAGAATGACTTGCCAAGCCTTCGATAGCTCAGTTGGTAGAGCGGGGCATCCTTAGGTCGCTGGTTCAAATCCGGCTCGAAGGACTTTTGCCAAATGCACATTTTATTGAATACTTGGAAAGTAAAATACTTGGAAAGTAAAATAACAGACAATTTATAATTATATTATATTTCATCACTGAAAATAGATGCCTTTTGATTTGAGGCTGTGGCCACGTTATTTTTCTGTCCGACACCAATCTTCATTGGTTTCCTGTGAGGTGTTTTGGATCCCCATCTCTTGCTATGAACTGGCAAAACAGCAGAATCCCCTTGACAATCTTGATTTCTCAAGGGAAATGGGAGAACACTATACACCATCCAAGATATTAAAATATTGTCAAGGCCGAACACTGATGAATACTCTGAGGAGATGGCCTGTAAGGCGCCGCCTTTCAACTTTTCCCCCTTAGTATGGTGGTCAGTAACATGCGGGAGACTGCGGAGGGGGTCATTTTTTTAATTGGGAACTGATGTGCTTTTACTCAATTCGGGAACCTCACGAGCCAAATTTGTAGTATTTTGCACGAATTGCAATAGATGTTTGCATGTCGACGGTTGAAGTGGAAGCTCGTATTGAGCTTGCTAGAGAATGATTTGCCAAGCCTTCGATAGCTCAGTTGGTAGAGCGGGGCATCCTTAGGTCGCTGGTTCAAATCCGGCTCGAAGGACTTTTGCCAAATGCACATTTTATTGAATACTTGGAAAGTAAAATACTTGGAAAGTAAAATAACAGACAATTTATAATTATATTATATTTCATCACTGAAAATAGATGCCTTTTGATTTGAGGCTGTGGCCACGTTATTTTTCTGTCCGACACCAATCTTCATTGGTTTCCTGTGAGGTGTTTTGGATCCCCATCTCTTGCTATGAACTGGCAAAACAGCAGAATCCCCTTGACAATCTTGATTTCTCAAGGGAAATGGGAGAACACTATACACCATCCAAGATATTAAAATATTGTCAAGGCCGAACACTGATGAATACTCTGAGGAGATGGCCTGTAAGGCGCCGCCTTTCAACTTTTCCTCCTTAGTATGGTGGTCAGTAACATGCGGGAGACTGCGGAGGGGGTCATTTTTTTAATTGGGAACTGATGTGCTTTTACTCAATTCGGGAACCTCACAAGCCAAATTTGTAGTATTTTGCACGAATTACAATCGATGTTTGCATGTCGACGGTTGAAGTGGAAGCTCGTATTGAGCTTGCTAGAGACTGATTTGCCAAGCCTTCGATAGCTCAGTTGGTAGAGCGGAGGACTGTAGCGGTAAAACAGGCATCCTTAGGTCGCTGGTTCAAATCCGGCTCGAAGGACTTTTGCCAAATGCACATTTTATTGAATACTTGGAAAGTAAAATACTTGGAAAGTAAAATAACAGACAATTTATAATTATATTATATTTCATCACTGAAAATAGATGCCTTTTGCTTTGAGGCTGTGGCCACGTTATTTTTCTGTCCGACACCAATCTTCGTTGGTTTCCTGTGAGGTGTTTTGGATCCCCATCTCTTGCTATGAACTGACAAAACAGCAGAATCCCCTTGACAATCTTGATTTCTCAAGGAAAATGAGAGAACACTATACACCATCCAAGATATTAAAATATTGTCAAGGCCCAACACGGCTGAATACTCTGAGGAGATGGCCTGTAAGGCGCCGCCTTTCAACTTTTCCTCCTTAGTATGGTGGTCAGTAACATGCGGGAGACTGCGGAGGGGGTCATTTTTTTTAATTGGGAACTGATGTGCTTTTACTCAATTCGGGAACCTCACAAGCCAAATTTGTAGTATTTTGCACGAATTGCAATAGATGTTTGCATGTCGACGGTTGAAGTGGAAGCTCGCATTGAGCTTGCTAGAGACTGATTTGCCAAGCCTTTGATAGCTCAGTTGGTAGAGCGGAGGACTGTAGTGGTAAAACAGGCATCCTTAGGTCGTTGGTTGAAATCCGGCTCGAAGGACTTTTGCCAAATGCACATTTTATTGAATACTTGGAAAGTAAAATACTTGGAAAGTAAAATAACAGACAATTTATAATTATATTATATTTCACCACTGAAAATAGATGCCTTTTGCTTTGAGGCTGTGGCCACGTTATTTTTCTGTCCGACACCAATCTTCGTTGGTTTCCTGTGAGGTGTTTTGGATCCCCATCTCTTGCTATGAACTGACAAAACAGCAGAATCCCCTTGACAATCTTGATTTCTCAAGGGAAATGGGAGAACACTATACACCATCCAAGATATTAAAATATTGTCAAGGCCGAACACTGATGAATACTCTGAGGAGATGGCCTGTGAGGCGCCGCCTTTCAACTTTTCCTCCTTAGTATGGTGGTCAGTAACATCCGGGAGACTGCGGAGGAGCTCATTTTTTCAATTGGGAAACTGATGTGCTTTTACTCAATTCGGGAACCTCACAAGCCAAATTAGTAGTATTTTGCACGAATTGCAAGAGATGTTTGCATGTCGACGGTTGAAGTGGAAGCTCGAATTGAGCTTGCTAGAGAATGGTTTGCCAAGCCTTCGATAGCTCAGTTGGTAGAGGGGAGTGTAGTGGTAAAACAGGCATCCTTAGGTCGCTGGTTCAAATCCGGCTCGAAGGACTTTTGCCAAATGCACATTTTATTGAATACTTGGAAAGTAAAATACTTGGAAAATAACATAACAGACAATTTATAATTATATTATATTTCATCACTGAAAATAGATGCCTTTTGCTTTGAGGCTGTGGCCACGTTATTTTTCTGTCCAACACCAATCTTCTTTGGTTTCCTGTGAGGTGTTTTTTTGATCCCCATCTCTTGCTATGAACTGGCAAAACAGCAGAATCCCCTTGACAATCTTGATTTCTCAAGGAAAATGAGAGAACACTATACACCATCCAAGATATTAAAATATTGTCAAGGCCCAACACGGCTGAATACTCTGAGGAGATGGCCTGTAAGGCGCCGCCTTTCAACTTTTCCTCCTTAGTATGGTGGTCAGTAACATGCGGGAGACTGCGGAGGGGGTCATTTTTTTAATTGGGAACTGATGTGCTTTTACTCAATTCGGGAACCTCACAAGCCAAATTTGTAGTATTTTGCACGAATTGCAATAGATGTTTGCATGTCGACGGTTGAAGTGGAAGCTCGTATTGAGCTTGCTAGAGACTGATTTGCCAAGCCTTCGATAGCTCAGTTGGTAGAGCGGAGGACTGTAGTGGTAAAACAGGCATCCTTAGGTCGTTGGTTCAAATCCGGCTCGAAGGACTTTTGCCAAATGCACATTTTATTGAATACTTGGAAAGTAAAATACTTGGAAAATAACATAACAGACAATTTATAATTATATTATATTTCATCACTGAAAATAGATGCCTTTTGCTTTGAGGCTGTGGCCACGTTATTTTTCTGTCCAACACCAATCTTCGTTGGTTTCCTGTGAGGTGTTTTGGATCCCCATCTCTTGCTATGAACTGACAAAACAGCAGAATCCCCTTGACAATCTTGATTTCTCAAGGGAAATGGGAGAACACTATACACCATCCAAGATATTAAAATATTGTCAAGGCCGAACACTGATGAATACTCTGAGGAGATGGCCTGTGATGCGCCGCCTTTCAACTTTTCCTCCTTAGTATGGTGGTCAGTAACATGCGGGAGACTGCGGAGGCGCTCATTTTTTTAATTGGGAAACTGATGTGCTTTTACTCAATTCGGGAACCTCACAAGCCAAATTAGTAGTATTTTGCACGAATTGCAAGAGATGTTTGCATGTCGACGGTTGAAGTGGAAGCTCGTATTGAGTTTGCTAGAGAATAATTTGCCAAGCCTTCGATAGCTCGTCGCTGGTTCAAATCCGGCTCAAAGGACTTTTGCCAAATGCACATTTTATTGAATACTTGGAAAGTAAAATACTTGGAAAGTAAAATAACAGACAATTTATAATTATATTATATTTCATCACTGAAAATAGATGCCTTTTGCTTTGAGGCTGTGGCCACGTGATTTTTCTGTCCGACACCAATCTTCGTTGGTTTCCTGTGAGGTATTTTGGATCCCCATCTCTTGCTATGAACTGACAAAACAGCAGAATCCCCTTGACAATCTTGATTTCTCAAGGGAAATGGGAGAACACTATACACCATCCAAGATATTAAAATATTGTCAAGGCCGAACACTGATGAATACTCTGAGGAGATGGCCTGTGAGGCGCCGCCTTTCAACTTTTCCTCCTTAGTATGGTGGTCCGTAACATGCGGGAGACTGCGGAGGCGCTCATTTTTTTAATTGGGAACTGATGTGCTTTTACTCAATTCGGGAACCTCACAAGCCAAATTTGTAGTATTTTGCACGAATTGCAATAGATGTTTGCATGTCGACGGTTGAAGTGGAAGCTCGTATTGAGCTTGCTAGAGAATGATTTGCCAAGCCTTCGATAGCTCAGTTGGTAGAGCGGGGCATCCTTAGGTCGCTGGTTCAAATCCGGCTCGAAGGACTTTTGCCAAATGCACATTTTATTGAATACTTGGAAAGTAAAATACTTGGAAAGTAAAATAACAGACAATTTATAATTATATTATATTTCATCACTGAAAATAGATGCCTTTTGCTTTGAGGCTGTGGCCACGTTATGTTTCTGTCCAAGACCAATCTTCATTGGTTTCCTGTGAGGTGATTCGGATCCCCATCTCTTGCTATGAACTGGCAAAACAGCAGAATCCCCTTGACAATCTTGATTTCTCAAGGGAAATGAGAGAACACTATACACCATCCAAGATATTAAAATATTGTCAAGGCCCAACACGGCTGAATACTCTGAGGAGATGGCCTGTGAGGCGCCGCCTTTCAACTTTTCCCCCTTAGTATGGTGGTCAGTAACATGCGGGAGACTGCGGAGGGGGTCATTTTTTTAATTGGGAACTGATGTGCTTTTACTCAATTCGGGAACCTCACGAGCCAAATTTGTCGTATTTTGCACGAATTGCAAGAGATGTTTACAAGTCGACGGTTGAATTGGAAGCTCGTATTGAGTTTGCTAGAGAATGATTTGCCAAGCCTTCGATACCTCAGTTGGTAGAGCGGAGGACTGTAGTGGTAAAACAGGCATCCTTAGGTCGCTGGTTCAAATCCGGCTCGAAGGACTTTTGCCAAATGCAAATTTTATTGAATACTTGGAAAGTAAAATACTTGGAAAATAAAATAACAGACAATTTATAATTATATTATATTTCATCACTGAAAATAGATGCCTTTTGCTTTGAGGCTGTGGCCACGTTATGTTTCTGTCCAACACCAATCTTCATTGGTTTCCTGTGAGGTGTTTTGGATCCCCATCTCTTGCTATGAACTGGCAAAACAGCAGAATCCCCTTGACAATCTTGATTTCTCAAGGGAAATGAGAGAACACTATACACCATCCAAGATATTAAAATATTGTCAAGGCCCAACACGGCTGAATACTCTGAGGAGATGGCCTGTGAGGCGCCGCCTTTCAACTTTTCCCCCTTAGTATGGTGGTCAGTAACATGCGGGAGACTGCGGAGGGGGTCATTTTTTTAATTGGGAACTGATGTGCTTTTACTCAATTCGGGAACCACACAAGCCAAATTTGTAGTATTTTGCACGAATTGCAAGAGATGTTTACAAGTCGACGGTTGAAGTGGAAGCTCGTATTGAGTTTGCTAGAGAATGATTTGCCAAGCCTTCGATAGCTCAGTTGGTAGAGCGGGGCATCCTTAGGTCGCTGGTTCAAATCCGGCTCGAAGGACTTTTGCCAAATGCACATTTTATTGAATACTTGGAAAGTAAAATACTTGGAAAGTAAAATAACAGACAATTTATAATTATATTATATTTCATCACTGAAAATAGATGCCTTTTGATTTGAGGCTGTGGCCACGTTATTTTTCTGTCCGACACCAATCTTCATTGGTTTCCTGTGAGGTGTTTTGGATCCCCATCTCTTGCTATGAACTGGCAAAACAGCAGAATCCCCTTGACAATCTTGATTTCTCAAGGGAAATGGGAGAACACTATACACCATCCAAGATATTAAAATATTGTCAAGGCCGAACACTGATGAATACTCTGAGGAGATGGCCTGTAAGGCGCCGCCTTTCAACTTTTCCTCCTTAGTATGGTGGTCAGTAACATGCGGGAGACTGCGGAGGGGGTCATTTTTTTAATTGGGAACTGATGTTCTTTTACTCAATTCGGGAACCTCACAAGCCAAATTTGTAGTATTTTGCACGAATTGCAATAGATGTTTGCATGTCGACGGTTGAAGTGGAAGCTCATATTGAGCTTGCTAGAGCATGATTTGCCAAGCCTTCGATAGCTCAGTTGGTAGAGCGGGGCATCCTTAGGTCGCTGGTTCAAATCCGGCTCGAAGGACTTTTGCCAAATGCACATTTTATTGAATACTTGGAAAGTAAAATACTTGGAAAGTAAAATAACAGACAATTTATAATTATATTATATTTCATCACTGAAAATAGATGCCTTTTGATTTGAGGCTGTGGCCACGTTATTTTTCTGTCCGACACCAATCTTCATTGGTTTCCTGTGAGGTGTTTTGGATCCCCATCTCTTGCTATGAACTGGCAAAACAGCAGAATCCCCTTGACAATCTTGATTTCTCAAGGGAAATGGGAGAACACTATACACCATCCAAGATATTAAAATATTGTCAAGGCCGAACACTGATGAATACTCTGAGGAGATGGCCTGTAAGGCGCCGCCTTTCAACTTTTCCTCCTTAGTATGGTGGTCAGTAACATGCGGGAGACTGCGGAGGGGGTCATTTTTTTAATGGGGAACTGATGTGCTTTTACTCAATTCGGGAACCTCACAAGCCAAATTTGTAGTATTTTGCACGAATTACAATAGATGTTTGCATGTCGACGGTTGAAGTGGAAGCTCGTATTGAGCTTGCTAGAGACTGATTTGCCAAGCCTTCGATAGCTCAGTTGGGAGAGCGGAGGACTGTAGTGGTAAAACAGGCATCCTTAGGTCGTTGGTTGAAATCCGGCTCGAAGGACTTTTGCCAAATGCACATTTTATTGAATACTTGGAAAGTAAAATACTTGGAAAGTAAAATAACAGACAATTTATAATTATATTATATTTCATCACTGAAAATAGATGCCTTTTGCTTTGAGGCTGTGGCCACGTTATTTTTCTGTCCGACACCAATCTTCGTTGGTTTCCTGTGAGGTGTTTTGGATCCCCATCTCTTGCTATGAACTGACAAAACAGCAGAATCCCCTTGACAATCTTGATTTCTCAAGGGAAATGGGAGAACACTATACACCATCCAAGATATTAAAATATTGTCAAGGCCGAACACTGATGAATACTCTGAGGAGATGGCCTGTGAGGCGCCGCCTTTCAACTTTTCCTCCTTAGTATGGTGGTCAGTAACATGCGGGAGACTGCGGAGGCGCTCATTTTTTTAATTGGGAAACTGATGTGCTTTTACTCAATTCGGGAACCTCACAAGCCAAATTAGTAGTATTTTGCACGAATTGCAAGAGATGTTTGCATGTCGACGGTTGAAGTGGAAGCTCGAATTGAGCTTGCTAGAGAATGGTTTGGCAAGCTTTTGATAGCTCAGTTGGTAGAGGGGAGTGTAGTGGTAAAACAGGCATCCTTAGTTCGCTGGTTCAAATCCGGCTCGAAGGACTTTTGCCAAATGCACATTTTATTGAATACTTGGAAAGTAAAATACTTGGAAAATAACATAACAGACAATTTATAATTATATTATATTTCATCACTGAAAATAGATGCCTTTTGCTTTGAGGCTGTGGCCACGTTATTTTTCTGTCCAACACCAATCTTCGTTGGTTTCCTGTGAGGTATTTTGGATCCCCATCTCTTGCTATGAACTGACAAAACAGCAGAATCCCCTTGACAATCTTGATTTCTCAAGGGAAATGGGAGAACACTATACACCATCCAAGATATTAAAATATTGTCAAGGCAGAACACTGATGAATACTCTGAGGAGATGGCCTGTGAGGCGCCGCCTTTCAACTTTTCCTCCTTAGTATGGTGGTCAGTAACATGCGGGAGACTGCGGAGGGGGTCATTTTTTTAATTGGGAACTGATGTGCTTTTACTCAATTCGGGAACCTCACAAGCCAAATTTGTAGTATTTTGCACGAATTGCAATAGATGTTTGCATGTCGACGGTTGAAGTGGAAGCTCGTATTGAGCTTGCTAGAGACTGATTTGCCAAGCCTTCGATAGCTCAGTTGGTAGAGCGGAGGACTGTAGTGGTAAAACAGGCATCCTTAGGTCGTTGGTTGAAATCCGGCTCGAAGGACTTTTGCCAAATGCACATTTTATTGAATACTTGGAAAGTAAAATACTTGGAAAGTAAAATAACAGACAATTTATAATTATATTGTATTTCATCACTGAAAATAGATGCCTTTTGCTTTGAGGCTGTGGCCACGTTATTTTTCTGTCCGACACCAATCTTCGTTGGTTTCCTGTGAGGTGTTTTGGATCCCCATCTCTTGCTATGAACTGACAAAACAGCAGAATCCCCTTGACAATCTTGATTTCTCAAGGGAAATGGGAGAACACTATACACCATCCAAGATATTAAAATATTGTCAAGGCCGAACACTGATGAATACTCTGAGGAGATGGCCTGTGAGGCGCCGCCTTTCAACTTTTCCTCCTTAGTATGGTGGTCAGTAACATGCGGGAGACTGCGGAGGCGCTCATTTTTTTAATTGGGAAACTGATGTGCTTTTACTCAATTCGGGAACCTCACAAGCCAAATTAGTAGTATTTTGCACGAATTGCAAGAGATGTTTGCATGTCGACGGTTGAAGTGGAAGCTCGAATTGAGCTTGCTAGAGAATGGTTTGCCAAGCCTTCGATAGCTCAGTTGGTAGAGGGGAGTGTAGTGGTAAAACAGGCATCCTTAGGTCGCTGGTTCAAATCCGGCTCAAAGGACTTTTGCCAAATGCACATTTTATTGAATACTTGGAAAGTAAAATACTTGGAAAATAAAATAACAGACAATTTATAATTATATTATATTTCATCACTGAAAATAGATGCCTTTTGCTTTGAGGCTGTGGCCACGTTATGTTTCTGTCCGACACCAATCTTCGTTGGTTTCCTGTGAGGTGTTTTGGATCCCCATCTCTTGCTATGAACTGACAAAACAGCAGAATCCCCTTGACAATCTTGATTTCTCAAGGGAAATGGGAGAACACTATACACCATCCAAGATATTAAAATATTGTCAAGGCCCAACACGGCTGAATACTCTGAGGAGATGGCCTGTGAGGCGCGCCTTTCAACATTTCCCCCTTAGTATGGTGGTCAGTAACATGCGGGAGACTGCGGAGGGGGTCATTTTGCAAGAGATGTTTGAATGTCGACGGTTGAAGTGGAAGCTCGTATTGAGCTTGCTAGAAACTGATTTGCCAAGCCTCCGATAGCTCAGTTGATAGAGCGGAGGACTGTAGTGATAAAACAGGCATCCTTAGGTCGCTGGTTCAAATCCGGCTCGCAGGACTTTTGCCAAATGCACATTTCATTGAATACTTGGAAAGTAAAATAACAGACAATTTATAATTACATTATATTTCATCACTGAAAATAGATGCCTTTTGCTTTGAGGCTGTGACCACGTTATTTTTCTGTCCAACATGAATCTTCATTGCTTTCCTGTGAGGTGTTTTGGATCCCCATCTCTTGCTATGAGCTGGCAAAACAGCAGAATCCCCTTGACAATCTTGATTTCTCAAGGGAAATGAGAGAACACTATACACCATCCAAGATATTAAAATATTGTCAAGGCCCAACTAGGCTGAATACTCTGAGGAGATGGCCTGTGAGGTGCCGCCTTTCAACTTTTCCCCCTTAGTATGGTGGTCAGTAACATGCGGGAGACTGCGGAGGGGGTCATTTTTTTTATTGGGAACTGATGTGCTTTTACTCAATTCGGGAACCTCACAAGCCAAATTTGTAGTATTTTGCACGAATTGCAAGAGATGTTTACAAGTCGACGGTTGAAGTGGAAGCTCGTATTGAGTTTGCTAGAGTTGATTTGCCAAGCCTTTGATAGCTCAGTTGGTAGAGCAGAGGACTGTAGTGGTAAAACAGACATCCTTAGGTCGCTGGTTCAAATCCGGCTGGAAGGACTCTTGCCAAATGCACATTTTATTGAATACTTGGAAAGTAAAATACTTGGAAAGTAAAATAACAGACAATTTATAATTATATTATATTTCATCACTGAAAATAGATGCCTTTTGCTTTGAGGCTGTGACCACGTTATTTTTCTGTCCGACACCAATCTTCGTTGGTTTCCTGTGAGGTATTTTGGATCCCCATCTCTTGCTATGAACTGACAAAACAGCAGAATCCCCTTGACAATCTTGATTTCTCAAGGGAAATGGGAGAACACTATACACCATCCAAGATATTAAAATATTGTCAAGGCAGAACACTGATGAATACTCTGAGGAGATGGCCTGTGAGGCGCCGCCTTTCAACTTTTCCCCCTTAGTATGGTGGTCATTAACATGCGGGAGACTGCGGAGGGGGTCATTTTTTTAATTGTGAACTGATGTGCTTTTACTCAATTCGGGAACCTCACAAGCCAAATTTGTAGTATTTTGCACGAATTGCAAGAGATGTTTGAATGTCGATGGTTGAAGTGGAAGCTCGTATTGAGCTTGCTAGAGACTGATTTGCCAAGCCTTCGATAGCTCAGTTGGTAGAGCAGAGGACTGTAGTGGTAAAACAGGCATCCTTAGGTCGCTGGTTCAAATCCGGCTTGCAGGACTTTTGCCAAATGCACATTTCATTGAATACTTGGAAAGTAAAATAACAGACAATTTATAATTATATTATATTTCATCACTGAAAATAGATGCCTTTTGCTTTGAGGCTGTGGCCACGTTATTTTTCTGTCCAACACGAATCTTCATTGGTTTCCTGTCAGGTGTTTTGGATCCCCATCTCTTGCTATGAACTGGCAAAACAGCAGAATCCCCTTGACAATCTTGATTTCTCAAGGGAAATGAGAGAACACTATACACCATCCAAGATATTAAAATATTGTCAAGGCCCAACACGGCTGAATACTCTGAGGAGATGGCCTGTGAGGCGCCGCCTTTCAACTTTTCCCCCTTAGTATGGTGGTCAGTAACATGCGGGAGACTGCGGAGGGGGTCATTTTTTTAATTGGGAACTGATATGCTTTTACTCAATTCGGGAACCTCACAAGCCAAATTTGTAGTATTTTGCACGAATTGCAAGAGATGTTTACAAGTCGACGGTTGAAGTGGAAGCTCGTATTGAGTTTGCTAGAGAACGTTTTGCCAAGCCTTCGATAGCTCAGTTGGTAGAGCAGAGGACTGTAGTGGTAAAACAGGCATCCTTAGGTGGCTGGTTCAAATCCGGCTCGAAGGACTTTTGCCAAATGCACATTTTATTGAATACTTGGAAAGTAAAATACTTGGAAAGTAAAATAACAGACAATTTATAATTATATTATATTTCATCACTGAAAATAGATGCCTTTTGCTTTGAGGCTGTGGCCACGTTATTTTTCTGTCCGACACCAATCTTCATTGGTTTCCTGTGAGGTATTTTGGATCCCCATCTCTTGCTATGAACTGACAAAACAGCAGAATCCCCTTGACAATCTTGATTTCTCAAGGGAAATGGGAGAACACTATACACCATCCAAGATATTCAAATATTGTCAAGGCCGAACACTGATGAATACTCTGAGGAGATGGCCTGTGAGGCGCCGCCTTTCAACTTTTCCTCCTTTGTATGGTGGTCAGTAACATCCGGGAGACTGCGGAGGGGGTCATTTTTTTAATTGTGAACTGATGTGCTTTTACTCAATTCGGGAACCTCACAAGCCAAATTTGTAGTATTTTGCACGAATTGCAAGAGATGTTTGAATGTCGACGGTTGAAGTGGAAGCTCGTATTGAGTTTGCTAGAGTTGATTTGCCAAGCCTTCGATAGCTCAGTTGGTAGAGCGGAGGACTGTAGTGGTAAAACAGGCATCCTTAGGTCGCTGGTTCAAATCCGGCTCGAAGGACTTTTGCCAAATGCAAATTTTATTGAATACTTGGAAAGTAAAATACTTGGAAAGTAAAATAACAGACAATTTATAATTATATTATATTTCATCACTGAAAATAGATGCCTTTTGCTTTGAGGCTGTGGCCACGTTATTTTTCTGTCCGACACCAATCTTCGTTGGTTTCCTGTGAGGTGTTTTGGATCCCCATCTCTTGCTATGAACTGACAAAACAGCAGAATCCCCTTGACAATCTTGATTTCTCAAGGGAAATGAGAGAACACTATACACCATCCAAGATATTAAAATATTGTCAAGGCCCAACACGGCTGAATACTCTGCATAGCTCTCAACTCACACGCTTTTGGCGGGTGTCACCCGCCTTCTAAACAGCTGACTCACCCGCCAAGCCTCCTGCACGCCCATTCATTTCAATGGGCCTCTCACCCGCCAAAAATAAAATCGGGTGTTTTCACCCGCCTTTGTGACACAAATGGTTGAGAGCTATGTACTCTGAGGAGATGGCCTGTGAGGCGCCGCCTTTCAACTTTTCCCCCTTAGTATGGTGGTCAGTAACATGCGGGAGACTGCGGAGGGGGTCATTTTTTTAATTGGGAACTGATATGCTTTTACTCAATTCGGGAACCTCACAAGCCAAATTTGTAGTATTTTGCACGAATTGCAAGAGATGTTTACAAGTCGACGGTTGAAGTGGAAGCTCGTATTGAGTTTGCTAGAGAACGTTTTGCCAAGCCTTCGATAGCTCAGTTGGTAGAGCAGAGGACTGTAGTGGTAAAACAGGCATCCTTAGGTGGCTGGTTCAAATCCGGCTCGAAGGACTTTTGCCAAATGCACATTTTATTGAATACTTGGAAAGTAAAATACTTGGAAAGTAAAATAACAGACAATTTATAATTATATTATATTTCATCACTGAAAATAGATGCCTTTTGCTTTGAGGCTGTGGCCACGTTATTTTTCTGTCCGACACCAATCTTCATTGGTTTCCTGTGAGGTATTTTGGATCCCCATCTCTTGCTATGAACTGACAAAACAGCAGAATCCCCTTGACAATCTTGATTTCTCAAGGGAAATGGGAGAACACTATACACCATCCAAGATATTCAAATATTGTCAAGGCCGAACACTGATGAATACTCTGAGGAGATGGCCTGTGAGGCGCCGCCTTTCAACTTTTCCTCCTTTGTATGGTGGTCAGTAACATCCGGGAGACTGCGGAGGGGGTCATTTTTTTAATTGTGAACTGATGTGCTTTTACTCAATTCGGGAACCTCACAAGCCAAATTTGTAGTATTTTGCACGAATTGCAAGAGATGTTTGAATGTCGACGGTTGAAGTGGAAGCTCGTATTGAGTTTGCTAGAGTTGATTTGCCAAGCCTTCGATAGCTCAGTTGGTAGAGCGGAGGACTGTAGTGGTAAAACAGGCATCCTTAGGTCGCTGGTTCAAATCCGGCTCGAAGGACTTTTGCCAAATGCAAATTTTATTGAATACTTGGAAAGTAAAATACTTGGAAAGTAAAATAACAGACAATTTATAATTATATTATATTTCATCACTGAAAATAGATGCCTTTTGCTTTGAGGCTGTGGCCACGTTATTTTTCTGTCCGACACCAATCTTCGTTGGTTTCCTGTGAGGTGTTTTGGATCCCCATCTCTTGCTATGAACTGACAAAACAGCAGAATCCCCTTGACAATCTTGATTTCTCAAGGGAAATGGGAGAACACCATACACCATCCAAGATATTAAAATATTGTCAAGGCCGAACACTGATGAATACTCTGAGGAGATGTCCTGTGAGGCGCCGCCTTTCAACTTTTCCTCCTTAGTATGGTGGTCAGTAACATGCGGGAGACTGCGGAGGCGGTCATTTTTTTAATTTGGAACTAATGTGCTTTTACTCAATTCGGGAACCTCACAAGCCAAATTTGTAGTATTTTGCACGAATTGCAAGAGATGTTTGCATGTCGACGGTTGAAGTGGAAGCTCGAATTGAGCTTGCTAGAGAACGGTTTGCCAAGCCTTCGATAGCTCAGTTGGTAGAGGAGAGGACTGTAGTGGTAAAACAGGCATCCTTAGGTCGCTGGTTCAAATCCGGCTCGAAGGACTTTTGCCAAATGCAAATTTTATTGAATACTTGGAAAGTAAAATACTTGGAAAGTAAAATAACAGACAATTTATAATTATATTATATTTCATCACTGAAAATAGATGCCTTTTGCTTTGAGGCTGTGGCCACATTATTTTTCTGTCCAACACCAATCTTCTTTGGTTTCCTGTGAGGTGTTTTTTTGATCCCCATCTCTTGCTATGAACTGGCAAAACAGCATAATCCCCTTGACAATCTTGATTTCTCAAGGAAAATGAGAGCACACTATACACCATCCAAGATATTAAAATATTGTCAAGGCCCAACGCGGCTGAATACTCTGAGGAGATGGCCTGTGAGGTGCCGCCTTTCAACTTTTCCCCCTTAGTATGGTGGTCAGTAACATGCGGGAGACTGCGGACGGGGTCATTTTTTTAATTGTGAACTGATGTGCTTTTACTCAATTCGGGAACCTCACAAGCCAAATTTGTAGTATTTTGCAAGAATTGCAAGAGATGTTTACAAGTCGACGGTTGAAGTGGAAGCTCGTATTGAGTTTGCTAGAGAATGATTTGCCAAGCCTTCGATAGCTCGTCGCTGGTTCAAATCCGGCTCAAAGGACTTTTGCCAAATGCACATTTTATTGAATACTTGGAAAGTAAAATACTTGGAAAGTAAAATAACAGACAATTTATAATTATATTATATTTCATCACTGAAAATAGATGCCTTTTGCTTTGAGGCTGTGGCCACGTTATTTTTCTGTCCGGCACCAATCTTCGTTGGTTTCCTGTGAGGTATTTTGGATCCCTATCTCTTGCTATGAACTGACAAAACAGCAGAATCCCCTTGACAATCTTGATTTCTCAAGGGAAATTGGAGAACACTATACACCATCCAAGATATTAAAATATTGTCAAGACCGAACACTGATGAATACTCTGAGGAGATGGCCTGTGAGGCGCCGCCTTTCAACTTTTCCTCTTTAGTATGGTGGTCAGTAACATGCGGGAGACTGCGGAGGGGGTCATTTTTTTAATTGTGAACTGATGTGCTTTTACTCAATTCGGGAACCTCACAAGCCCAATTTAAAGTATTTTGCACGAATTGCAAGAGATGTTTGAATGTCGACGGTTGAAGTGGAAGCTCGTATTGAGCTTGCTAGAGACTGATTTGCCAAGCCTTCGATAGCTCAGTTGGTAGAGCGGAGGATTGTAGTAGTAAAACAGGCATCCTTAGGTCGCTGGTTCAAATCGGGCTCGAAGGACTTTTGCCAAATGCACATTTTATTGAATACTTGGAAAGTAAAATACTTGGAAAGTAAAATAACAGACAATTTATAATTATATTATATCACTGAAAATAGATGCCTTTTCCTTTGAGGCTGTGACCATGTTATTTTTCTGTCCAACACGAATCTTCATTGGTTTCCTGTGAGGTGTTTTGGATCCCCATCTCTTGCTATGAACTGGCAAAACAGCAGAATCCCCTTGACAATCTTGATTTCTCAAGGGAAATCAGAGAACACTATACACCATCCAAGATATTAAAATATTGTCAAGGCCCAACACGGCTGAATACTCTGAGGAGATAGCCTGTGAGGCGCCGCCTTTCAACTTTTCCCCCTTAGTATGGTGGTCAGTAACATGCGGGAGACTGCGGAGGGGGTCATTTTTTTAATTGGGAACTGATGTGCTTTTACTCAATTCGGGAACCTCACAAGCCAAATTTGTAGTATTTTGCACGAATTGCAAGAGATGTTTACAAGTCGACGGTTGAAGTGGAAGCTCGTATTGAGTTTGCTAGAGAATGATTTGCCAAGCCTTCGATAGCTCGTCGCTGGTTCAAATCCGGCTCAAAGGACTTTTGCCAAATGCACATTTTATTGAATACTTGGAAAGTAAAATACTTGGAAAGTAAAATAACAGCCAATTTATAATTATATTATATTTCATCACTGAAAATAGATGCCTTTTGCTTTGAGGCTGTGGCCACGTTATTTTTCTGTCCGACACCAATCTTCGTTGGTTTCCTGTGAGGTATTTTGGATCCCCATCTCTTGCTATGAACTGACAAAACAGCAGAATCCCCTTGACAATCTTGATTTCTCAAGGGAAATGGGAGAACACTATACACCATCCAAGATATTAAAATATTGTCAAGGCCGAACACTGATGAATACTTTGAGGAGATGGCCTGTGAGGCGCCGCCTTTCAACTTTTCCTCCTTAGTATGGTGGTCAGTAACATGCGGGAGACTGCGGAGGGGGTCATTTTTTTAATTGTGAACTGATGTGCTTTTACTCAATTCGGGAACCTCACAAGCCAAATTTGTAGTATTTTGCACGAATTGCAAGAGATGTTTGAATGTCGACGGTTGAAGTGGAAACTCGTATTGAGCTTGCTAGAGACTGATTTGCCAAGCATTTGATAGCTCAGTTGGTAGAGCGGAGGACTGTAGTGGTAAAACAGGCATCCTTAGGTCGCTGGTTCAAATCCGGCTCAAAGGACTTTTGCCAAATGCACATTTTATTGAATACTTGGAAAGTAAAATACTTGGAATGTAAAATAACAGACAATTTATAATTATATTATATTTCATCACTGAAAGGAGATGCCTTTTGCTTTGAGGCTGTGGCCACGTTATTTTTCTGTCCAACACGAATCTTCATTGGTTTCCTGTCAGGTGTTTTGGATCCCCATCTCTTGCTATGAACTGGCAAAACAGCAGAATCCCCTTGACAATCTTGATTTCTCAAGGGAAATGAGAGAACACTATACACCATCCAAGATATTAAAATATTGTCAAGGCCCAACACGGCTGAATACTCTGAGGAGATGGCCTGTGAGGCGCCGCCTTTCAACTTTTCCCCCTTAGTATGGTGGTCAGTAACATGCGGGAGACTGCGGAGGGGGTCATTTTTTTAATTGGGAACTGATATGCTTTTACTCAATTCGGGAACCTCACAAGCCAAATTTGTAGTATTTTGCACGAATTGCAAGAGATGTTTACAAGTCGACGGTTGAAGTGGAAGCTCGTATTGAGTTTGCTAGAGTACGATTTGCCAAGCCTTCGATAGCTCAGTTGGTAGAGCCGAGGACTGTAGTGGTAAAACAGGCATCCTTAGGTGGCTGGTTCAAATCCGGCTCAAAGGACTTTTGCCAAATGCACATTTTATTGAATACTTGGAAAGTAAAATACTTGGAAAGTAAAATAACAGACAATTTATAATTATATTATATTTCATCACTGAAAATAGATGCCTTTTGCTTTGAGGCTGTGGCCACGTTATTTTTCTGTCCGACACCAATCTTCGTTGGTTTCCTGTGAGGTATTTTGGATCCCCATCTCTTGCTATGAACTGACAAAACAGCAGAATCCCCTTGACAATCTTGATTTCTCAAGGGAAATGGGAGAACACTATACACCATCCAAGATATCAAAATATTGTCAAGGCCCAACGCGGCTGAATACTCTGAGGAGATGGCCTGTGAGGTGCCGCCTTTCAACTGTTCCCCCTTAGTATGGTGGTCAGTAACATGCGGGAGACTGCGGAGGGGGTCATTTTTTTAATTGGGAACTGATGTGCTTTTACTCAATTTGGGAACCTCACAAGCCAAATTTGTAGTATTTTGCACGAATTGCAAGAGATGTTTACAAGTCGACGGTTGAAGTGGAAGCTCGTATTGAGTTTGCTAGAGTTGATTTGCCAAGCCAACACGAATCTTCATTGGTTTCCTGTCAGGTGTTTTGGATCCCCATCTCTTGCTATGAACTGGCAAAACAGCAGAATCCCCTTGACAATCTTGATTTCTCAAGGGAAATCAGAGAACACTATACACCATCCAAGATATTAAAATATTGTCAAGGCCCAACACGGCTGAATACTCTGAGGAGATAGCCTGTGAGGCGCCGCCTTTCAACTTTTCCCCCTTAGTATGGTGGTCATTAACATGCCGGAGACTGCGGAGGGGGTCATTTTTTTAATTGGGAACTGATGTGCTTTTACTCAATTCGGGAACCTCACAAGCCAAATTCGTAGTATTTTGCACGAATTGCAAGAGATGTTTGAATGTCGATGGTTGAAGTGGAAGCTCGTATTGAGCTTGCTAGAGACTGATTTGCCAAGCCTTCGATAGCTCAGTTGGTAGAGCAGAGGACTGTAGTGGTAAAACAGGCATCCTTAGGTCGATGGTTCAAATCCAGATTGAAGGACTTTTGCCAAATGCAAATTTTATTGAATACTTGGAAAGTAAAATGCTTGGAAAATAAAATAACAGACAATTTATAATTATATTATATTTCATCACTGAAAATAGATGCCTTTTGCTTTGAGGCTGTGGCCACGTTATGTTTCTGTCCGACACCAATCTTCGTTGGTTTCCTGTGAGGTGTTTTGGATCCCCATCTCTTGCTATGAACTGACAAAACAGCAGAATCCCCTTGACAATCTTGATTTCTCAAGGGAAATGGGAGAACACTATACACCATCCAAGATATTAAAATATTGTCAAGGCCCAACACGGCTGAATACTCTGAGGAGATGGCCTGTGAGGCGCGCCTTTCAACTTTTCCCCCTTAATATGGTGGTCAGTAACATGCGGGAGACTGCGGAGGGGGTCATTTTTTTAATTGGGAACTGATGTGCTTTTACTCAATTCGGGAACCTCACAAGCCAAATTTGTAGTATTTTGCACGAATTGCAAGAGATGTTTACAAGTCGACGGTTGAAGTGGAAGCTCGTATTGAGTTTGCTAGAGAACGATTTGCCAAGCCTTCGATAGCTCAGTTGGTAGAGCCGAGGACTGTAGTGGTAAAACAGGCATCCTTAGGTGGCTGGTTCAAATCCGCCTCAAAGGACTTTTGCCAAATGCAAATTTTATTGAATACTTGGAAAGTAAAATACTTGGAAAATAACATAACAGACAATTTATAATTATATTATATTTCATCACTGAAAATAGATGCCTTTTGCTTTGAGGCTGTGGCCACATTATTTTTCTGTCCAACACCAATCTTCTTTGGTTTCCTGTGAGGTGTTTTTTTGATCCCCATCTCTTGCTATGAACTGGCAAAACAGCATAATCCCCTTGACAATCTTGATTTCTCAAGGAAAATGAGAGAACACTATACACCATCCAATATATTAAAATATTGTCAAGGCCCAACGCGGCTGAATACTCTGAGGAGATGGCCTGTGAGGTGCCGCCTTTCAACTTTTCCCCCTTAGTATGGTGGTCAGTAACATGCGGGAGACTGCGGAGGGGGTCATTTTTTTAATTGGGAACTGATGTGCTTTTACTCAATTCGGGAACCTCACAAGCCAAATTTGTAGTATTTTGCACGAATTGCAAGAGATGTTTACAAGTCGACGGTTGAAGTGGAAGCTCGTATTGAGTTTGCTAGAGAATGATTCGCCAAGCCTTCGATAGCTCAGTTGGTAGAGGAGGACTGTAGTGGTACAACAGGCATCCTTAGGTTGCTGGTTCAAATCCGGCTCGAAGGACTTTTGCCAAATGCAAATTTTATTGAATACTTGGAAAGTAAAATACTTGGAAAGTAAAATAACAGACAATTTATAATTATATTATATTTCATCACTGAAAATAGATGCCTTTTGCTTTGAGGCTGTGGCCACGTTATGTTTCTGTCCAACACGAATCTTCATTGGTTTCATGTGAGGTGTTTTGGATCCCCATCTCTTGCTATGAACTGGCAAAACAGCAGAATCCCCTTGACAATCTTGATTTCTCAAGGGAAATGAGAGAACACTATACACCATCCAAGATATTAAAATATTGTCAAGGCCCAACACGGCTGAATACTCTGAGGAGATGGCCTGTGAGGCGCCGCCTTTCAAATTTTCCCCCTTAGTATGGTGGTCAGTAACATGCGGGAGACTGCGGAGGGGGTCATTTTTTTAATTGTGAACTGATGTGCTTTTACTCAATTCGGGAACCTCACAAGCCAAATTTGTAGTATTTTGCACGAATTGCAAGAGATGTTTACAAGTCGACGGTTGAAGTGGAAGCTCGTATTGAGTTTGCTAGAGAATGATTTGCCAAGCCTTCGATAGCTCGTCGCTGGTTCAAATCCGGCTCAAAGGACTTTTGCCAAATGCACATTTTATTGAATACTTGGAAAGTAAAATACTTGGAAAGTAAAATAACAGACAATTTATAATTATATTATATTTCATCACTGAAAATAGATGCCTTTTGCTTTGAGGCTGTGGCCACGTTATTTTTCTGTCCGGCACCAATCTTCGTTGGTTTCCTGTGAGGTATTTTGGATCCCTATCTCTTGCTATGAACTGACAAAACAGCAGAATCCCCTTGACAATCTTGATTTCTCAAGGGAAATTGGAGAACACTATACACCATCCAAGATATTAAAATATTGTCAAGGCCGAACACTGATGAATACTCTGAGGACATGGCCTGTGAGGCGCCGCCTTTCAACTTTTCCTCCTTAGTATGGTGGTCAGTAACATGCGGGAGACTGCGGAGGGGGTCATTTTTTTAATTGTGAACTGATGTGCTTTTACTCAATTCGGGAACCTCACAAGCCAAATTTGTAGTATTTTGCACGAATCGCAAGAGATGTTTGAATGTCGACGGTTGAAGTGGAAACTCGTATTGAGCTTGCTAGAGACTGATTTGCCAAGCCTTTGATAGCTCAGTTGGTTGAGCGGAGGACTGTAGTGGTAAAACAGGCATCCTTAGGTCGCTGGTTCAAATCCGGCTCAAAGGACTTTTGCCAAATGTACATTTTATTGAATACTTGGAAAGTAAAATACTTGGAAAGTAAAATAACAGACAATTTATAATTATATTATATTTCATCACTGAAAATAGATGCCTTTTCCTTTGAGGCTGTGACCATGTTATTTTTCTGTCCAACACGAATCTTCATTGGTTTCCTGTGAGGTGTTTTGGATCCCCATCTCTTGCTATGAACTGGCAAAACAGCAGAATCCCCTTGACAATCTTGATTTCTCAAGGGAAATGAGAGAACACTATACACCATCCAAGATATTAAAATATTGTCAAGGCCCAACGCGGCTGAATACTCTGAGGAGATGGCCTGTGAGGTGCCGCCTTTCAACTGTTCCCCCTTAGTATGGTGGTCAGTAACATGCGGGAGACTGCGGAGGGGGTCATTTTTTTAATTGGGAACTGATGTGCTTTTACTCAATTTGGGAACCTCACAAGCCAAATTTGTAGTATTTTGCACGAATTGCAAGAGATGTTTACAAGTCGACGGTTGAAGTGGAAGCTCGTATTGAGTTTGCTAGAGTTGATTTGCCAAGCCAACACGAATCTTCATTGGTTTCCTGTCAGGTGTTTTGGATCCCCATCTCTTGCTATGAACTGGCAAAACAGCAGAATCCCCTTGACAATCTTGATTTCTCAAGGGAAATCAGAGAACACTATACACCATCCAAGATATTAAAATATTGTCAAGGCCCAACACGGCTGAATACTCTGAGGAGATAGCCTGTGAGGCGCCGCCTTTCAACTTTTCCCCCTTAGTATGGTGGTCATTAACATGCCGGAGACTGCGGAGGGGGTCATTTTTTTAATTGGGAACTGATGTGATTTTACTCAATTCGGGAACCTCACAAGCCAAATTCGTAGTATTTTGCACGAATTGCAAGAGATGTTTGAATGTCGATGGTTGAAGTGGAAGCTCGTATTGAGCTTGCTAGAGACTGATTTGCCAAGCCTTCGATAGCTCAGTTGGTAGAGCAGAGGACTGTAGTGGTAAAACAGGCATCCTTAGGTCGATGGTTCAAATCCAGATTGAAGGACTTTTGCCAAATGCAAATTTTATTGAATACTTGGAAAGTAAAATGCTTGGAAAATAAAATAACAGACAATTTATAATTATATTATATTTCATCACTGAAAATAGATGCCTTTTGCTTTGAGGCTGTGGCCACGTTATGTTTCTGTCCGACACCAATCTTCGTTGGTTTCCTGTGAGGTGTTTTGGATCCCCATCTCTTGCTATGAACTGACAAAACAGCAGAATCCCCTTGACAATCTTGATTTCTCAAGGGAAATGGGAGAACACTATACACCATCCAAGATATTAAAATATTGTCAAGGCCCAACACGGCTGAATACTCTGAGGAGATGGCCTGTGAGGCGCGCCTTTCAACTTTTCCCCCTTAATATGGTGGTCAGTAACATGCGGGAGACTGCGGAGGGGGTCATTTTTTTAATTGGGAACTGATGTGCTTTTACTCAATTCGGGAACCTCACAAGCCAAATTTGTAGTATTTTGCACGAATTGCAAGAGATGTTTACAAGTCGACGGTTGAAGTGGAAGCTCGTATTGAGTTTGCTAGAGAATGATTTGCCAAGCCT
The DNA here is from genome assembly GCF_040938575.1 of Ambystoma mexicanum. NCBI lineage: Eukaryota > Metazoa > Chordata > Amphibia > Caudata > Ambystomatidae > Ambystoma > Ambystoma mexicanum. The sequence continues at coordinate 1,028,892,350 of NC_090921.1, read as the reverse complement.
TCGATAGCTCGTCGCTGGTTCAAATCCGGCTCAAAGGACTTTTGCCAAATGCACATTTTATTGAATACTTGGAAAGTAAAATACTTGGAAAGTAAAATAACAGACAATTTATAATTATATTATATTTCATCACTGAAAATAGATGCCTTTTGCTTTGAGGCTGTGGCCACGTTATTTTTCTGTCCGACACCAATCTTCGTTGGTTTCCTGTGAGGTATTTTGGATCCCCATCTCTTGCTATGAACTGACAAAACAGCAGAATCCCCTTGACAATCTTGATTTCTCAAGGGAAATGGGAGAACACTATACACCATCCAAGATATTAAAATATTGTCAAGGCCGAACACTGATGAATACTTTGAGGAGATGGCCTGTGAGGTGCCGCCTTTCAACTTTTCCTCCTTAGTATGGTGGTCAGTAACATGCGGGAGACTGCGGAGGGGGTCATTTTTTTAATTGTGAACTGATGTGCTTTTACTCAATTCGGGAACCTCACAAGCCAAATTTGTAGTATTTTGCACGAATTGCAAGAGATGTTTGAATGTCGACGGTTGAAGTGGAAACTCGTATTGAGCTTGCTAGAGACTGATTTGCCAAGCCTTTGATAGCTCAGTTGGTAGAGCGGAGGACTGTAGTGGTAAAACAGGCATCCTTAGGTCGCTGGTTCAAATCCGGCTCAAAGGACTTTTGCCAAATGCACATTTTATTGAATACTTGGAAAGTAAAATACTTGGAAAGTAAAATAACAGACAATTTATAATTATATTATATTTCATCACTGAATATAGATGCCTTTTGCTTTGAGGCTGTGGCCACGTTATTTTTCTGTCCAACACGAATCTTCATTGGTTTCCTGTCAGGTGTTTTGGATCCCCATCTCTTGCTATGAACTGGCAAAACAGCAGAATCCCCTTGACAATCTTGATTTCTCAAGGGAAATGAGAGAACACTATACACCATCCAAGATATTAAAATATTGTCAAGGCCCAACACGGCTGAATACTCTGAGGAGATGGCCTGTGAGGCGCCGCCTTTCAACTTTTCCCCCTTAGTATGGTGGTCAGTAACATGCGGGAGACTGCGGAGGGGGTCATTTTTTTAATTGGGAACTGATATGCTTTTACTCAATTCGGGAACCTCACAAGCCAAATTTGTAGTATTTTGCACGAATTGCAAGAGATGTTTACAAGTCGACGGTTGAAGTGGAAGCTCGTATTGAGTTTGCTAGAGAACGATTTGCCAAGCCTTCGATAGCTCAGTTGGTAGAGCCGAGGACTGTAGTGGTAAAACAGGCATCCTTAGGTGGCTGGTTCAAATCCGGCTCGAAGGACTTTTGCCAAATGCACATTTTATTGAATACTTGGAAAGTAAAATACTTGGAAAGTAAAATAACAGACAATTTATAATTATATTATATTTCATCACTGAAAATAGATGCCTTTTGCTTTGAGGCTGTGGCCACGTTATTTTTCTGTCCGACACCAATCTTCGTTGGTTTCCTGTGAGGTATTTTGGATCCCCATCTCTTGCTATGAACTGACAAAACAGCAGAATCCCCTTGACAATCTTGATTTCTCAAGGGAAATGGGAGAACACTATACACCATCCAAGATATTAAAATATTGTCAAGGCCGAACACTGATGAATACTCTGAGGAGATGGCCTGTGAGGCGCCGCCTTTCAACTTTTCCTCCTTTGTATGGTGGTCAGTAACATCCGGGAGACTGCGGAGGGGGTCATTTTTTTAATTGTGAACTGATGTGCTTTTACTCAATTCGGGAACCTCACAAGCCAAATTTGTAGTATTTTGCACGAATTGCAAGAGATGTTTGCATGTCGACGGTTGAAGTGGAAGCTCGAATTGAGCTTGCTAGAGAACGGTTTGCCAAGCCTTTGATAGCTCAGTTGGTAGAAGAGAGGACTCCAGTGGTAAAACAGGCATCCTTAGGTCGCTGGTTCAAATCCGGCTCGAAGGACTTTTGCCAAATGCAAATTTTATTGAATACTTGGAAAGTAAAATACTTGGAAAATAACATAACAGACAATTTATAATTATATTATATTTCATCACTGAAAATAGATGCCTTTTGCTTTGAGGCTGTGGCCACATTATTTTTCTGTCCAACACCAATCTTCTTTGGTTTCCTGTGAGGTGTTTTTTTGATCCCCATCTCTTGCTATGAACTGGCAAAACAGCATAATCCCCTTGACAATCTTGATTTCTCAAGGAAAATGAGAGAACACTATACACCATGCAAGATATTAAAATATTGTCAAGGCCCAACGCGGCTGAATACTCTGAGGAGATGGCCTGTGAGGTGCCGCCTTTCAACTTTTCCCCCTTAGTATGGTGGTCAGTAACATGCGGGAGACTGCGGAGGGGGTCATTTTTTTAATTGGGAACTGATGTGCTTTTACTCAATTCGGGAACCTCACAAGCCAAATTTGTAGTATTTTGCACGAATTGCAAGAGATGTTTACATGTCGACGGTTGAAGTGGAAGCTCGTATTGAGTTTGCTAGAGAATGATTCACCAAGCCTTCGATAGCTCAGTTGGTAGAGGAGGACTGTAGTGGTACAACAGGCATCCTTAGGTTGCTGGTTCAAATCCGGCTCGAAGGACTTTTGCCAAATGCAAATTTTATTGAATACTTGGAAAGTAAAATACTTGGAAAGTAAAATAACAGACAATTTATAATTATATTATATTTCATCACTGAAAATAGATGCCTTTTGTTTTGAGGCTGTGGCCACGTTATGTTTCTGTCCAACACGAATCTTCATTGGTTTCATGTGAGGTGTTTTGGATCCCCATCTCTTGCTATGAACTGGCAAAACAGCAGAATCCCCTTGACAATCTTGATTTCTCAAGGGAAATGAGAGAACACTATACACCATCCAAGATATTAAAATATTGTCAAGGCCCAACACGGCTGAATACTCTGAGGAGATGGCCTGTGAGGCGCCGCCTTTCAACTTTTCCCCCTTAGTATGGTGGTCAGTAACATGCGGGAGACTGCGGAGGGGGTCATTTTTTTAATTGGGAACTGATATGCTTTTACTCAATTCGGGAACCTCACAAGCCAAATTTGTAGTATTTTGCACGAATTGCAAGAGATGTTTACAAGTCGACGGTTGAAGTGGAAGCTCGTATTGAGTTTGCTAGAGAACGATTTGCCAAGCCTTCGATAGCTCAGTTGGTAGAGCCGAGGACTGTAGTGGTAAAACAGGCATCCTTAGGTGGCTGGTTCAAATCCGGCTCGAAGGACTTTTGCCAAATGCACATTTTATTGAATACTTGGAAAGTAAAATACTTGGAAAGTAAAATAACAGACAATTTATAATTATATTATATTTCATCACTGAAAATAGATGCCTTTTGCTTTGAGGCTGTGGCCACGTTATTTTTCTGTCCGACACCAATCTTCGTTGGTTTCCTGTGAGGTATTTTGGATCCCCATCTCTTGCTATGAACTGACAAAACAGCAGAATCCCCTTGACAATCTTGATTTCTCAAGGGAAATGGGAGAACACTATACACCATCCAAGATATTAAAATATTGTCAAGGCCGAACACTGATGAATACTCTGAGGAGATGGCCTGTGAGGCGCCGCCTTTCAACTTTTCCTCCTTTGTATGGTGGTCAGTAACATCCGGGAGACTGCGGAGGGGGTCATTTTTTTAATTGTGAACTGATGTGCTTTTACTCAATTCGGGAACCTCACAAGCCAAATTTGTAGTATTTTGCACGAATTGCAAGAGATGTTTGCATGTCGACGTTTGAAGTGGAAGCTCGAATTGAGCTTGCTAGAGAACGGTTTGCCAAGCCTTTGATAGCTCAGTTGGTAGAAGAGAGGACTCCAGTGGTAAAACAGGCATCCTTAGGTCGCTGGTTCAAATCCGGCTCGAAGGACTTTTGCCAAATGCAAATTTTATTGAATACTTGGAAAGTAAAATACTTGGAAAATAACATAACAGACAATTTATAATTATATTATATTTCATCACTGAAAATAGATGCCTTTTGCTTTGAGGCTGTGGCCACATTATTTTTCTGTCCAACACCAATCTTCTTTGGTTTCCTGTGAGGTGTTTTTTTGATCCCCATCTCTTGCTATGAACTGGCAAAACAGCATAATCCCCTTGACAATCTTGATTTCTCAAGGAAAATGAGAGAACACTATACACCATCCAAGATATTAAAATATTGTCAAGGCCCAACGCGGCTGAATACTCTGAGGAGATGGCCTGTGAGGTGCCGCCTTTCAACTTTTCCCCCTTAGTATGGTGGTCAGTAACATGCGGGAGACTGCGGAGGGGGTCATTTTTTTAATTGGGAACTGATGTGCTTTTACTCAATTCGGGAACCTCACAAGCCAAATTTGTAGTATTTTGCACGAATTGCAAGAGATGTTTACATGTCGACGGTTGAAGTGGAAGCTCGTATTGAGTTTGCTAGAGAATGATTCACCAAGCCTTCGATAGCTCAGTTGGTAGAGGAGGACTGTAGTGGTACAACAGGCATCCTTAGGTTGCTGGTTCAAATCCGGCTCGAAGGACTTTTGCCAAATGCAAATTTTATTGAATACTTGGAAAGTAAAATACTTGGAAAGTAAAATAACAGACAATTTATAATTATATTATATTTCATCACTGAAAATAGATGCCTTTTGCTTTGAGGCTGTGGCCACGTTATGTTTCTGTCCAACACGAATCTTCATTGGTTTCATGTGAGGTGTTTTGGATCCCCATCTCTTGCTATGAACTGGCAAAACAGCAGAATCCCCTTGACAATCTTGATTTCTCAAGGGAAATGAGAGAACACTATACACCATCCAAGATATTAAAATATTGTCAAGGCCCAACACGGCTGAATACTCTGAGGAGATGGCCTGTGAGGCGCCGCCTTTCAAATTTTCCCCCTTAGTATGGTGGTCAGTAACATGCGGGAGACTGCGGAGGGGGTCATTTTTTTAATTGTGAACTGATGTGCTTTTACTCAATTCGGGAACCTCACAAGCCAAATTTGTAGTATTTTGCACGAATTGCAAGAGATGTTTACAAGTCGACGGTTGAAGTGGAAGCTCGTATTGAGTTTGCTAGAGAATGATTTGCCAAGCCTTTGATAGCTCGTCGCTGGTTCAAATCCGGCTCAAAGGACTTTTGCCAAATGCACATTTTATTGAATACTTGGAAAGTAAAATACTTGGAAAGTAAAATAACAGACAATTTATAATTATATTATATTTCATCACTGAAAATAGATGCCTTTTGCTTTGAGGCTGTGGCCACGTTATTTTTCTGTCCGGCACCAATCTTCGTTGGTTTCCTGTGAGGTATTTTGGATCCCTATCTCTTGCTATGAACTGACAAAACAGCAGAATCCCCTTGACAATCTTGATTTCTCAAGGGAAATTGGAGAACACTATACACCATCCAAGATATTAAAATATTGTCAAGGCCGAACACTGATGAATACTCTGAGGACATGGCCTGTGAGGCGCCGCCTTTCAACTTTTCCTCCTTAGTATGGTGGTCAGTAACATGCGGGAGACTGCGGAGGGGGTCATTTTTTTAATTGTGAACTGATTTGCTTTTACTCAATTCGGGAACCTCACAAGCCAAATTTGTAGTATTTTGCACGAATTGCAAGAGATGTTTGAATGTCGACGGTTGAAGTGGAAACTCGTATTGAGCTTGCGAGAGACTGATTTGCCATCCTTTGATAGCTCAGTTGGTTGAGCGGAGGACTGTAGTGGTAAAACAGGCATCCTTAGGTCGCTGGTTCAAATCCGGCTCAAAGGACTTTTGCCAAATGCACATTTTATTGAATACTTGGAAAGTAAAATACTTGGAAAGTAAAATAACAGACAATTTATAATTATATTATATTTCATTACTGAAAATAGATGCCTTTTGCTTTGAGGCTGTGGCCACGTTATTTTTCTGTCCAACACGAATCTTCATTGGTTTCCTGTCAGGTGTTTTGGATCCCCATCTCTTGCTATGAACTGGCAAAACAGCAGAATCCCCTTGACAATCTTGATTTCTCAAGGGAAATGAGAGAACACTATACACCATCCAAGATATTAAAATATTGTCAAGGCCCAACACGGCTGAATACTCTGAGGAGATGGCCTGTGAGGCGCCGCCTTTCAACTTTTCCCCCTTGGTATGGTGGTCAGTAACATGCGGGAGACTGCGGAGGGGGTCATTTTTTTAATTGGGAACTGATATGCTTTTACTCAATTCGGGAACCTCACAAGCCAAATTTGTAGTATTTTGCACGAATTGCAAGAGATGTTTACAAGTCGACGGTTGAAGTGGAAGCTCGTATTGAGTTTGCTAGAGTACGATTTGCCAAGCCTTCGATAGCTCAGTTGGTAGAGCCGAGGACTGTAGTGGTAAAACAGGCATCCTTAGGTGGCTGGTTCAAATCCGGCTCAAAGGACTTTTGCCAAATGCACATTTTATTGAATACTTGGAAAGTAAAATACTTGGAAAGTAAAATAACAGACAATTTATAATTATATTATATTTCATCACTGAAAATAGATGCCTTTTGCTTTGAGGCTGTGGCCACGTTATTTTTCTGTCCGACACCAATCTTCGTTGGTTTCCTGTGAGGTATTTTGGATCCCCATCTCTTGCTATGAACTGACAAAACAGCAGAATCCCCTTGACAATCTTGATTTCTCAAGGGAAATGGGAGAACACTATACACCATCCAAGATATCAAAATATTGTCAAGGCCCAACGCGGCTGAATACTCTGAGGAGATGGCCTGTGAGGTGCCGCCTTTCAACTGTTCCCCCTTAGTATGGTGGTCAGTAACATGCGGGAGACTGCGGAGGGGGTCATTTTTTTAATTGGGAACTGATGTGCTTTTACTCAATTTGGGAACCTCACAAGCCAAATTTGTAGTATTTTGCACGAATTGCAAGAGATGTTTACAAGTCGACGGTTGAAGTGGAAGCTCGTATTGAGTTTGCTAGAGTTGATTTGCCAAGCCAACACGAATCTTCATTGGTTTCCTGTCAGGTGTTTTGGATCCCCATCTCTTGCTATGAACTGGCAAAACAGCAGAATCCCCTTGACAATCTTGATTTCTCAAGGGAAATCAGAGAACACTATACACCATCCAAGATATTAAAATATTGTCAAGGCCCAACACGGCTGAATACTCTGAGGAGATAGCCTGTGAGGCGCCGCCTTTCAACTTTTCCCCCTTAGTATGGTGGTCATTAACATGCCGGAGACTGCGGAGGGGGTCATTTTTTTAATTGGGAACTGATGTGCTTTTACTCAATTCGGGAACCTCACAAGCCAAATTCGTAGTATTTTGCACGAATTGCAAGAGATGTTTGAATGTCGATGGTTGAAGTGGAAGCTCGTATTGAGCTTGCTAGAGACTGATTTGCCAAGCCTTCGATAGCTCAGTTGGTAGAGCAGAGGACTGTAGTGGTAAAACAGGCATCCTTAGGTCGATGGTTCAAATCCAGATTGAAGGACTTTTGCCAAATGCAAATTTTATTGAATACTTGGAAAGTAAAATGCTTGGAAAATAAAATAACAGACAATTTATAATTATATTATATTTCATCACTGAAAATAGATGCCTTTTGCTTTGAGGCTGTGGCCACGTTATGTTTCTGTCCGACACCAATCTTCGTTGGTTTCCTGTGAGGTGTTTTGGATCCCCATCTCTTGCTATGAACTGACAAAACAGCAGAATCCCCTTGACAATCTTGATTTCTCAAGGGAAATGGGAGAACACTATACACCATCCAAGATATTAAAATATTGTCAAGGCCCAACACGGCTGAATACTCTGAGGAGATGGCCTGTGAGGCGCGCCTTTCAACTTTTCCCCCTTAATATGGTGGTCAGTAACATGCGGGAGACTGCGGAGGGGGTCATTTTTTTAATTGGGAACTGATGTGCTTTTACTCAATTCGGGAACCTCACAAGCCAAATTTGTAGTATTTTGCACGAATTGCAAGAGATGTTTACAAGTCGACGGTTGAAGTGGAAGCTCGTATTGAGTTTGCTAGAGAACGATTTGCCAAGCCTTCGATAGCTCAGTTGGTAGAGCCGAGGACTGTAGTGGTAAAACAGGCATCCTTAGGTGGCTGGTTCAAATCCGCCTCAAAGGACTTTTGCCAAATGCAAATTTTATTGAATACTTGGAAAGTAAAATACTTGGAAAATAACATAACAGACAATTTATAATTATATTATATTTCATCACTGAAAATAGATGCCTTTTGCTTTGAGGCTGTGGCCACATTATTTTTCTGTCCAACACCAATCTTCTTTGGTTTCCTGTGAGGTGTTTTTTTGATCCCCATCTCTTGCTATGAACTGGCAAAACAGCATAATCCCCTTGACAATCTTGATTTCTCAAGGAAAATGAGAGAACACTATACACCATCCAATATATTAAAATATTGTCAAGGCCCAACGCGGCTGAATACTCTGAGGAGATGGCCTGTGAGGTGCCGCCTTTCAACTTTTCCCCCTTAGTATGGTGGTCAGTAACATGCGGGAGACTGCGGAGGGGGTCATTTTTTTAATTGGGAACTGATGTGCTTTTACTCAATTCGGGAACCTCACAAGCCAAATTTGTAGTATTTTGCACGAATTGCAAGAGATGTTTACAAGTCGACGGTTGAAGTGGAAGCTCGTATTGAGTTTGCTAGAGAATGATTCGCCAAGCCTTCGATAGCTCAGTTGGTAGAGGAGGACTGTAGTGGTACAACAGGCATCCTTAGGTTGCTGGTTCAAATCCGGCTCGAAGGACTTTTGCCAAATGCAAATTTTATTGAATACTTGGAAAGTAAAATACTTGGAAAGTAAAATAACAGACAATTTATAATTATATTATATTTCATCACTGAAAATAGATGCCTTTTGCTTTGAGGCTGTGGCCACGTTATGTTTCTGTCCAACACGAATCTTCATTGGTTTCATGTGAGGTGTTTTGGATCCCCATCTCTTGCTATGAACTGGCAAAACAGCAGAATCCCCTTGACAATCTTGATTTCTCAAGGGAAATGAGAGAACACTATACACCATCCAAGATATTAAAATATTGTCAAGGCCCAACACGGCTGAATACTCTGAGGAGATGGCCTGTGAGGCGCCGCCTTTCAAATTTTCCCCCTTAGTATGGTGGTCAGTAACATGCGGGAGACTGCGGAGGGGGTCATTTTTTTAATTGTGAACTGATGTGCTTATGCTCAATTCGGGAACCTCACAAGCCAAATTTGTAGTATTTTGTACGAATTGCAAGAGATGTTTGAATGTCGACGGTTGAAGTGGAAGCTCGTATTGAGCTTGCTAGAGACTGATTTGCCAAGCCTTCGATAGCTCAGTTGGTAGAGCAGAGGACTGTAGTGGTAAAACAGGCATCCTTAGGTGGCTGGTTCAAATCCAGATTGAAGGACTTTTGCCAAATGCAAATTTTATTGAATACTTGGAAAGTAAAATGCTTGGAAAATAAAATAACAGACAATTTATAATTATATTATATTTCATCACTGAAAATAGATGCCTTTTGCTTGGAGGCTGTGGCCACGTTATTTTTCTGTCCGACACCAATCTTCGTTGGTTTCCTGTGAGGTATTTTGGATCCCCATCTCTTGCTATGAACTGACAAAACAGCAGAATCCCCTTGACAATCTTGATTTCTCAAGGGAAATGGGAGAACACTATACACCATCCAAGATATTAAAATATTGTCAAGGCCGAACACTGATGAATACTCTGAGGAGATGGCCTGTGAGGCGCCGCCTTTCAACTTTTCCTCCTTTGTATGGTGGTCAGTAACATCCGGGAGACTGCGGAGGGGGTCATTTTTTTAATTGTGAACTGATGTGCTTTTACTCAATTCGGGAACCTCACAAGCCAAATTTGTAGTATTTTGCACGAATTGCAAGAGATGTTTGAATGTCGACGGTTGAAGTGGAAGCTCGTATTGAGCTTGCTAGAGACTGATTTGGCAAGCCTTCGATAGCTCAGTCGGTAGAGCGCAGGACTGTAGTGGTAAAACAGGCATCCTTAGGTCGCTGGTTCAAATCTGGCTCGAAGGACTTTTGCCAAATGCACATTTTATTGAATACTTGGAAAGTAAAATACTTGGAAAGTAAAATAACAGACAATTTATAATTATATTATATTTCATCACTAAAAATAGATGCTTTTTGCTTTGAGGCTGTCGCCACGTTATTTTTCTGTCCAACACAAATCTTCATTGGTTTCCTGTCAGGTGTTTTGGATCCCCATCTCTTGCTATGAACTGGCAAAACAGCAGAATCCCCTTGACAATCTTGATTTCTCAAGGGAAATGAGAGAACACTATACACCATCCAAGATATTAAAATATTGTCAAGGCCCAACACGGCTGAATACTCTGAGGAGATGGCCTGTGAGGCGCCGCCTTTCAACTTTTCCCCCTTAGTATGGTGGTCAGTAACATGCGGGAGACTGCGGAGGGGGTCATTTTTTTAATTGTGAACTGATGTGCTTTTACTCAATTCGGGAACCTCACAAGCCAAATTTGTAGTATTTTGCACGAATTGCAAGAGATGTTTGAATGTCGACGGTTGAAGTGGAAGCTCGTATTGAGCTTGCTAGAGACTGATTTGGCAAGCCTTCGATAGCTCAGTTGGTAGAGCGCAGGACTGTAGTGGTAAAACAGGCATCCTTAGGTCGCTGGTTCAAATCTGGCTCGAAGGACTTTTGCCAAATGCACATTTTATTGAATACTTGGAAAGTAAAATACTTGGAAAGTAAAATAACAGACAATTTATAATTATATTATATTTCATCACTAAAAATAGATGCTTTTTGCTTTGAGGCTGTCGCCACGTTATTTTTCTGTCCAACACAAATCTTCATTGGTTTCCTGTCAGGTGTTTTGGATCCCCATCTCTTGCTATGAACTGGCAAAACAGCAGAATCCCCTTGACAATCTTGATTTCTCAAGGGAAATGAGAGAACACTATACACCATCCAAGATATTAAAATATTGTCAAGGCCGAACACTGATGAATACTCTGAGGAGATGGCCTGTGAGGCGCCGCCTTTCAACTTTTCCTCCTTTGTATGGTGGTCAGTAACATCCGGGAGACTGCGGAGGGGGTCATTTTTTTAATTGTGAACTGATGTGCTTTTACTCAATTCGGGAACCTCACAAGCCAAATTTGTAGTATTTTGCACGAATTGCAAGAGATGTTTGAATGTCGACGGTTGAAGTGGAAGCTCGTATTGAGCTTGCTAGAGACTGATTTGGCAAGCCTTCGATAGCTCAGTTGGTAGAGCGCAGGACTGTAGTGGTAAAACAGGCATCCTTAGGTCGCTGGTTCAAATCTGGCTCGAAGGACTTTTGCCAAATGCACATTTTATTGAATACTTGGAAAGTAAAATACTTGGAAAGTAAAATAACAGACAATTTATAATTATATTATATTTCATCACTAAAAATAGATGCTTTTTGCTTTGAGGCTGTCGCCACGTTATTTTTCTGTCCAACACAAATCTTCATTGGTTTCCTGTCAGGTGTTTTGGATCCCCATCTCTTGCTATGAACTGGCAAAACAGCAGAATCCCCTTGACAATCTTGATTTCTCAAGGGAAATGAGAGAACACTATACACCATCCAAGATATTAAAATATTGTCAAGGCCCAACACGGCTGAATACTCTGAGGAGATGGCCTGTGAGGCGCCGCCTTTCAACTTTTCCCCCTTAGTATGGTGGTCAGTAACATGCGGGAGACTGCGGAGGGGGTCATTTTTTTAATTGGGAACTGATATGCTTTTACTCAATTCGGGAACCTCACAAGCCAAATTTGTAGTATTTTGCACGAATTGCAAGAGATGTTTACAAGTCGACGGTTGAAGTGGAAGCTCGTATTGAGTTTGCTAGAGAACGATTTGCCAAGCCTTCGATAGCTCAGTTGGTAGAGCCGAGGACTGTAGTGGTAAAACAGGCATCCTTAGGTGGCTGGTTCAAATCCGGCTCGAAGGACTTTTGCCAAATGCACATTTTATTGAATACTTGGAAAGTAAAATACTTGGAAAGTAAAATAACAGACAATTTATAATTATATTATATTTCATCACTGAAAATAGATGCCTTTTGCTTTGAGGCTGTGGCCACGTTATTTTTCTGTCCGACACCAATCTTCGTTGGTTTCCTGTGAGGTATTTTGGATCCCCATCTCTTGCTATGAACTGACAAAACAGCAGAATCCCCTTGACAATCTTGATTTCTCAAGGGAAATGGGAGAACACTATACACCATCCAAGATATTAAAATATTGTCAAGGCCGAACACTGATGAATACTCTGAGGAGATGGCCTGTGAGGCGCCGCCTTTCAACTTTTCCTCCTTTGTATGGTGGTCAGTAACATCCGGGAGACTGCGGAGGGGGTCATTTTTTTAATTGTGAACTGATGTGCTTTTACTCAATTCGGGAACCTCACAAGCCAAATTTGTAGTATTTTGCACGAATTGCAAGAGATGTTTGCATGTCGACGGTTGAAGTGGAAGCTCGAATTGAGCTTGCTAGAGAACGGTTTGCCAAGCCTTTGATAGCTCAGTTGGTAGAGGAGAGGACTGTAGTGGTAAAACAGGCATCCTTAGGTCGCTGGTTCAAATCCGGCTCGAAGGACTTTTGCCAAATGCAAATTTTATTGAATACTTGGAAAGTAAAATACTTGGAAAATAACATAACAGACAATTTATAATTATATTATATTTCATCACTGAAAATAGATGCCTTTTGCTTTGAGGCTGTGGCCACATTATTTTTCTGTCCAACACCAATCTTCTTTGGTTTCCTGTGAGGTGTTTTTTTGATCCCCATCTCTTGCTATGAACTGGCAAAACAGCATAATCCCCTTGACAATCTTGATTTCTCAAGGAAAATGAGAGAACACTATACACCATCCAAGATATTAAAATATTGTCAAGGCCCAACGGGGCTGAATACTCTGAGGAGATGGCCTGTGAGGCGCCGCCTTTCAAATTTTCCCCCTTAGTATGGTGGTCAGTAACATGCGGGAGACTGCGGAGGGGGTCATTTTTTTAATTGGGAACTGATGTGCTTTTACTCAATTCGGGAACCTCACAAGCCAAATTAGTAGTATTTTGCACGAATTGCAAGAGATGTTTACAAGTCGACGGTTGAAGTGGAAGCTCGTATTGAGTTTGCTAGAGAATGATTTGCCAAGCCTTCGATAGCTCAGCTGGTAGAGGAGGACTGTAGTGGTACAACAGGCATCCTTAGGTTGCTGGTTCAAATCCGGCTCGAAGGACTTTTGCCAAATGCAAATTTTATTGAATACTTGGAAAGTAAAATACTTGGAAAGTAAAATAACAGACAATTTATAATTATATTATATTTCATCACTGAAAATAGATGCCTTTTGCTTTGAGGCTGTGGCCACGTTATGTTTCTGTCCAACACGAATCTTCATTGGTTTCATGTGAGGTGTTTTGGATCCCCATCTCTTGCTATGAACTGGCAAAACAGCAGAATCCCCTTGACAATCTTGATTTCTCAAGGGAAATGAGAGAACACTATACACCATCCAAGATATTAAAATATTGTCAAGGCCCAACACGGCTGAATACTCTGAGGAGATGGCCTGTGAGGCGCCGCCTTTCAAATTTTCCCCCTTAGTATGGTGGTCAGTAACATGCGGGAGACTGCGGAGGGGGTCATTTTTTTAATTGTGAACTGATGTGCTTATGCTCAATTCGGGAACCTCACAAGCCAAATTTGTAGTATTTTGTACGAATTGCAAGAGATGTTTGAATGTCGACGGTTGAAGTGGAAGCTCGTATTGAGCTTGCTAGAGACTGATTTGCCAAGCCTTCGATAGCTCAGTTGGTAGAGCAGAGGACTGTAGTGGTAAAACAGGCATCCTTAGGTGGCTGGTTCAAATCCAGATTGAAGGACTTTTGCCAAATGCAAATTTTATTGAATACTTGGAAAGTAAAATGCTTGGAAAATAAAATAACAGACAATTTATAATTATATTATATTTCATCACTGAAAATAGATGCCTTTTGCTTTGAGGCTGTGGCCACGTTATGTTTCTGTCCGACACCAATCTTCGTTGGTTTCCTGTGAGGTGTTTTGGATCCCCATCTCTTGCTATGAACTGACAAAACAGCAGAATCCCCTTGACAATTTTGATTTCTCAAGGGAAATGGGAGAACACTATACACCATCCAAGATATTAAAATATTGTCAAGGCCCAACACGGCTGAATACTCTGAGGAGATGGCCTGTGAGGCGCGCCTTTCAACTTTTCCCCCTTAGTATGGTGGTCAGTAACATGCGGGAGACTACGGAGGGGGTCATTTTTTTAATTGGGAACTGATGTGCTTTTACTCAATTCGGGAACCTCACAAGCCAAATTTGTAGTATTTTGCACGAATTGCAAGAGATGTTTACAAGTCGACGGTTGAAGTGGAAGCTCGTATTGAGTTTGCTAGAGAATGATTTGCCAAGCCTTCGATAGCTCGTCGCTGGTTCAAATCCGGCTCAAAGGACTTTTGCCAAATGCACATTTTATTGAATACTTGGAAAGTAAAATACTTGGAAAGTAAAATAACAGACAATTTATAATTATATTATATTTCATCACTGAAAATAGATGCCTTTTGATTTGAGGCTGTGGCCACGTTATTTTTCTGTCCGACACCAATCTTCGTTGGTTTCCTGTGAGGTGTTTTGGATCCCCATCTCTTGCTATGAACTGACAAAACAGCAGAATCCCCTTGACAATCTTGATTTCTCAAGGGAAATGGGAGAACACTATACACCATCCAAGATATTAAAATATTGTCAAGGCCGAACACTGATGAATACTCTGAGGAGATGGCCTGTGAGGCGCCGCCTTTCAACTTTTCCTCCTTAGTATGGTGGTCAGTAACATGCGGGAGACTGCGGAGGCGCTCATTTTTTTAATTGGGAAACTGATGTGCTTTTACTCAATTCGGGAACCTCACAAGCCAAATTAGTAGTATTTTGCACGAATTGCAAGAGATGTTTGCATGTCGACGGTTGAAGTGGAAGCTCGAATTGAGCTTGCTAGAGAATGGTTTGGCAAGCCTTCGATAGCTCAGTTGGTAGAGCGGAGGACTGTAGTGGTAAAACAGGCATCCTTAGGTCGGTGGTTCAAATCCGGCTCGAAGGACTTTTGCCAAATGCAAATTTTATTGAATACTTGGAAAGTAAAATACTTGGAAAGTAAAATAACAGACAATTTATAATTATATTATATTTCATCACTGAAAATAGATGCCTTTTGCTTTGAGGCTGTGGCCACGTTATTTTTCTGTCCGACACCAATCTTCGTTGGTTTCCTGTGAGGTGTTTTGGATCCCCATCTCTTGCTATGAACTGACAAAACAGCAGAATCCCCTTGACAATCTTGATTTCTCAAGGGAAATGGGAGAACACCATACACCATCCAAGATATTAAAATATTGTCAAGGCCGAACACTGATGAATACTCTGAGGAGATGTCCTGTGAGGCGCCGCCTTTCAACTTTTCCTCCTTAGTATGGTGGTCAGTAACATGCGGGAGACTGCGGAGGCGGTCATTTTTTTAATTTGGAACTAATGTGCTTTTACTCAATTCGGGAACCTCACAAGCCAAATTTGTAGTATTTTGCACGAATTGCAAGAGATGTTTGCATGTCGACGGTTGAAGTGGAAGCTCGAATTGAGCTTGCTAGAGAACGGTTTGCCAAGCCTTCGATAGCTCAGTTGGTAGAGGAGAGGACTGTAGTGGTAAAACAGGCATCTTTAGGTCGCTGGTTCAAATCCGGCTCGAAGGACTTTTGCCAAATGCAAATTTTATTGAATACTTGGAAAGTAAAATACTTGGAAAGTAAAATAACAGACAATTTATAATTATATTATATTTCATCACTGAAAATAGATGCCTTTTGCTTTGAGGCTGTGGCCACTTTATTTTTCTGTCCAACACCAATCTTCTTTGGTTTCCTGTGAGGTGTTTTTTTGATCCCCATCTCTTGCTATGAACTGGCAAAACAGCATAATCCCCTTGACAATCTTGATTTCTCAAGGAAAATGAGAGCACACTATACACCATCCAAGATATTAAAATATTGTCAAGGCCCAACGCGGCTGAATACTCTGAGGAGATGGCCTGTGAGGTGCCGCCTTTCAACTTTTCCCCCTTAGTATGGTGGTCAGTAACATGCGTGAGACTGCAGAGGGGGTCATTTTTTTAATTGTGAACTGATGTGCTTTTACTCAATTCGGGAACCTCACAAGCCAAATTTGTACTATTTTGCACGAATTGCAAGAGATGTTTACAAGTCGACGGTTGAAGTGGAAGCTCGTATTGAGTTTGCTAGAGAATGATTCGCCAAGCCTTCGATAGCTCAGTTGGTAGAGGAGGACTGTAGTGGTACAACAGGCATCCTTAGGTTGCTGGTTCAAATCCGGCTCGAAGGACTTTTGCCAAATGCAAATTTTATTGAATACTTGGAAAGTAAAATACTTGGAAAGTAAAATAACAGACAATTTATAATTATATTATATTTCATCACTGAAAATAGATGCCTTTTGCTTTGAGGCTGTGGCCACGTTATGTTTCTGTCCAACACGAATCTTCATTGGTTTCATGTGAGGTGTTTTGGATCCCCATCTCTTGCTATGAACTGGCAAAACAGCAGAATCCCCTTGACAATTTTGATTTCTCAAGGGAAATGGGAGAACAATATACACCATCCAAGATATTAAAATATTGTCAAGGCCCAACACGGCTGAATACTCTGAGGAGATGGCCTGTGAGGCGCGCCTTTCAACTTTTCCCCCTTAGTATGGTGGTCAGTAACATGCGGGAGACTGCGGAGGGGGTCATTTTTTTAATTGGGAACTGATGTGCTTTTACTCAATTCGGGAACCTCACAAGCCAAATTTGTAGTATTTTGCAAGAATTGCAAGAGATGTTTACAAGTCGACGGTTGAAGTGGAAGCTCGTATTGAGTTTGCTAGAGAATGGTTTGCCAAGCCTTCGATAGCTCGTCGCTGGTTCAAATCCGGCTCAAAGGACTTTTGCCAAATGCACATTTTATTGAATACTTGGAAAGTAAAATACTTGGAAAGTAAAATAACAGACAATTTATAATTATATTATATTTATTTCATCACTGAAAATAGATGCCTTTTGCTTTGAGGCTGTGGCCACGTTATTTTTCTGTCCGGCACCAATCTTCGTTGGTTTCCTGTGAGGTATTTTGGATCCCTATCTCTTGCTATGAACTGACAAAACAGCAGAATCCCCTTGACAATCTTGATTTCTCAAGGGAAATTGGAGAACACTATACACCATCCAAGATATTAAAATATTGTCAAGACCGAACACTGATGAATACTCTGAGGAGATGGCCTGTGAGGCGCCGCCTTTCAACTTTTCCTCTTTAGTATGGTGGTCAGTAACATGCGGGAGACTGCGGAGGGGGTCATTTTTTTAATTGTGAACTGATGTGCTTTTACTCAATTCGGGAACCTCACAAGCCCAATTTAAAGTATTTTGCACGAATTGCAAGAGATGTTTGAATGTCGACGGTTGAAGTGGAAGCTCGTATTGAGCCTGCTAGAGACTGATTTGCCAAGCCTTCGATAGCTCAGTTGGTAGAGCGGAGGATTGTAGTGGTAAAACAGGCATCCTTAGGTCGCTGGTTCAAATCCGGCTCGAAGGACTTTTGCCAAATGCACATTTTATTGAATACTTGGAAAGTAAAATACTTGGAAAGTAAAATAACAGACAATTTATAATTATATTATATTTCATCACTGAAAATAGATGCCTTTTGCTTTGAGGCTGTGGCCACGTTATTTTTCTGTCCGACACCAATCTTCGTTGGTTTCCTGTGAGGTGTTTTGGATCCCCATCTCTTGCTATGAACTGACAAAACAGCAGAATCCCCTTGACAATCTTGATTTCTCAAGGGAAATGGGAGAACACTATACACCATCCAAGATATTAAAATATTGTCAAGGCCGAACACTGATGAATACTCTGAGGAGATGGCCTGTGAGGCGCCGCCTTTCAACTTTTCCTCCTTAGTATGGTGGTCAGTAACATGCGGGAGACTGCGGAGGCGCTCATTTTTTTAATTGGGAAACTGATGTGCTTTTACTCAATTCGGGAACCTCACAAGCCAAATTAGTAGTATTTTGCACGAATTGCAAGAGATGTTTGCATGTCGACGGTTGAAGTGGAAGCTCGAATTGAGCTTGCTAGAGAATGGTTTGCCAAGCCTTCGATAGCTCAGTTGGTAGAGGGGAGTGTAGTGGTAAAACAGGCATCCTTAGGTCGCTGGTTCAAATCCGGCTCGAAGGACTTTTGCCAAATGCACATTTTATTGAATACTTGGAAAGTAAAATACTTGGAAAATAAAATAACAGACAATTTATAATTATATTATATTTCATCACTGAAAATAGATGCCTTTTGCTTTGAGGCTGTGGCCACGTTATGTTTCTGTCCGACACCAATCTTCGTTTGTTTCCTGTGAGGTGTTTTGGATCCCCATCTCTTGCTATGAACTGACAAAACAGCAGAATCCCCTTGACAATCTTGATTTCTCAAGGGAAATGGGAGAACACTATACACCATCCAAGATATTAAAATATTGTCAAGGCCCAACACGGCTGAATACTCTGAGGAGATGGCCTGTGAGGCGCGCCTTTCAACTTTTCCCCCTTAGTATGGTGGTCAGTAACATGCGGGAGACTGCGGAGGGGGTCATTTTTTTAATTGGGAACTGATGTGCTTTTACTCAATTCGGGAACCTCACAAGCCAAATTTGTAGTATTTTGCACGAATTGCAAGAGATGTTTACAAGTCGACGGTTGAAGTGGAAGCTCGTATTGAGTTTGCTAGAGTTGATTTGCCAAGCCTTCGATAGCTCAGTTGGTAGAGCAGAGGACTGTAGTGGTAAAACAGACATCCTTAGGTCGCTGGTTCAAATCCGGCTGGAAGGACTCTTGCCAAATGCACATTTTATTGAATACTTGGAAAGTAAAATACTTGGAAAGTAAAATAACAGACAATTTATAATTATATTATATTTCATCACTGAAAATAAATGCCTTTTGCTTTGAGGCTGTGACCACGTTATTTTTCTGTCCGACACCAATCTTCGTTGGTTTCCTGTGAGGTATTTTGGATCCCCATCTCTTGCTATGAACTGACAAAACAGCAGAATCCCCTTGACAATCTTGATTTCTCAAGGGAAATGGGAGAACACTATACACCATCCAAGATATTAAAATATTGTCAAGGCAGAACACTGATGAATACTCTGAGGAGATGGCCTGTGAGGCGCCGCCTTTCAACTTTTCCTCCTTTGTATGGTGGTCAGTAACATGCGGGAGACTGCGGAGGGGGTCATTTTTTTAATTGTGAACTGATGTGCTTTTACTCAATTCGGGAACCTCACAAGCCAAATTTGTAGTATTTTGCACGAATTGCAAGAGATGTTTGAATGTCGACGGTTGAAGTGGAAGCTCGTATTGAGCTTGCTAGAGACTGATTTGCCAAACCTTCCATAGCTCAGTTGGTAGATCGGAGGACTGTAGTGGTAAAACAGGCATCCTTAGGTCGCTGGTTCAAATCCGGCTCGCAGGACTTTTGCCAAATGCACATTTCATTGAATACTTGGAAAGTAAAATGACAGACAATTTATAATTATATTATATTTCATCACTGAAAATAGATGCCTTTTGCTTTGAGGCTGTGGCCACGTTATTTTTCTGTCCAACACGAATCTTCATTGGTTTCCTGTCAGGTGTTTTGGATCCCCATCTCTTGCTATGAACTGGCAAAACAGCAGAATCCCCTTGACAATCTTGATTTCTCAAGGGAAATGAGAGAACACTATACACCATCCAAGATATTAAAATATTGTCAAGGCCCAACACGGCTGAATACTCTGAGGAGATGGCCTGTGAGGCGCCGCCTTTCAACTTTTCCCCCTTAGTATGGTGGTCATTAACATGCGGGAGACTGCGGAGGGGGTCATTTTTTTAATTGTGAACTGATGTGCTTTTACTCAATTCGGGAACCTCACAAGCCAAATTTGTAGTATTTTCCACGAATTGCAAGAGATATTTGAATGTCGATGTTTGAAGTGGAAGCTCGTATTGAGCTTGCTAGAGACTGATTTGCCAAGCCTTCGATAGCTCAGTTGGTAGTGCAGAGGACTGTAGTGGTAAAAGAGGCATCCTTAGGTCGCTGGTTCAAATCCAGATTGAAGGACTTTTGCCAAATGCAAATTTTATTGAATACTTGGAAAGTAAAATGCTTGGAAAATAAAATAACAGACAATTTATAATTATATTATATTTCATCACTGAAAATAGATGCCTTTTGCTTTGAGGCTGTGGCCACGTTATGTTTCTGTCCGACACCAATCTTCGTTGGTTTCCTGTGAGGTGTTTTGGATCCCCATCTCTTGCTATGAACTGACAAAACAGCAGAATCCCCTTGACAATCTTGATTTCTCAAGGGAAATGGGAGAACACTATACACCATCCAAGATATTAAAATATTGTCAAGGCCCAACACGGCTGAATACTCTGAGGAGATGGCCTGTGAGGCGCGCCTTTCAACTTTTCCCCCTTAGTATGGTGGTCAGTAACATGCGGGAGACTGCGGAGGGGGTCATTTTTTTAATTGTGAACTGATGTGCTTTTACTCAATTCGGGAACCTCACAAGCCAAATTTGTAGTATTTTGCACGAATTGCAAGAGATGTTTGAATGTCGAAGGTTGAAGTGGAAACTCGTATTGAGCTTGCTAGAGACTGATTTGCCAAGCCTTTGATAGCCAAGCCTTTGATAGCTCAGTTGGTAGAGCGGAGGACTGTAGTAGTAAAACAGGCATCCTTAGGTCGCTGGTTCAAATCCGGCTCAAAGGACTTTTGCCAAATGCACATTTTATTGAATACTTGGAAAGTAAAATACTTGGAAAGTAAAATAACAGACAATTTATAATTATATTATATTTCAGCACTGAAAATAGATGCCTTTTGCTTTGAGGCTGTGGCCACGTTATTTTTCTGTCCAACACGAATCTTCATTGGTTTCCTGTCAGGTGTTTTGGATCCCCATCTCTTGCTATGAACTGGCAAAACAGCAGAATCCCCTTGACAATCTTGATTTCTCAAGGGAAATGAGAGAACACTATACACCATCCAAGATATTAAAATATTGTCAAGGCCCAACACGGCTGAATACTCTGAGGAGATGGCCTGTGAGGCGCCGCCTTTCAACTTTTCCCCCTTAGTATGGTGGTCAGTAACATGCGGGAGACTGCGGAGGGGGTCATTTTTTTAATTGGGAACTGATATGCTTTTACTCAATTCGGGAACCTCACAAGCCAAATTTGTAGTATTTTGCACGAATTGCAAGAGATGTTTACAAGTCGACGGTTGAAGTGGAAGCTCGTATTGAGTTTGCTAGAGAATGTTTTGCCAAGCCTTCGATAGCTCAGTTGGTAGAGCAGAGGACTGTAGTGGTAAAACAGGCATCCTTAGGTGGCTGGTTCAAATCCGGCTGGAAGGACTTTTGCCAAATGCACATTTTATTGAATACTTGGAAAGTAAAATACTTGGAAAGTAAAATAACAGACAATTTATAATTATATTATATTTCATCACTGAAAATAGATGCCTTTTGCTTTGAGGCTGTGGCCACGTTATTTTTCTGTCCGACACCAATCTTCATTGGTTTCCTGTGAGGTATTTTGGATCCCCATCTCTTGCTATGAACTGACAAAACAGCAGAATCCCCTTGACAATCTTGATTTCTCAAGGGAAATGGGAGAACACTATACACCATCCAAGATATTCAAATATTGTCAAGGCCGAACACTGATGAATACTCTGAGGAGATGGCCTGTGAGGCGCCGCCTTTCAACTTTTCCTCCTTTGTATGGTGGTCAGTAACATCCGGGAGACTGCGGAGGGGGTCATTTTTTTAATTGTGAACTGATGTGCTTTTACTCAATTCGGGAACCTCACAAGCCAAATTTGTAGTATTTTGCACGAATTGCAAGAGATGTTTGAATGTCGACGGTTGAAGTGGAAGCTCGTATTGAGTTTGCTAGAGGTGATTTGCCAAGCCTTCGATAGCTCAGTTGGTAGAGCGGAGGACTGTAGTGGTAAAACAGGCATCCTTAGGTCGCTGGTTCAAATCCGGCTCGAAGGACTTTTGCCAAATGCAAATTTTATTGAATACTTGGAAAGTAAAATACTTGGAAAGTAAAATAACAGACAATTTATAATTATATTATATTTCATCACTGAAAATAGATGCCTTTTGCTTTGAGGCTGTGGCCACGTTATTTTTCTGTCCGACACCAATCTTCGTTGGTTTCCTGTGAGGTGTTTTGGATCCCCATCTCTTGCTATGAACTGACAAAACAGCAGAATCCCCTTGACAATCTTGATTTCTCAAGGGAAATGAGAGAACACTATACACCATCCAAGATATTAAAATATTGTCAAGGCCCAACACGGCTGAATACTCTGAGGAGATGGCCTGTGAGGCGCCGCCTTTCAACTTTTCCCCCTTAGTATGGTGGTCAGTAACATGCGGGAGACTGCGGAGGGGGTCATTTTTTTAATTGGGAACTGATATGCTTTTACTCAATTCGGGAACCTCACAAGCCAAATTTGTAGTATTTTGCACGAATTGCAAGAGATGTTTACAAGTCGACGGTTGAAGTGGAAGCTCGTATTGAGTTTGCTAGAGAACGTTTTGCCAAGCCTTCGATAGCTCAGTTGGTAGAGCAGAGGACTGTAGTGGTAAAACAGGCATCCTTAGGTGGCTGGTTCAAATCCGGCTCGAAGGACTTTTGCCAAATGCACATTTTATTGAATACTTGGAAAGTAAAATACTTGGAAAGTAAAATAACAGACAATTTATAATTATATTATATTTCATCACTGAAAATAGATGCCTTTTGCTTTGAGGCTGTGGCCACGTTATTTTTCTGTCCGAAACCAATCTTCATTGGTTTCCTGTGAGGTATTTTGGATCCCCATCTCTTGCTATGAACTGACAAAACAGCAGAATCCCCTTGACAATCTTGATTTCTCAAGGGAAATGGGAGAACACTATACACCATCCAAGATATTCAAATATTGTCAAGGCCGAACACTGATGAATACTCTGAGGAGATGGCCTGTGAGGCGCCGTCTTTCAACTTTTCCTCCTTTGTATGGTGGTCAGTAACATCCGGGAGACTGCGGAGGGGGTCATTTTTTTAATTGTGAACTGATGTGCTTTTACTCAATTCGGGAACCTCACAAGCCAAATTTGTAGTATTTTGCACGAATTGCAAGAGATGTTTGAATGTCGACGGTTGAAGTGGAAGCTCGTATTGAGTTTGCTAGAGTTGATTTGCCAAGCCTTCGATAGCTCAGTTGGTAGAGCGGAGGACTGTAGTGGTAAAACAGGCATCCTTAGGTCGCTGGTTCAAATCCGGCTCGAAGGACTTTTGCCAAATGCAAATTTTATTGAATACTTGGAAAGTAAAATACTTGGAAAGTAAAATAACAGACAATTTATAATTATATTATATTTCATCACTGAAAATAGATGCCTTTTGCTTTGAGGCTGTGGCCACGTTATTTTTCTGTCCGACACCAATCTTCGTTGGTTTCCTGTGAGGTGTTTTGGATCCCCATCTCTTGCTATGAACTGACAAAACAGCAGAATCCCCTTGACAATCTTGATTTCTCAAGGGAAATGGGAGAACACCATACACCATCCAAGATATTAAAATATTGTCAAGGCCGAACACTGATGAATACTCTGAGGAGATGTCCTGTGAGGCGCCGCCTTTCAACTTTTCCTCCTTAGTATGGTGGTCAGTAACATGCGGGAGACTGCGGAGGCGGTCATTTTTTTAATTTGGAACTAATGTGCTTTTACTCAATTCGGGAACCTCACAAGCCAAATTTGTAGTATTTTGCACGAATTGCAAGAGATGTTTGCATGTCGACGGTTGAAGTGGAAGCTCGAATTGAGCTTGCTAGAGAACGGTTTGCCAAGCCTTCGATAGCTCAGTTGGTAGAGGAGAGGACTGTAGTGGTAAAACAGGCATCCTTAGGTCGCTGGTTCAAATCCGGCTCGAAGGACTTTTGCCAAATGCAAATTTTATTGAATACTTGGAAAGTAAAATACTTGGAAAGTAAAATAACAGACAATTTATAATTATATTATATTTCATCACTGAAAATAGATGCCTTTTGCTTTGAGGCTGTGGCCACATTATTTTTCTGTCCAACACCAATCTTCTTTGGTTTCCTGTGAGGTGTTTTTTTGATCCCCATCTCTTGCTATGAACTGGCAAAACAGCATAATCCCCTTGACAATCTTGATTTCTCAAGGAAAATGAGAGCACACTATACACCATCCAAGATATTAAAATATTGTCAAGGCCCAACGCGGCTGAATACTCTGAGGAGATGGCCTGTGAGGTGCCGCCTTTCAACTTTTCCCCCTTAGTATGGTGGTCAGTAACATGCGGGAGACTGCGGACGGGGTCATTTTTTTAATTGTGAACTGATGTGCTTTTACTCAATTCGGGAACCTCACAAGCCAAATTTGTAGTATTTTGCAAGAATTGCAAGAGATGTTTACAAGTCGACGGTTGAAGTGGAAGCTCGTATTGAGTTTGCTAGAGAATGATTTGCCAAGCCTTGGATAGCTCGTCGCTGGTTCAAATCCGGCTCAAAGGACTTTTGCCAAATGCACATTTTATTGAATACTTGGAAAGTAAAATACTTGGAAAGTAAAATAACAGACAATTTATAATTATATTATATTTCATCACTGAAAATAGATGCCTTTTGCTTTGAGGCTGTGGCCACGTTATTTTTCTGTCCGGCACCAATCTTCGTTGGTTTCCTGTGAGGTATTTTGGATCCCTATCTCTTGCTATGAACTGACAAAACAGCAGAATCCCCTTGACAATCTTGATTTCTCAAGGGAAATTGGAGAACACTATACACCATCCAAGATATTAAAATATTGTCAAGACCGAACACTGATGAATACTCTGAGGAGATGGCCTGTGAGGCGCCGCCTTTCAACTTTTCCTCTTTAGTATGGTGGTCAGTAACATGCGGGAGACTGCGGAGGGGGTCATTTTTTTAATTGGGAACTGATGTGCTTTTACTCAATTCGGGAACCTCACAAGCCCAATTTAAAGTATTTTGCACGAATTGCAAGAGATGTTTGAATGTCGACGGTTGAAGTGGAAGCTCGTATTGAGCTTGCTAGAGACTGATTTGCCAAGCCTTCGATAGCTCAGTTGGTAGAGCGGAGGATTGTAGTGGTAAAACAGGCATCCTTAGGTCGCTGGTTCAAATCGGGCTCGAAGGACTTTTGCCAAATGCACATTTTGTTGAATACTTGGAAAGTAAAATACTTGGAAAGTAAAATAACAGACAATTTATAATTATATTATATCACTGAAAATAGATGCCTTTTCCTTTGAGGCTGTGACCATGTTATTTTTCTGTCCAACACGAATCTTCATTGGTTTCCTGTGAGGTGTTTTGGATCCCCATCTCTTGCTATGAACTGGCAAAACAGCAGAATCCCCTTGACAATCTTGATTTCTAAAGGGAAATGAGAGAACACTATACACCATCCAAGATATTAAAATATTGTCAAGGCCCAACGCGGCTGAATACTCTGAGGAGATGGCCTGTGAGGTGCCGCCTTTCAACTGTTCCCCCTTAGTATGGTGGTCAGTAACATGCGGGAGACTGCGGAGGGGGTCATTTTTTTAATTGGGAACTGATGTGCTTTTACTCAATTCGGGAACCTCACAAGCCAAATTTGTAGTATTTTGCACGAATTGCAAGAGATGTTTACAAGTCGACGGTTGAAGTGGAAGCTCGTATTGAGTTTGCTAGAGTTGATTTGCCAAGCCAACACGAATCTTCATTGGTTTCCTGTCAGGTGTTTTGGATCCCCATCTCTTGCTATGAACTGGCAAAACAGCAGAATCCCCTTGACAATCTTGATTTCTCAAGGGAAATCAGAGAACACTATACACCATCCAAGATATTAAAATATTGTCAAGGCCCAACACGGCTGAATACTCTGAGGAGATAGCCTGTGAGGCGCCGCCTTTCAACTTTTCCCCCTTAGTATGGTGGTCAGTAACATGCGGGAGACTGCGGAGGGGGTCATTTTTTTAATTGGGAACTGATGTGCTTTTACTCAATTCGGGAACCTCACAAGCCAAATTTGTAGTATTTTGCACGAATTGCAAGAGATGTTTACAAGTCGACGGTTGAAGTGGAAGCTCGTATTGAGTTTGCTAGAGAATGATTTGCCAAGCCTTCGATAGCTCGTCGCTGGTTCAAATCCGGCTCAAAGGACTTTTGCCAAATGCACATTTTATTGAATACTTGGAAAGTAAAATACTTGGAAAGTAAAATAACAGACAATTTATAATTATATTATATTTCATCACTGAAAATAGATGCCTTTTGCTTTGAGGCTGTGGCCACGTTATTTTTCTGTCCGACACCAATCTTCGTTGGTTTCCTGTGAGGTATTTTGGATCCCCATCTCTTGCTATGAACTGACAAAACAGCAGAATCCCCTTGACAATCTTGATTTCTCAAGGGAAATGGGAGAATACTATACACCATCCAAGATATTAAAATATTGTCAAGGCCGAACACTGATGAATACTTTGAGGAGATGGCCTGTGAGGCGCCGCCTTTCAACTTTTCCTCCTTAGTATGGTGGTCAGTAACATGCGGGAGACTGCGGAGGGGGTCATTTTTTTAATTGTGAACCGATGTGCTTTTACTCAATTCGGGAACCTCACAAGCCAAATTTGTAGTATTTTGCACGAATTGCAAGAGATGTTTGAATGTCGACGGTTGAAGTGGAAACTCGTATTGAGCTTGCTAGAGACTGATTTGCCAAGCCTTTGATAGCTCAGTTGGTAGAGCGGAGGACTGTAGTGGTAAAACAGGCATCCTTAGGTCGCTGGTTCAAATCCGGCTCAAAGGACTTTTGCCAAATGCACATTTTATTGAATACTTGGAAAGTAAAATACTTGGAATGTAAAATAACAGACAATTTATAATTATATTATATTTCATCACTGAAAATAGATGCCTTTTGCTTTGAGGCTGTGGCCACGTTATTTTTCTGTCCAACACGAATCTTCATTGGTTTCCTGTCAGGTGTTTTGGATCCCCATCTCTTGCTATGAACTGGCAAAACAGCAGAATCCCCTTGACAATCTTGATTTCTCAAGGGAAATGAGAGAACACTATACACCATCCAAGATATTAAAATATTGTCAAGGCCCAACACGGCTGAATACTCTGAGGAGATGGCCTGTGAGGCGCCGCCTTTCAACTTTTCCCCCTTAGTATGGTGGTCAGTAACATGCGGGAGACTGCGGAGGGGGTCATTTTTTTAATTGGGAACTGATATGCTTTTACTCAATTCGGGAACCTCACAAGCCAAATTTGTAGTATTTTGCACGAATTGCAAGAGATGTTTACAAGTCGACGGTTGAAGTGGAAGCTCGTATTGAGTTTGCTAGAGAACGATTTGCCAAGCCTTCGATAGCTCAGTTGGTAGAGCCGAGGACTGTAGTGGTAAAACAGGCATCCTTAGGTGGCTGGTTCAAATCCGGCTCAAAGGACTTTTGCCAAATGCACATTTTATTGAATACTTGGAAAGTAAAATACTTGGAAAGTAAAATAACAGACAATTTATAATTATATTATATTTCATCACTGAAAATAGATGCCTTTTGCTTTGAGGCTGTGGCCACGTTATTTTTCTGTCCGACACCAATCTTCGTTGGTTTCCTGTGAGGTATTTTGGATCCCCATCTCTTGCTATGAACTGACAAAACAGCAGAATCCCCTTGACAATCTTGATTTCTCAAGGGAAATGGGAGAACACTATACACCATCCAAGATATTAAAATATTGTCAAGGCCGAACACTGATGAATACTCTGAGGAGATGGCCTGTGAGGCGCCGCCTTTCAACTTTTCCTCCTTTGTATGGTGGTCAGTAACATCCGGGAGACTGCGGAGGGGGTCATTTTTTTAATTGTGAACTGATGTGCTTTTACTCAATTCGGGAACCTCACAAGCCAAATTTGTAGTATTTTGCACGAATTGCAAGAGATGTTTGCATGTCGACGGTTGAAGTGGAAGCTCGAATTGAGCTTGCTAGAGAACGGTTTGCCAAGCCTTTGATAGCTCAGTTGGTAGAGGAGAGGACTGTAGTGGTAAAACAGGCATCCTTAGGTCGCTGGTTCAAATCCGGCTCGAAGGACTTTTGCCAAATGCAAATTTTATTGAATACTTGGAAAGTAAAATACTTGGAAAATAACATAACAGACAATTTATAATTATATTATATTTCATCACTGAAAATAGATGCCTTTTGCTTTGAGGCTGTGGCCACATTATTTTTCTGTCCAACACCAATCTTCTTTGGTTTCCTGTGAGGTGTTTTTTTGATCCCCATCTCTTGCTATGAACTGGCAAAACAGCATAATCCCCTTGACAATCTTGATTTCTCAAGGAAAATGAGAGAACACTATACACCATCCAATATATTAAAATATTGTCAAGGCCCAACGCGGCTGAATACTCTGAGGAGATGGCCTGTGAGGTGCCGCCTTTCAACTTTTCCCCCTTAGTATGGTGGTCAGTAACATGCGGGAGACTGCGGAGGGGGTCATTTTTTTAATTGGGAACTGATGTGCTTTTACTCAATTCGGGAACCTCACAAGCCAAATTTGTAGTATTTTGCACGAATTGCAAGAGATGTTTACAAGTCGACGGTTGAAGTGGAAGCTCGTATTGAGTTTGCTAGAGAATGATTCGCCAAGCCTTCGATAGCTCAGTTGGTAGAGGAGGACTGTAGTGGTACAACAGGCATCCTTAGGTTGCTGGTTCAAATCCGGCTCGAAGGACTTTTGCCAAATGCAAATTTTATTGAATACTTGGAAAGTAAAATACTTGGAAAGTAAAATAACAGACAATTTATAATTATATTATATTTCATCACTGAAAATAGATGCCTTTTCCTTTGAGGCTGTGACCATGTTATTTTTCTGTCCAACACGAATCTTCATTGGTTTCCTGTGAGGTGTTTTGGATCCCCATCTCTTGCTATGAACTGGCAAAACAGCAGAATCCCCTTGACAATCTTGATTTCTCAAGGGAAATGAGAGAACACTATACACCATCAAAGATATTAAAATATTGTCAAGGCCCAAGGCGGCTGAATACTCTGAGGAGATGGCCTGTGAGGTGCCGCCTTTCAACTTTTCCCCCTTAGTATGGTGGTCATTAACATGCCGGAGACTGCGGAGGGGGTCATTTTTTTAATTGGGAACTGATGTGCTTTTACTCAATTCGGGAACCTCACAAGCCAAATTCGTAGTATTTTGCACGAATTGCAAGAGATGTTTGAATGTCCATGGTTGAAGTGGAAGCTCGTATTGAGCTTGCTAGAGACTGATTTGCCAAGCCTTCGATAGCTCAGTTGGTAGAGCAGAGGACTGTAGTGGTAAAACAGGCATCCTTAGGTCGATGGTTCAAATCCAGATTGAAGGACTTTTGCCAAATGCAAATTTTATTGAATACTTGGAAAGTAAAATGCTTGGAAAATAAAATAACAGACAATTTATAATTATATTATATTTCATCACTGAAAATAGATGCCTTTTGCTTTGAGGCTGTGGCCACGTTATGTTTCTGTCCGACACCAATCTTCGTTGGTTTCCTGTGAGGTGTTTTGGATCCCCATCTCTTGCTATGAACTGACAAAACAGCAGAATCCCCTTGACAATCTTGATTTCTCAAGGGAAATGGGAGAACACTATACACCATCCAAGATATTAAAATATTGTCAAGGCCCAACACGGCTGAATACTCTGAGGAGATGGCCTGTGAGGCGCGCCTTTCAACTTTTCCCCCTTAATATGGTGGTCAGTAACATGCGGGAGACTGCGGAGGGGGTCATTTTTTTAATTGGGAACTGATGTGCTTTTACTCAATTCGGGAACCTCACAAGCCAAATTTGTAGTATTTTGCACGAATTGCAAGAGATGTTTACAAGTCGACGGTTGAAGTGGAAGCTCGTATTGAGTTTGCTAGAGAATGATTTGCCAAGCCTTCGATAGCTCGTCGCTGGTTCAAAGGACTTTTGCCAAATGCACATTTTATTGAATACTTGGAAAGTAAAATACTTGGAAAGTAAAATAACAGACAATTTATAATTATATTATATTTCATCACTGAAAATAGATGCCTTTTGCTTTGAGGCTGTGGCCACGTTATTTTTCTGTCCGACACCAATCTTCGTTGGTTTCCTGTGAGGTATTTTGGATCCCCATCTCTTGCTATGAACTGACAAAACAGCAGAATCCCCTTGACAATCTTGATTTCTCAAGGGAAATGGGAGAACACTATACACCATCCAAGATATTAAAATATTGTCAAGGCCGAACACTGATGAATACTTTGAGGAGATGGCCTGTGAGGCGCCGCCTTTCAACTTTTCCTCCTTAGTATGGTGGTCAGTAACATGCGGGAGACTGCGGAGGGGGTCATTTTTTTAATTGTGAACTGATGTGCTTTTACTCAATTCGGGAACCTCACAAGCCAAATTTGTAGTATTTTGCACGAATTGCAAGAGATGTTTGAATGTCGACGGTTGAAGTGGAAACTCGTATTGAGCTTGCTAGAGACTGATTTGCCAAGCCTTTGATAGCTCAGTTGGTAGAGCGGAGGACTGTAGTGGTAAAACAGGCATCCTTAGGTCGCTGGTTCAAATCCGGCTCAAAGGACTTTTGCCAAATGCACATTTTATTGAATACTTGGAAAGTAAAATACTTGGAAAGTAAAATAACAGACAATTTATAATTATATTATATTTCATCACTGAATATAGATGCCTTTTGCTTTGAGGCTGTGGCCACGTTATTTTTCTGTCCAACACGAATCTTCATTGGTTTCCTGTCAGGTGTTTTGGATCCCCATCTCTTGCTATGAACTGGCAAAACAGCAGAATCCCCTATACACCATCCAAGATATTAAAATATTGTCAAGGCCCAACGCGGCTGAATACTCTGAGGAGATGGCCTGTGAGGCGCCGCCTTTCAACTTTTCCTCCTTAGTATGGTGGTCAGTAACATGCGGGAGACTGCGGAGGGGGTCATTTTTTTAATTGTGAACTGATGTGCTTTTACTCAATTCGGGAACCTCACAAGCCAAATTTGTAGTATTTTGCACGAATTGCAAGAGATGTTTGAATGTCGACGGTTGAAGTGGAAACTCGTATTGAGCTTGCTAGAGACTGATTTGCCAAGCCTTTGATAGCTCAGTTGGTAGAGCGGAGGACTGTAGTGGTAAAACAGGCATCCTTAGGTCGCTGGTTCAAATCCGGCTCAAAGGACTTTTGCCAAATGCACATTTTATTGAATACTTGGAAAGTAAAATACTTGGAATGTAAAATAACAGACAATTTATAATTATATTATATTTCATCACTGAAAATAGATGCCTTTTGCTTTGAGGCTGTGGCCACGTTATTTTTCTGTCCAACACGAATCTTCATTGGTTTCCTGTCAGGTGTTTTGGATCCCCATCTCTTGCTATGAACTGGCAAAACAGCAGAATCCCCTTGACAATCTTGATTTCTCAAGGGAAATGAGAGAACACTATACACCATCCAAGATATTAAAATATTGTCAAGGCCCAACACGGCTGAATACTCTGAGGAGATGGCCTGTGAGGCGCCGCCTTTCAACTTTTCCCCCTTAGTATGGTGGTCAGTAACATGCGGGAGACTGCGGAGGGGGTCATTTTTTTAATTGGGAACTGATATGCTTTTACTCAATTCGGGAACCTCACAAGCCAAATTTGTAGTATTTTGCACGAGTTGCAAGAGATGTTTACAAGTCGACGGTTGAAGTGGAAGCTCGTATTGAGTTTGCTAGAGAACGATTTGCCAAGCCTTCGATAGCTCAGTTGGTAGAGCCGAGGACTGTAGTGGTAAAACAGGCATCCTTAGGTGGCTGGTTCAAATCCGGCTCAAAGGACTTTTGCCAAATGCACATTTTATTGAATACTTGGAAAGTAAAATACTTGGAAAGTAAAATAACAGACAATTTATAATTATATTATATTTCATCACTGAAAATAGATGCCTTTTGCTTTGAGGCTGTGGCCACGTTATTTTTCTGTCCGACACCAATCTTCGTTGGTTTCCTGTGAGGTATTTTGGATCCCCATCTCTTGCTATGAACTGACAAAACAGCAGAATCCCCTTGACAATCTTGATTTCTCAAGGGAAATGGGAGAACACTATACACCATCCAAGATATTAAAATATTGTCAAGGCCGAACACTGATGAATACTCTGAGGAGATGGCCTGTGAGGCGCCGCCTTTCAACTTTTCCTCCTTTGTATGGTGGTCAGTAACATCCGGGAGACTGCGGAGGGGGTCATTTTTTTAATTGTGAACTGATGTGCTTTTACTCAATTCGGGAACCTCACAAGCCAAATTTGTAGTATTTTGCACGAATTGCAAGAGATGTTTGCATGTCGACGGTTGAAGTGGAAGCTCGAATTGAGCTTGCTAGAGAACGGTTTGCCAAGCCTTTGATAGCTCAGTTGGTAGAGGAGAGGACTGTAGTGGTAAAACAGGCATCCTTAGGTCGCTGGTTCAAATCCGGCTCGAAGGACTTTTGCCAAATGCAAATTTTATTGAATACTTGGAAAGTAAAATACTTGGAAAATAACATAACAGACAATTTATAATTATATTATATTTCATCACTGAAAATAGATGCCTTTTGCTTTGAGGCTGTGGCCACATTATTTTTCTGTCCAACACCAATCTTCTTTGGTTTCCTGTGAGGTGTTTTTTTGATCCCCATCTCTTGCTATGAACTGGCAAAACAGCATAATCCCCTTGACAATCTTGATTTCTCAAGGAAAATGAGAGAACACTATACACCATCCAATATATTAAAATATTGTCAAGGCCCAACGCGGCTGAATACTCTGAGGAGATGGCCTGTGAGGTGCCGCCTTTCAACTTTTCCCCCTTAGTATGGTGGTCAGTAACATGCGGGAGACTGCGGAGGGGGTCATTTTTTTAATTGGGAACTGATGTGCTTTTACTCAATTCGGGAACCTCACAAGCCAAATTTGTAGTATTTTGCACGAATTGCAAGAGATGTTTACAAGTCGACGGTTGAAGTGGAAGCTCGTATTGAGTTTGCTAGAGAATGATTCGCCAAGCCTTCGATAGCTCAGTTGGTAGAGGAGGACTGTAGTGGTACAACAGGCATCCTTAGGTTGCTGGTTCAAATCCGGCTCGAAGGACTTTTGCCAAATGCAAATTTTATTGAATACTTGGAAAGTAAAATACTTGGAAAGTAAAATAACAGACAATTTATAATTATATTATATTTCATCACTGAAAATAGATGCCTTTTCCTTTGAGGCTGTGACCATGTTATTTTTCTGTCCAACACGAATCTTCATTGGTTTCCTGTGAGGTGTTTTGGATCCCCATCTCTTGCTATGAACTGGCAAAACAGCAGAATCCCCTTGACAATCTTGATTTCTCAAGGGAAATGAGAGAACACTATACACCATCCAAGATATTAAAATATTGTCAAGGCCCAAGGCGGCTGAATACTCTGAGGAGATGGCCTGTGAGGTGCCGCCTTTCAACTTTTCCCCCTTAGTATGGTGGTCATTAACATGCCGGAGACTGCGGAGGGGGTCATTTTTTTAATTGGGAACTGATGTGCTTTTACTCAATTCGGGAACCTCACAAGCCAAATTCGTAGTATTTTGCACGAATTGCAAGAGATGTTTGAATGTCGATGGTTGAAGTGGAAGCTCGTATTGAGCTTGCTAGAGACTGATTTGCCAAGCCTTCGATAGCTCAGTTGGTAGAGCAGAGGACTGTAGTGGTAAAACAGGCATCCTTAGGTCGATGGTTCAAATCCAGATTGAAGGACTTTTGCCAAATGCAAATTTTATTGAATACTTGGAAAGTAAAATGCTTGGAAAATAAAATAACAGACAATTTATAAT
This sequence comes from Ambystoma mexicanum, assembly GCF_040938575.1. NCBI lineage: Eukaryota > Metazoa > Chordata > Amphibia > Caudata > Ambystomatidae > Ambystoma > Ambystoma mexicanum. The sequence continues at coordinate 1,028,858,145 of NC_090921.1, read as the reverse complement.
TATATTATATTTCATCACTGAAAATAGATGCCTTTTGCTTTGAGGCTGTGGCCACGTTATGTTTCTGTCCGACACCAATCTTCGTTGGTTTCCTGTGAGGTGTTTTGGATCCCCATCTCTTGCTATGAACTGACAAAACAGCAGAATCCCCTTGACAATCTTGATTTCTCAAGGGAAATGGGAGAACACTATACACCATCCAAGATATTAAAATATTGTCAAGGCCCAACACGGCTGAATACTCTGAGGAGATGGCCTGTGAGGCGCGCCTTTCAACTTTTCCCCCTTAATATGGTGGTCAGTAACATGCGGGAGACTGCGGAGGGGGTCATTTTTTTAATTGGGAACTGATGTGCTTTTACTCAATTCGGGAACCTCACAAGCCAAATTTGTAGTATTTTGCACGAATTGCAAGAGATGTTTACAAGTCGACGGTTGAAGTGGAAGCTCGTATTGAGTTTGCTAGAGAATGATTTGCCAAGCCTTCGATAGCTCGTCGCTGGTTCAAATCCGGCTCAAAGGACTTTTGCCAAATGCACATTTTATTGAATACTTGGAAAGTAAAATACTTGGAAAGTAAAATAACAGACAATTTATAATTATATTATATTTCATCACTGAAAATAGATGCCTTTTGCTTTGAGGCTGTGGCCACGTTATTTTTCTGTCCGACACCAATCTTCGTTGGTTTCCTGTGAGGTATTTTGGATCCCCATCTCTTGCTATGAACTGACAAAACAGCAGAATCCCCTTGACAATCTTGATTTCTCAAGGGAAATGGGAGAACACTATACACCATCCAAGATATTAAAATATTGTCAAGGCCGAACACTGATGAATACTTTGAGGAGATGGCCTGTGAGGCGCCGCCTTTCAACTTTTCCTCCTTAGTATGGTGGTCAGTAACATGCGGGAGACTGCGGAGGGGGTCATTTTTTTAATTGTGAACTGATGTGCTTTTACTCAATTCGGGAACCTCACAAGCCAAATTTGTAGTATTTTGCACGAATTGCAAGAGATGTTTGAATGTCGACGGTTGAAGTGGAAACTCGTATTGAGCTTGCTAGAGACTGATTTGCCAAGCCTTTGATAGCTCAGTTGGTAGAGCGGAGGACTGTAGTGGTAAAACAGGCATCCTTAGGTCGCTGGTTCAAATCCGGCTCAAAGGACTTTTGCCAAATGCACATTTTATTGAATACTTGGAAAGTAAAATACTTGGAAAGTAAAATAACAGACAATTTATAATTATATTATATTTCATCACTGAATATAGATGCCTTTTGCTTTGAGGCTGTGGCCACGTTATTTTTCTGTCCAACACGAATCTTCATTGGTTTCCTGTCAGGTGTTTTGGATCCCCATCTCTTGCTATGAACTGGCAAAACAGCAGAATCCCCTATACACCATCCAAGATATTAAAATATTGTCAAGGCCCAACGCGGCTGAATACTCTGAGGAGATGGCCTGTGAGGTGCCGCCTTTCAACTTTTCCCCCTTAGTATGGTGGTCAGTAACATCCGGGAGACTGCGGAGGGGGTCATTTTTTTAATTGTGAACTGATGTGCTTTTACTCAATTCGGGAACCTCACAAGCCAAATTTGTAGTATTTTGCACGAATTGCAAGAGATGTTTGAATGTCGACGGTTGAAGTGGAAGCTCGTATTGAGCTTGCTAGAGACTGATTTGCCAAGCCTTTGCTAGCTCAGTTGGTAGAGCGGAGGACTGTAGTGGTAAAACAGGCATCCTTAGGTCGCTGGTTCAAATCCGGCTCAAAGGACTTTTGCCAAATGCACATTTTATTGAATACTTGGAAAGTAAAATACTTGGAAAGTAAAATAACAGACAATTTATAATTATATTATATTTCATCACTGAAAATAGATGCCTTTTGTTTTGAGGCTGTGGCCACGTTATTTTTCTGTCCAACACGAATCTTCATTGGTTTCCTGTCAGGTGTTTTGGATCCCCATCTCTTGCTATGAACTGGCAAAACAGCAGAATCCCCTTGACAATCTTGATTTCTCAAGGGAAATGAGAGAACACTATACACCATCCAAGATATTAAAATATTGTCAAGGCCCAACACGGCTGAATACTCTGAGGAGATGGCCTGTGAGGCGCCGCCTTTCAACTTTTCCCCCTTAGTATGGTGGTCAGTAACATGCGGGAGACTGCGGAGGGGGTCATTTTTTTAATTGGGAACTGATATGCTTTTACTCAATTCGGGAACCTCACAAGCCAAATTTGTAGTATTTTGCACGAATTGCAAGAGATGTTTACAAGTCGACGGTTGAAGTGGAAGCTCGTATTGAGTTTGCTAGAGAACGATTTGCCAAGCCTTCGATAGCTCAGTTGGTAGAGCCGAGGACTGTAGTGGTAAAACAGGCATCCTTAGGTGGCTGGTTCAAATCCGGCTCGAAGGACTTTTGCCAAATGCACATTTTATTGAATACTTGGAAAGTAAAATACTTGGAAAGTAAAATAACAGACAATTTATAATTATATTATATTTCATCACTGAAAATAGATGCCTTTTGCTTTGAGGCTGTGGCCACGTTATTTTTCTGTCCGACACCAATCTTCGTTGGTTTCCTGTGAGGTATTTTGGATCCCCATCTCTTGCTATGAACTGACAAAACAGCAGAATCCCCTTGACAATCTTGATTTCTCAAGGGAAATGGGAGAACACTATACACCATCCAAGATATTAAAATATTGTCAAGGCCGAACACTGATGAATACTCTGAGGAGATGGCCTGTGAGGCGCCGCCTTTCAACTTTTCCTCCTTTGTATGGTGGTCAGTAACATCCGGGAGACTGCGGAGGGGGTCATTTTTTTAATTGTGAACTGATGTGCTTTTACTCAATTCGGGAACCTCACAAGCCAAATTTGTAGTATTTTGCACGAATTGCAAGAGATGTTTGCATGTCGACGGTTGAAGTGGAAGCTCGAATTGAGCTTGCTAGAGAACGGTTTGCCAAGCCTTTGATAGCTCAGTTGGTAGAAGAGAGGACTGCAGTGGTAAAACAGGCATCCTTAGGTCGCTGGTTCAAATCCGGCTCGAAGGACTTTTGCCAAATGCAAATTTTATTGAATACTTGGAAAGTAAAATACTTGGAAAATAACATAACAGACAATTTATAATTATATTATATTTCATCACTGAAAATAGATGCCTTTTGCTTTGAGGCTGTGGCCACATTATTTTTCTGTCCAACACCAATCTTCTTTGGTTTCCTGTGAGGTGTTTTTTTGATCCCCATCTCTTGCTATGAACTGGCAAAACAGCATAATCCCCTTGACAATCTTGATTTCTCAAGGAAAATGAGAGAACACTATACACCATCCAAGATATTAAAATATTGTCAAGGCCCAACGCGGCTGAATACTCTGAGGAGATGGCCTGTGAGGTGCCGCCTTTCAACTTTTCCCCCTTAGTATGGTGGTCAGTAACATGCGGGAGACTGCGGAGGGGGTCATTTTTTTAATTGGGAACTGATGTGCTTTTACTCAATTCGGGAACCTCACAAGCCAAATTTGTAGTATTTTGCACGAATTGCAAGAGATGTTTACATGTCGACGGTTGAAGTGGAAGCTCGTATTGAGTTTGCTAGAGAATGATTCACCAAGCCTTCGATAGCTCAGTTGGTAGAGGAGGACTGTAGTGGTACAACAGGCATCCTTAGGTTGCTGGTTCAAATCCGGCTCGAAGGACTTTTGCCAAATGCAAATTTTATTGAATACTTGGAAAGTAAAATACTTGGAAAGTAAAATAACAGACAATTTATAATTATATTATATTTCATCACTGAAAATAGATGCCTTTTGCTTTGAGGCTGTGGCCACGTTATGTTTCTGTCCAACACGAATCTTCATTGGTTTCATGTGAGGTGTTTTGGATCCCCATCTCTTGCTATGAACTGGCAAAACAGCAGAATCCCCTTGACAATCTTGATTTCTCAAGGGAAATGAGAGAACACTATACACCATCCAAGATATTAAAATATTGTCAAGGCCCAACACGGCTGAATACTCTGAGGAGATGGCCTGTGAGGCGCCGCCTTTCAAATTTTCCCCCTTAGTATGGTGGTCAGTAACATGCGGGAGACTGCGGAGGGGGTCATTTTTTTAATTGTGAACTGATGTGCTTTTACTCAATTCGGGAACCTCACAAGCCAAATTTGTAGTATTTTGCACGAATTGCAAGAGATGTTTACAAGTCGACGGTTGAAGTGGAAGCTCGTATTGAGTTTGCTAGAGAATGATTTGCCAAGCCTTTGATAGCTCGTCGCTGGTTCAAATCCGGCTCAAAGGACTTTTGCCAAATGCACATTTTATTGAATACTTGGAAAGTAAAATACTTGGAAAGTAAAATAACAGACAATTTATAATTATATTATATTTCATCACTGAAAATAGATGCCTTTTGCTTTGAGGCTGTGGCCACGTTATTTTTCTGTCCGGCACCAATCTTCGTTGGTTTCCTGTGAGGTATTTTGGATCCCTATCTCTTGCTATGAACTGACAAAACAGCAGAATCCCCTTGACAATCTTGATTTCTCAAGGGAAATTGGAGAACACTATACACCATCCAAGATATTAAAATATTGTCAAGGCCGAACACTGATGAATACTCTGAGGACATGGCCTGTGAGGCGCCGCCTTTCAACTTTTCCTCCTTAGTATGGTGGTCAGTAACATGCGGGAGACTGCGGAGGGGGTCATTTTTTTAATTGTGAACTGATGTGCTTTTACTCAATTCGGGAACCTCACAAGCCAAATTTGTAGTATTTTGCACGAATTGCAAGAGAATGATTTGCCAAGCCTTCGATAGCTCGTCGCTGGTTCAAATCCGGCTCAAAGGACTTTTGCCAAATGCACATTTTATTGAATACTTGGAAAGTAAAATACTTGGAAAGTAAAATAACAGACAATTTATAATTATATTATATTTCATCACTGAAAATAGGTGCCTTTTGCTTTGAGGCTGTGGCCACTTTTCCTTTCAACTTTTCCCCCTTGGTATGGTGGTCAGTAACATGCGGGAGACTGCGGAGGGGGTCATTTTTTTAATTGGGAACTGATATGCTTTTACTCAATTCGGGAACCTCACAAGCCAAATTTGTAGTATTTTGCACGAATTGCAAGAGATGTTTACAAGTCGACGGTTGAATTGGAAGCTCGTATTGAGTTTGCTAGAGAACGATTTGCCAAGCCTTCGATAGCTCAGTTGGTAGAGCGGAGGACTGTAGTGGTAAAACAGGCATGCTTAGTTGGCTGGTTCAAATCCGGCTCGAAGGACTTTTGCCAAATGCACATTTTATTGAATACTTGGAAAGTAAAATACTTGGAAAGTAAAATAACAGACAATTTATAATTATATTATATTTCATCACTGAATATAGATGCCTTTTGCTTTGAGGCTGTGGCCACGTTATTTTTCTGTCCAACACGAATCTTCATTGGTTTCCTGTCAGGTGTTTTGGATCCCCATCTCTTGCTATGAACTGGCAAAACAGCAGAATCCCCTATACACCATCCAAGATATTAAAATATTGTCAAGGCCCAACGCGGCTGAATACTCTGAGGAGATGGCCTGTGAGGTGCCGCCTTTCAACTTTTCCCCCTTAGTATGGTGGTCAGTAACATGCGGGAGACTGCGGAGGGGGTCATTTTTTTAATTGGGAACTGATGTGCTTTTACTCAATTCGGGAACCTCACAAGCCAAATTTGTAGTATTTTGCACGAATTGCAAGAGATGTTTACATGTCGACGGTTGAAGTGGAAGCTCGTATTGAGTTTGCTAGAGAATGATTTGCCAAGCCTTCGATAGCTCAGTTGGTAGAGGAGGACTGTAGTGGTACAACAGGCATCCTTAGGTTGCTGGTTCAAATCCGGCTCGAAGGACTTTTGCCAAATGGAAATTTTATTGAATACTTGGAAAGTAAAATACTTGGAAAGTAAAATAACAGACAATTTATAATTATATTATATTTCATCACTGAAAATAGATGCCTTTTGCTTTGAGGCTGTGGCCACGTTATGTTTCTGTCCAACACGAATCTTCATTGGTTTCATGTGAGGTGTTTTGGATCCCCATCTCTTGCTATGAACTGGCAAAACAGCAGAATCCCCTTGACAATCTTGATTTCTCAAGGGAAATGAGAGAACACTATACACCATCCAAGATATTAAAATATTGTCAAGGCCCAACACGGCTGAATACTCTGAGGAGATGGCCTGTGAGGCGCCGCCTTTCAAATTTTCCCCCTTAGTATGGTGGTCAGTAACATGCGGGAGACTGCGGAGGGGGTCATTTTTTTAATTGGGAACTGATGTGCTTTTACTCAATTCGGGAACCTCACAAGCCAAATTTGTAGTATTTTGCACGAATTGCAAGAGATGTTTACAAGTCGACGGTTGAAGTGGAAGCTCGTATTGAGTTTGCTAGAGAATGATTTGCCAAGCCTTCGATAGCTCGTCGCTGGTTCAAATCCGGCTCAAAGGACTTTTGCCAAATGCACATTTTATTGAATACTTGGAAAGTAAAATACTTGGAAAGTAAAATAACAGACAATTTATAATTATATTATATTTCATCACTGAAAATAGGTGCCTTTTGCTTTGAGGCTGTGGCCACGTTATTTTTCTGTCCGGCACCAATCTTCGTTGGTTTCCTGTGAGGTATTTTGGATCCCTATCTCTTGCTATGAACTGACAAAACAGCAGAATCCCCTTGACAATCTTGATTTCTCAAGGGAAATTGGAGAACACTATACACCATCCAAGATATTAAAATATTGTCAAGGCCGAACACTGATGAATACTCTGAGGACATGGCCTGTGAGGCGCCGCCTTTCAACTTTTCCTCCTTAGTATAGTGGTCAGTAACATGCGGGAGACTGCGGAGGGGGTCATTTTTTTAATTGTGAACTGATGTGCTTTTACTCAATTCGGGAACCTCACAAGCCAAATTTGTAGTATTTTGCACGAATTGCAAGAGATGTTTGAATGTCGACGGTTGAAGTGGAAACTCGTATTGAGCTTGCGAGAGACTGATTTGCCATCCTTTGATAGCTTAGTTGGTTGAGCGGAGGACTGTAGTGGTAAAACAGGCATCCTTAGGTCGCTGGTTCAAATCCGGCTCAAAGGACTTTTGCCAAATGCACATTTTATTGAATACTTGGAAAGTAAAATACTTGGAAAGTAAAATAACAGACAATTTATAATTATATTATATTTCATTACTGAAAATAGATGCCTTTTGCTTTGAGGCTGTGGCCACGTTATTTTTCTGTCCAACACGAATCTTCATTGGTTTCCTGTCAGGTGTTTTGGATCCCCATCTCTTGCTATGAACTGGCAAAACAGCAGAATCCCCTTGACAATCTTGATTTCTCAAGGGAAATGAGAGAACACTATACACCATCCAAGATATTAAAATATTGTCAAGGCCCAACACGGCTGAATACTCTGAGGAGATGGCCTGTGAGGCGCCGCCTTTCAACTTTTCCCCCTTGGTATGGTGGTCAGTAACATGCGGGAGACTGCGGAGGGGGTCATTTTTTTAATTGGGAACTGATATGCTTTTACTCAATTCGGGAACCTCACAAGCCAAATTTGTAGTATTTTGCACGAATTGCAAGAGATGTTTACAAGTCGACGGTTGAATTGGAAGCTCGTATTGAGTTTGCTAGAGAACGATTTGCCAAGCCTTCGATAGCTCCATTGGTAGAGCGGAGGACTGTAGTGGTAAAACAGGCATCCTTAGTTGGCTGGTTCAAATCCGGCTCGAAGGACTTTTGCCAAATGCACATTTTATTGAATACTTGGAAAGTAAAATACTTGGAAAGTAAAATAACAGACAATTTATAATTATATTATATTTCATCACTGAAAATAGATGCCTTTTGCTTTGAGGCTGTGGCCACGTTATTTTTCTGTCCGACACCAATCTTCGTTGGTTTCCTGTGAGGTATTTTGGATCCCCATCTCTTGCTATGAACTGACAAAACAGCAGAATCCCCTTGACAATCTTGATTTCTCAAGGGAAATGGGAGAACACTATACACCATCCAAGATATTAAAATATTGTCAAGGCCGAACACTGATGAATACTCTGAGGAGATGGCCTGTGAGGCGCCGCCTTTCAACTTTTCCTCCTTTGTATGGTGGTCAGTAACATCCGGGAGACTGCGGAGGGGGTCATTTTTTTAATTGTGAACTGATGTGCTTTTACTCAATTCGGGAACCTCACAAGCCAAATTTGTAGTATTTTGCACGAATTGCAAGAGATGTTTGAATGTCGACGGTTGAAGTGGAAGCTCGTATTGAGCTTGCTAGAGACTGATTTGCCAAGCCTTCGATAGCTCAGTTGGTAGAGCGCAGGACTGTAGTGGTAAAACAGGCATCCTTAGGTCGCTGGTTCAAATCTGGCTCGAAGGACTTTTGCCAAATGCACATTTTATTGAATACTTGGAAAGTAAAATACTTGGCAAGTAAAATAACAGACAATTTATAATTATATTATATTTCATCACTGAAAATAGATGCTTTTTGCTTTGAGGCTGTCGCCACGTTATTTTTCTGTCCAACACAAATCTTCATTGGTTTCCTGTCAGGTGTTTTGGATCCCCATCTCTTGCTATGAACTGGCAAAACAGCAGAATCCCCTTGACAATCTTGATTTCTCAAGGGAAATGAGAGAACACTATACACCATCCAAGATATTAAAATATTGTCAAGGCCCAACACGGCTGAATACTCTGAGGAGATGGCCTGTGAGGCGCCGCCTTTCAACTTTTCCCCCTTGGTATGGTGGTCAGTAACATGCGGGAGACTGCGGAGGGGGTCATTTTTTTAATTGGGAACTGATATGCTTTTACTCAATTCGGGAACCTCACAAGCCAAATTTGTAGTATTTTGCACGAATTGCAAGAGATGTTTACAAGTCGACGGTTGAATTGGAAGCTCGTATTGAGTTTGCTAGAGAACGATTTGCCAAGCCTTCGATAGCTCAGTTGGTAGAGCGGAGGACTGTAGTGGTAAAACAGGCATGCTTAGTTGGCTGGTTCAAATCCGGCTCGAAGGACTTTTGCCAAATGCACATTTTATTGAATACTTGGAAAGTAAAATACTTGGAAAGTAAAATAACAGACAATTTATAATTATATTATATTTCATCACTGAATATAGATGCCTTTTGCTTTGAGGCTGTGGCCACGTTATTTTTCTGTCCAACACGAATCTTCATTGGTTTCCTGTCAGGTGTTTTGGATCCCCATCTCTTGCTATGAACTGGCAAAACAGCAGAATCCCCTATACACCATCCAAGATATTAAAATATTGTCAAGGCCCAACGCGGCTGAATACTCTGAGGAGATGGCCTGTGAGGTGCCGCCTTTCAACTTTTCCCCCTTAGTATGGTGGTCAGTAACATGCGGGAGACTGCGGAGGGGGTCATTTTTTTAATTGGGAACTGATGTGCTTTTACTCAATTCGGGAACCTCACAAGCCAAATTTGTAGTATTTTGCACGAATTGCAAGAGATGTTTACATGTCGACGGTTGAAGTGGAAGCTCGTATTGAGTTTGCTAGAGAATGATTCGCCAAGCCTTCGATAGCTCAGTTGGTAGAGGAGGACTGTAGTGGTACAACAGGCATCCTTAGGTTGCTGGTTCAAATCCGGCTCGAAGGACTTTTGCCAAATGGAAATTTTATTGAATACTTGGAAAGTAAAATACTTGGAAAGTAAAATAACAGACAATTTATAATTATATTATATTTCATCACTGAAAATAGATGCCTTTTGCTTTGAGGCTGTGGCCACGTTATGTTTCTGTCCAACACGAATCTTCATTGGTTTCATGTGAGGTGTTTTGGATCCCCATCTCTTGCTATGAACTGGCAAAACAGCAGAATCCCCTTGACAATCTTGATTTCTCAAGGGAAATGAGAGAACACTATACACCATCCAAGATATTAAAATATTGTCAAGGCCCAACACGGCTGAATACTCTGAGGAGATGGCCTGTGAGGCGCCGCCTTTCAAATTTTCCCCCTTAGTATGGTGGTCAGTAACATGCGGGAGACTGCGGAGGGGGTCATTTTTTTAATTGGGAACTGATGTGCTTTTACTCAATTCGGGAACCTCACAAGCCAAATTTGTAGTATTTTGCACGAATTGCAAGAGATGTTTACAAGTCGACGGTTGAAGTGGAAGCTCGTATTGAGTTTGCTAGAGAATGATTTGCCAAGCCTTCGATAGCTCGTCGCTGGTTCAAATCCGGCTCAAAGGACTTTTGCCAAATGCACATTTTATTGAATACTTGGAAAGTAAAATACTTGGAAAGTAAAATAACAGACAATTTATAATTATATTATATTTCATCACTGAAAATAGATGCCTTTTGCTTTGAGGCTGTGGCCACGTTATTTTTCTGTCCGGCACCAATCTTCGTTGGTTTCCTGTGAGGTATTTTGGATCCCTATCTCTTGCTATGAACTGACAAAACAGCAGAATCCCCTTGACAATCTTGATTTCTCAAGGGAAATTGGAGAACACTATACACCATCCAAGATATTAAAATATTGTCAAGGCCGAACACTGATGAATACTCTGAGGACATGGCCTGTGAGGCGCCGCCTTTCAACTTTTCCTCCTTAGTATGGTGGTCAGTAACATGCGGGAGACTGCGGAGGGGGTCATTTTTTTAATTGTGAACTGATGTGCTTTTACTCAATTCGGGAACCTCACAAGCCAAATTTGTAGTATTTTGCACGAATTGCAAGAGATGTTTGAATGTCGACGGTTGAAGTGGAAACTCGTATTGAGCTTGCGAGAGACTGATTTGCCATCCTTTGATAGCTTAGTTGGTTGAGCGGAGGACTGTAGTGGTAAAACAGGCATCCTTAGGTCGCTGGTTCAAATCCGGCTCAAAGGACTTTTGCCAAATGCACATTTTATTGAATACTTGGAAAGTAAAATACTTGGAAAGTAAAATAACAGACAATTTATAATTATATTATATTTCATTACTGAAAATAGATGCCTTTTGCTTTGAGGCTGTGGCCACGTTATTTTTCTGTCCAACACGAATCTTCATTGGTTTCCTGTCAGGTGTTTTGGATCCCCATCTCTTGCTATGAACTGGCAAAACAGCAGAATCCCCTTGACAATCTTGATTTCTCAAGGGAAATGAGAGAACACTATACACCATCCAAGATATTAAAATATTGTCAAGGCCCAACACGGCTGAATACTCTGAGGAGATGGCCTGTGAGGCGCCGCCTTTCAACTTTTCCCCCTTGGTATGGTGGTCAGTAACATGCGGGAGACTGCGGAGGGGGTCATTTTTTTAATTGGGAACTGATATGCTTTTACTCAATTCGGGAACCTCACAAGCCAAATTTGTAGTATTTTGCACGAATTGCAAGAGATGTTTACAAGTCGACGGTTGAATTGGAAGCTCGTATTGAGTTTGCTAGAGAACGATTT